>NW_022103968.1:30885691-30896194 GCF_000313985.2 Echinops telfairi | reverse complement strand
GGGGGGGGCAGTGCCCAGGGTGGCTGCTCTTCTCTCCACCACCCTGCCCTCAGCAGGGCTGATGCTCGGAGCCTCTTCCTGCAGGATAACTCCTCCCTCCCCTGTTCCCCATGAAGATGGTGCTCCCCTTTTGTGCCTCATCACCCCCTGACTGTGCCTCTCCATTTTCGGAGCCCGTGGCTTTGCCCAGCTACGGTGCACCCCCCCCCCCCACTGCAATCTGAGCCCGCTACCACCTTCCTGTCCCCCTACGAAACCTGCCGCGGCAACCTCAGCAGGTGTGACTTTCTCCCCTTGGGACCCCCACGGTGTTTTGTCCTTCCCACCCAGGGGCTTCGTCTTCGGGGAAGACCCTCGACAAGTGGCTGTTACCACGGGCTCAAGCACAGGCACTGTGAGGGGGCACAGGGCTGGGCGGCGCGTCGTTCTGCAGTGGGTGGGGTTGCCGGGAGATGGGGCTGACTCAACAGCACCCAACAATAACACCCACCTATCAGACAGTACACTGCCTGTGCACCAAGGGTTTCACTGGCCAATAACCGGACGTGGGTCACCAGGCTTTTCTTCCTAGTCTGCCTTTACCTGGACGCACCCCCAAAGCCTGTCCAGTGGGAGCGACTTTTGGTACCCGAAAGACCAGGTGGCATGGCTTCCAGCATCACAGCCCTCCCTGCATCTCCAGAGGACAACAAACGAGCAGACAGGTGTTGAGAAATAGCTATGAGCGAGTCTCATAGAGCACTCGCCATGTGCTAAACACTCGTCTGAACACTTTACACCCACTTTCTCATCCCCATCCTAGCGTATCGGGCCCTGTTAACATCCCTATTTTACAGAGGTGGAGGTTGAGGTATGGAGAGGCCAGGGGACTTGCCCACCACCATGCCACGGCATCTGTGTTCCAGCCCAGGCCTCCTGATGGCCCGGGGAGCCGGATGTTGGGGTCATGGGCTGACGCTTCCCCCTCTCCCGGACCTCTGCCAGAGACAACCGGGCACTTCCAGAAATCCAAGAGGACACTGTGATGCTCAGTTGGAGCCAGGATGGGATTCCTATCTCTGGAAAGCAGCTGGGCTTCACATCAGAAAAGGATGGCCCAGCGGGATGAAGTGCCTGGCTTGGGGATCATTATGAGACCTGCCTGAGACACACCATCAGGGATGAGTCATGGTTTCTGTGTCCATCCACCTCCCACCGTGGCAGCCTGCACCTCAAGGCTGCCCAGTTGGGGTAGTCAGCCCACCAGGACAGGACAGCTGTGGACAGGAAAGGGGTCTCCCCCAGGGCCCTTCCCTTTCTGCCTCTGACCTTGAGCTTGTTGTTTAATTCCTTCAACTTCAGTTTCCTCACCAGTGCGGTACCGTGGGCTGTGAGAGTTAAGTGAGAGAGTGTGAGAGATGGCACCTGGTAAACTGTGAGGGGTTACACCATGATAAGTTCTCGGCGGTGTTTCAGAAGGAGCCCGCCCCAACACCCAGGCACCGCCTCTCACTCTCCAGGATCAGGTCTCATAGTTTGCAGACATGGTCCAGTATTTCTTATGCCTGACAACAGCCCCCGCCCCCCGTCTATCTCACCCTGGACCTCTCATCCTCTGTGGCTCGATCCCTTCATTTCCTTTTATCCTCGAATGCCTCGGTAAATTTATCTTTACCAGCTGTCTCTAGCTCCTTACTGCACCCAATCCTCCTTCTGCCCCCAGGTCTACCCAAGCCACTCGCCGCTCCTTCGTCCCTGTCCCTGGCGGGTTCTACTTGGCCACATCTCAGTGTCCTCTTTCGTCTCTATCTCCCTTTGCCCTCTTAGATGTGTCTGGCATGGCTCCCTGGTCCGCCTATTCTGGCCCCCAACTTTCCTCTTACAACACTCTCCTCTCTTAGGAAAAGCCCCCCCCCCCATTTCCCCCTTCTCTCTCTGGCTCCTTCTCCTTGTCCGCTTTGCAAGTTCCACCTCCTGTCCTCGTCTTAAGCCCGGAGGGCTCCGACCTGGTCCTGGGGCCTTTCCGCTTGTCTTTCCTCGTTCACTAGGGTATAACGTCCCTGACTGATGACTCCATCTTCATACCTCCATCCCAAGTCCCCAGCCGAGCCCAGACTACCCACCTGCCGACTCCCCTGGCATGCCTCATAGTCATCTCAGGTGGAATATGTCCAAAATGGAACTGCTGATTGCTTGGCCCCTGCCCAGCAGGCACCCCACGTCTGTATCAAAGCCAGCACCCTGGCACCTATCCACTTTGGTTCTTCCTCCCCATTCTCCTCGCATTTCATCCACCAGCGAATCCTGTCCTTGCTCCCTCTTGAAAGGTCTCAAACCCTTTCTCTTCTTTCTTCCTTTACCGCCAGCATTTCTGGTTTCCCAACTTGCCTCCTCTGGTCTCACCCCACCCACTGCACCCACGTCTACCAAACCAATCAGAGCATCATTCTCATAATCCTCCTGGGGCTTCTGATTGCATAGAATGAAACCCAGAACCCGTCTTGTTCCCCCTTCCCACCAGCACCACATTTTGGACTTTCCATCCCAGCCAACAGCCGAATGTAGCTGAGTGCGGGACACCAGCTGATGTCATGCGGAGCAGAAGAACTACCTCGCTGAACCCTATCCAAATTTCTGATCCACAGAACTGTGGGAAATAGTCCTTTTCTCCCAAGCTGGTACTATTGTAGAAGAGGAAGCAGATCAGGATGATGTATCCTCTCAGACCTCAGAGGAAGAATTCATCCCTAGAAATGAGAAGATTATCCAGGAATCAGTGGCCATCTCCGGGACTGCCAGTTGGTTACCTAGCCGCTGGTCTCCTCGGGGAGGCCTGCCTGTGTCTGGGTGGTTGGTCCTGGGAGCTCAGAATATCTGAAGGTCTGGTGTGAAGTCTGCGGGTGTAAGAGCAATAAGGAATACAGGGATCTCGACATCTCTGTTTTCCAGAACTCCCTTTATCTAGTCTTTCCTTTCTAGCCCTACCTAAATCCCTCCCATAAAATTTTTCTTTTTATTGAGGTTTGGGTGAAAGTTCAAATGTTTCCCATTTTGAATACGTGGCACTGAGCATAGATTCATTCTTTGGAAATGTGTGTAAACGCCTCCCCTGCCCCCCATTCTTACAGATTTAATTCTTTGAAAGCCACTGCAGTTACGTAGGACCAGGAAACCTGGAAAGGAATAGAACAGGAGATTCACAGACTACATACTGGAACATGGCATCTATCAAGAGGCCAGGAATTAGGTTAAAGGGATGGAGCCCGGCAATGACAGAGCTGTGGGCCCAAAGAGAAGTCAGAGGCAGAAGACCTCAAGGGGAAGTAAACTGGATCAGGTTAGAAAGGGCATTATGGGGAGGGAGGGGTGCCAGCTCTGATCCCGAGTGAGGAGCTGACTAGGGTGAAAAAAAATTCTCCATGTTAAGAGAAAGCAACTTTAGGATGAAGGAAAAAAGCCTCTTGTTCAATGGGGCCAAAGGTTTTCAAGAAAGGGATGTTAGGTACCAAAAGGTCAGAATCATCTGCAATGATGAGTGTCTGCGTGCTGTAGAAACTCCATGCAGACCGATTGATTTATGCCTTGTGCTAAAAAAGACCTGTGCTCAGTCTGCGTTCTGTGCCCTTGGAATTTCTTATATTTTGATGGGCAGAGAAGCACCCAGAAAGCAGCTCTATTTCCCACCATAGCTAGGCCGATGCCAGGAAGGAGCAGGTGCTCAGCAATGATGGTTGGTGCTGTGGCTGTTGGTGCTAATGATGTTGTAGGTGGTGGGGGGGCTGATGATGAAGATGACCATGACAACATTTCTCAATTCATGCTTATTCCAGGAAGAGAGGAAGGCAGGGAGTGAGCAAGTCTATAAACTGTCAGAGAAGGCATTCAGATGACATATGGAGGCTGTGCGGATTGGGATTCTTTGGTTGAAAGTGACAAATACTCCACCTGAGCCTGGTGGAAGGAGCTTATGGATGCATATGTCCACATTTGGCAGGAACAGCAAGGGCACAGCACAGACACAGGGGTGGCTGGTCTCAGGGCTGTGAACCAGGGCATGGCCAGGGCAACTTTGCTGCTTCTCCGCCCCTCTTCCTCTTTTCTCTGTCTGCCGGCCCCATGCTCTGTCACTACCTTTCTTCACAAGACTGGAACAGGGGGAGTCCTCAGGGCCTCACACCTCAGCTTCAGCACCTGCATGGAAGACGCGTTCTTTCCTCAATCAAATGTGAACCAACCAGCCAACCACGGAACCCAGGAAAGGGCTGATTGGTCGAGGTGGGTCATGGGTCCGTCTTTGGAACTCAGAGCTGGCTGCCTGTGATTGACAGCCTTCAATGAGTACCATGTTGAGCAAGAGCAGCATCTCAGGAGCCACCTATTTTCAGGAAGAGCAGTGCCAGGAGGGAATGAAGGATGAGCCCTGGGCAGCCCGTGACTCGTCTGGGTCTGGGCCTTCGGAAGACAGATTGCCAGGGCCTACGGATGGAAAGTAGCCCTTCTCTGGCACCACGGAGTCTCCGTGTCCTCCAGACACAGCTCAAGGTCCCCCCCCCACGGAGAGGTAAACACAGAAAGTGGAGCGACTCTTTGGCTCACTCTGTCCTGGAAGTGGGCCTGGCTCATGGCCTCCGTCTGTTCCCAAGGCCTGTCTGTTCCAGACAGCCGGGCTGGGCTGCAGGGTGGCAGGAGTCCTGAAAGGGGGCAGCAACAAGGCTCATGTGGGGCGTGGGGGACAAGAGGTGAGAGCTGACCCCGCTCTGTGATCAAGCTGTCGTGGATTCAGGCAAACTCCTGCACTGCGTGGCCACAAACATCTTCCATCTCCGTACAAACGTGCTTCCCTTCATGCTGTTAATGACCCAGAAGCTTCTAGTTAGTAAGCTGTGGGTCATTGCTTGTTCTGTCTCGCTTTCAGTTGAGGAGCTGGGCCAACTGAGGGGTGATATGGTGGATCGAGAAGTCAAATACGAGGGGATATCCCCACCCCAAACGGAAAAAAGCTCCACTGGGCGGAGCTGTCATTGTACTAATTTTCCCCACTAGGCGAGCATTGAACACCTCCCTCTGAGTTAATGCACTCAGTGGTGTCGCCTGGGAAAGGTCTCTCTGGCCACAGTGAATTTTTCTTGTAAAAGCAGTTTTGCTAGAACTTCTTTTTTGGTGATTTCAGAGCACAGCATGCAGCTGTGAAACTTTGTTTCCTGCTCAGGAAAAATGCCGCAGAAACTGTTGTGATGTTGAACATGGCTTACAAGGATAGCTCTATGGGGAAAACTCAAGTTTGGAGTGGTTTTCTCATTTCAAAAAAGGTGGAATGTTGATTGATGGCAAACCTCGTTCTGGATGTCTGTCAACTTCCCAAACGGATGGAAATGTTGACAAAATCCATTCACTGTGTTCAAAGACTGACCACGGACCATTGAAGTGACGGGGAAGTTATCTGGACCCTCTGGGAGTTCGGTTCAGTGAATTACAATGGAAGATTTGGGAATGAGGAGGGTTGCTATGAAATTTGTGCCTCTGGCTCTGACCGACCAGGAGAAAGAGCGTCCAGTGGAAACATGCCGTGCTTTGAAAGAACAGCTCTGAAGAGTCCCAGGCTTTTCTCCCAAGGTCATTACTGGTGACAAGACATGGTGCTATTCTTACGACCCCAAAAGCAAACATCAATCAAGCCATCGTCACCTCGCCCCCAAAAAACTGGTCAAGTGAAATGAAAGATCGAGACGATGCTCATTTGTTTTTTTGATGGGAGGGGGATAGTGCATTTGGAGTTCATTCCACCAGGTCAGACTGTTAATCAAGCTTTCAATTTAGAGCTCTGAAAATATTGCCTAACAGCGTGCAACCAAAAAGACCTGATTTGTGGCCGACAGGAATCTGGTTTTGCCACCAGGTCAATGCACCCGCTCACACAGCCATCTCAGTGTACCGGTTTTTGGCAAAAAACAGCATACCTCTCTTGCCCCTTGCCCCTGACTCACCTGACCTTGATCCATGTGGCTCCATCCGTGCAAATGAAGAGGGACATGAAAGGACAGTGATTTGACGACATAAAAGAGGTGAAGAAAAAAACAAAGGCGGTGCTATCAGCCATCCAAATAGATGAGTTTGGAAAATGTTTCCAAGAATGGAATCGCAGATTTGACAAATGTATTAAGTGTAATGAGAGTACTTTGAAGACGATAAGGTTATTTTGTAAAAAAAAAAAAAATTAAATACACAGCTTTGGAAACAAAAAAAATTTTCCATTTTTTTGGGTCCCCCCTTGTAGGTCCTTACAAGCTTGATCCAACTCGTTCATTCCACCCTTCTGATCCTATTCCTAGTCCAGGAACATGCTAGATTCCGTGATGGATGGATGCACAGCATAAGAGGTCATTCATGCTTCTGCTCAGAGAACTTCCAATTTAGTGTGGCAGGTAAGGCATGGCTCTGAGTCCCAAGCTTCCTTCCCAAGGAGGGGGAGGTCCCAACTGCCCGGTCAAGTCTACATACAGAAGATGCATTTGATCCTCAACTTGAAGGATGGACAGGGTTTGACTAGGAGATGGATTGGTTGGGTGCTCACAGAAGAGCCAGTGTGAGCAAGGACACGGGTCAGAAAGTGGAAGAGTGCATTTAGGAAGGAGAGGCCAGAGGAGCTGGGTGAGGAGAATGTTTGTGCTGGGAACTACAAGCAAAGCCGGAACGGCATGGGGCGGGCGAGACTGGAGAATGTGGCCTGTGAACTAAGTGTTCCAATTGTACTGGGTAGGCAGTGCGGACCCATGGAATAATCCTGAGCGGAGTGGACCATTCTATCAAAGTATTGCTATAAGGATCAGTGAGCACAAAGAATCAGCAGGGGGCGAGAGGGAACAAACGTGCAGGCTAATGGGACCTGGGTTCCATGAGACCCCTTGCATGATTCCAGAAACACTTTCTGTTGTCTGAGCTATCTGGAACCAGATTCTATTGCTTGTGAGCAAATAGCTTTCTCTGCAGAATTAAAAAAAAAAAAAATCAGGAAAGCAGGGGTTAAAGAGAGGAGGGGCCAATAGGGCCAATAAATGCAATGTTTTCAAGAACTCAAGAAAGCCACCAAAGGGTGGACTGGTGGTTCCGTGAAATCATTGGATTCCCACCCCCAGATGTGAAAATGGATTTAAAGGAACCTGGCACACGAAAATCAGTCACTGCCATGGAGTTGCTGCTGACTCGTGGCGTCCCTGTGAGACTGGAGCACAGTCCTCGTGTTTCTGAGACTGTAACTCCAGGGGAGTAGGAAGCCCCATCTTCTCCCTCACAGCTGCCACCAGGGCCCCGTGCAGACTGTTCACATAGACAAAACTTAGAGAAACCTCAAGGTGCACCAATGGGTGAATGAGGAAGTGCACCGTGAGACACACCAGGCGGCTTCGAGGAGTTCATGGAAAACTCCATGATCTTTTCATCCCATCTCCCCACAAACTTTCCGACGCCCTCCGCCCCACCCCCCACCGGTATACATACAGTGGAATATTATTGAGCCACAAGGAGACATGACCGTCCAGTACATGTTACCTGTTGAAAGAAGCCAGTCACGAAAGAACCAGTGTGGCGTGTTATCCTTCACACGGGATGCCCGGAGCCCAAAGAGGCGGAGAGGCAAAAGCAGATTTGTGGTTGTTAGGGGGTCAGGGGGGCAGGGGGTGGTGGTGGAATCACTGCCTAAGGGTTGTGGGCTGTACTGTGGGGAGAAGAAAATGTTTCAGAACTAGAGGTGGTGGGTGCAGGACACGATGAATTGTTCACTTTAAATAGTTCGTTTGAAGTGTTATGCATTTCACCCCAAACACACACCACACACACATGAGCCAAGGACTAGTTTTTGGCAAAAAACAGTGTACCAGGACTAGATGAAGTGATTGGCACACAGGAAGCCACAGCTGACCTCCAGGGAGAGGTTGGGTCCTGGGAGAGGTGCATTGGATGGAGAGATGCTGTGGACGAGGGATGGGGGTGGGGTGGGGGCACGGGAATGGATGGGGGCAGCACTGTACCTCCTGGCTTCTTAAACTCTTTTCCCCCCACTCGCAACCCCTTCTCACCTGAGCAATCTGCAACACGGGCAAGTGCTATCAGAAACACCTTGGATGCATTACGTGTTTGATTTAGAATTTACTTATCGTAGTTGGTGCTCAGAAACCTTTTAATGTCGCTACATTTTTCATGAGGCTCACATCAGTTACTCGAGCGCACTGAAGGCACAATGGGCTCAGAGACACCTAGGATACGGGCCTGGGGACACAGGTGAAGTGAAGGTTTCCTCAGCGCCTAAGATCTATGCAATTGGGGGTGGGAGGACAAGACCAAAGAGAGGTGGTGGATTTATAGCGCACCTGGGCAAGACCCGGCAGGAGGTGGGAGAGAGAGTCTACAGGGGGAGTCAGCTGCAGACAGGGAGGAGGACAGGAAGCTTAAAGAAAGAGTAGACAGGTGATGCCCAGAGACCTGGGTCTTCTCCCAGGTCAGAGGGAGGTGGGGCTCTTGGCTGAGTGTGAAAGCCATGGCAGGCGGATGGAAGGAGAAAGGAGGGGCTTATACCATGGTTACCATGGTAAATGGGGTGTGCAGGGTCAGCAGCCTCAGAGGGTGAAGTCAGGACAAGTGCGTGTGTGTGTGTGTGTGTGTGCGCGCGCGCGCACGTGCGCGCGCGCGCGCGCGCTGGTGGGCTACTGAGGGCAGCTCTGGGACTGGCGCAGGCTACGGAGTCACCCTGGGCAGGAAGAACAGGCAGAGGTAGAGCCCCGGGGCTGGCAGGCTGCCTCAGAGAACCACGCTCAGGGTCGGGGTGTGGGCAGGTCCGGGAGTCCTGCAGAAGGCAGGACCTGAGGCAGGCCATCTGGATCTCAGGAGCCGCCTGCCCTTGCCCTTGGCCCTGAGTGTGTCTGCTCTGCAGAGTGAATGTGTTCTGTGGGGGCACATCGCACTGGACTGAGAAGCGGAACATCACGGTTGGTGGGCAGTCTAGCTCAGGGGTGAGGCGGTTGGCCCTGGAGTCTCACCACCTGAGGGCAGATGGCTGCCCTGCCGCGCTCCAGCTGTATAGGGGCCCTTGGACAAGTCCCCACCCCGTTTCCTCGTGAGAGTGAGGATGCTGGCAGCTACTCTGGGGCCAGGGAGTCAGCCAGAGGATTAAGATAAGACCTGTAAAAGAGGGAACGCCGTGCTTGGCCCAGAGCAAATGCTCAATAAACACTCGTTAGTCTGTCTGTCTTCCTCCCTTTGTACTCTCGGTGTCTGACACATAATGGGGACTCAATAAATATTTCTGAAAGAATGAATGATTATTATGATTACCTGCGTAGCCTTGAGCACAGGAGACCGGAGGCGCCGCAGCGTGCAAGGCTGTATTTTATTCTTCCTTCCTCTCACACAGTGTCTGCTAAAGGCAGCTGCTCCCCACCACGAGAATTCAGTTTCCTCATCTCGAAAGTGGGGCTGATAATATTTGCTCTACCTCAAGGTCAAGTGAGATAACACACAGAGATCAATGCACAGCTGTAGGATTCACCCACACACGTGTGTGGGCCCAGGCCTGTGCGTGCACATGCAGCGTGTGGCTGTTGGCCGCAGGAGATCAGCCGACTGGACCCCCCGGGGAGCCCTATCTCTTCTACCAAAGTTGACAGGAGCTGAAGGAGAAGCCCATTGGGCAGCAGGAATGCCCGTCGAAGGGGGATGATAGGAATTTGCTGAGGGGCCTGGTCAGTGGGCAGCTCTGCCTTTCACGAGCATGGTGGGGGAGGGGAGGGTGTCCAGCAGAGAGCTTGGGACACCGAAGAGTGCGGAGGTTGCTGTCAACCAGCTGGCCCTGAGGTCTGGGTGGACAGCAAGGAGACACAGGTCATGGGCCCCGGAGAGGGGCGAGAGCCAAGGCCTATAGATCTTAGCTGCCCAAGGCCGAGCTGTCATGTGCAGACAGGGACTAGGTGGTCTCTGGTTGGTCACAGAGAGAGGAGATGGCCATTTTCACAGCTAACAGAGTCTGTCCTTTTAGCCCTGGACTCTATCCAATTAGAGTCTGAGCCCTGACCCCTAGTTGGATAGACGGCCATTCTTCATGACGATTGGCTTTCCCCACGATGGCTATTAGCTTTGAATTTCTGATACAGGCTGCTGTCGGAGTCCCCGTGCCCGGCAGGGTACACATGCCGTAGTGTTGGACCCCGACTCCCTCTGCTCGCCTGGATCTCTTCTCCATGTTCCACCCCCACCTCACCCCGCCCACCCCGGCTCCTCCCATGGTCATGCTGTTCTACCTGCTGGGCTTGACCCTCTACTCACCCGCCGACCCGATCCCTGAGGGAAGTCAAGCCCTTTCCTGTTTTCCCTCTCATGCTGCAGCTAATGGGGATGCCTGGCCGTGTCTTGAGAAACGGTGATTGGAGGAAGCCCCCAAAGCCTTCCAGTTGCTATGGAGTGTTAACTGATAAAGTAAATTCTTCATTTTGATTCAAAGGAAAGAGTCCTAGAAGAGACTCTTGTATGTATATATAT
>NW_022103968.1:30871675-30885509 GCF_000313985.2 Echinops telfairi | reverse complement strand
TATATACTCCTGAAGGTGTTCAGGTCAGGCTTGGTTTCCTGAAGTCCCTTAGCCACCTTTAATATCCATCAGATCAGGTGACCAGCGCAAACGGGCAGCAAAGTTTAGGGGGGAGAAATGTATGTGAAGTATGAATGAGAAAGCACCAAATTGTACCGAGGTGTTCATCTCTTTAAAGCACTCGCTGTGTAAAAAAAAAAAAAAAAATCCACCAGTTGACTAAGGGTTAAAATAGCACTGAGGCCGACAAATGGTGACCCTATGGGACACAGGGTAGAGCTGCCCCTGTGGATTTCCGAGACTGTAACTCTTTATGGGAGTAGAAAGCCTCGTCTTTCTCTGGTGGAGCGGCTGGTGGTTTCGAACTGCCCGCCTTGCGGTGAGCATCCCAGGTAGCAGCAGGGATGGTTAGAGTTTGCATCGAGTGAGCGATGACCCACGGAGAAGTTCCGTACGAGGGGGTTTCACAAGGTTTGTGGAATCATGGTATTAAAAGATAGTGGGGTTTTCCCCGGTGGCCCCTACGTGTAACAGAACGAACGTTGCCTGGTCCTGTACCCTCTTCTTCACCGTGGGTACGTTTCCGCCCACCGATGCTATCAATAAGTTAAAAGGTAGATGGCTAGAACCTAGGACATCGTGTACAGCAGACGTTTCCTGGCCTCAACCATCCATCGAGCTCAGTGGGTCCCAAAGTGGGCCATACCATCCCCCCTTGGGAGCCCTAGAATGATCCAGGGTGGCAGGTAGTAGGCTGGGGTGTTGAGTAGAAATAAGGGGTGATGGAAGCATCAACCATCTGGACAGGGTTCGCGTTTTCTGAAAAGGGGAGGGTGAGCATAAAAGTCTAGAACCTCTGATCCCCAGAACCTCGGAACCAAAGCTCCGCAGAGGGCCTGAGGAAAGGACCTGAGTATGCGGCGGAGCATGGGGCCTCAACGTGGGGTGGGCCACTTCGCTTCAGAAGGGAATACGAACCCTCTCAGGTGCACTCCGGATTCCTGGATCAGCACGGGCACCCCCCCAAGTTCCATCCACACCTCCGGAATCAGAACCCTAGATGCTGGGGAGGACCTAGGGTTCAGCATTTTAAACCAACTTCCAGGTGGTTTTTCCGTTCGCCCAAATGGGAGGCCCTGGCCTACGCCTTCCAAGCACATGACGGTCCACCAGGGACCAGCTGTGTTCTGAGGCCGGTTGGAAAGGGCCTACATGAGACTGCTTCCTGCCATATAGGGGTCTATACAACCTCATTGCCATTGACTGGGTAGGGACCCGCTGTGGTAGAAATCCCTAAAAAGGTTGAGGTAGTTAGTTTATTGTGCCAACCTGGCCGATAAACACCTGTGGGGTTATTGAAAGGCAGAGAGATAAATGGCTCAGTGAGCCTCACCTTTCTAGTTCTCAGGTCTCTTGCTTTCTGATGGTCAGACCAGGGTGCAGCTGCCTTAGCCAGTTACCTGCTTCAGCTGGCAAGGCTCACTTCTGCAAGACATCCCTGAGGAGAAGCCACATGGACCTACCCCGATGCAGCCCCGGGTGCTGGAGCACCCGTGTGGAGACCCCTACCAGCGCTGAGATGCTTACACATTCACTGACTCGGCTTTCTTCCTGCAGTCGGTATCATTGCGTCTGTTTTGTGAGATGGAGGAGGACTTTGTGGATTGGTGTTGGACATATGGGTTAATGTTGGACTTGTGGGCTTGGGTAGCACTGAGTTGGGATGTTTTCTTGCTGCACACTTAACCTTTATATAAAACCCTCTCTTATACATGAGTTTCTGTGGATTTGTTTCTCTAAAGCACCCAAATAACACAAGGGCCCTATTGACGTAATTCATGGTGCATTGCAATCCCCTCCGCCGGCATTTGTGAGTATACACGTTCCCAGAGGGCGGAGAAGAACAGACACTCCATCCTCCTGGTCTCCCTCCTTCGTGAGCAGAGACCATTCCCACTCTCAGGAACCACTTGCTCTTTCCAGCTCCTGGGCAGAGCCCAGCCCGTGGCTCCCCACTCTGAGCAGACAGATCTCACTGTCTTTTCCTATACATCCTCCCCCTGCCTCCTGGTGCCTCGCGCCTCTGCCCGGGCTCAGGGGGACCCATCCTTCGGCAGCTCTGCCCCAAGGCCAGCTCCAAACACACAGGTCAGAAACGGCGTCAGGTCACGTGTGGGCATCCGCGAGCATGCAGTCCTGGGGGGTGGCGCTCCAGCTTTCTTCCCTCCCTTTTGATGTCTGCATTTGGTGCCTCCAGAAAGGGAGGGCTGCGGCCCAGAACACTCTGAGATAAGAGGGTGGGGTGGGAGGAAGCCAGCATCTTTTGAAATTCAGCACGCGGCCGGCAGAGATGGGGCAGCGTGTGATGGCAGTCCAGCTGGAGGTCTCTACTGATCTCAAGCCTCACGCATCAGTGGGGAGGCCAGGCGGACTGGACCTCAGCAACCACCCTTTTAATAGACTAACCCAGCCCAGGTCTTGGGTCTCAGAACGTAGAACCCAAGCATGTTCGTTTCTAGGGCCCTGGCCTCGCTGTGAGCATGCACAGCCCTGGATGGCTCACTCACACTGGGTGCATGGTCCCTTCGGTGGTCCAGGAGGGAGTCATTGTTTATCTTCCCCCCTAGTTTAAATCAAAAGCTTAGGCTGAGGTGGCTGATGTGCCCACGTCACACAGCTGGGTCTGGAGGCTGGCTCCTCTGGCTCTAGCTTCTACTTTCTTTTGAGCCGAACATAAACCAAAGATCCCCAATGATAACAGAAGGCCAAATATCCCCCCAAATGACTTCCAAACCACTGAGGGGTCACCCAACAGGGACTGACTCATGACCACCCCCTGCGTCAGAACACCACTGTCCTCCATCGAGCTGCCCAGGGCCCATCTCCCATTCATAACCACCAGGCTTTTCTTCGGAGGCATCCCCGGAGGGTGGACTTGAACTTCCAACCTTTCTGTTAGCAGCCGAGCATGTGAACCGTTTGCTTCACCCAGGGGACTTCCGCCCCAACCGGGATGCCATATTTCTCGCCTATTTCTGAACTAACGTATTATTTTAACTAGACCAGGGAATCCTTTTGGGCAAGGCTCGCTCGGAATTATACCAGCGAGTGTAGAACTGGCACGTGACAGCCCTCGGCAGGTGTGGTGGCCAAAACACCCCCAGAGTTACTGCTTCTTTTACTTTGTGGCTCGGCAAACTCTCGGGAGTGGAGTTGGAAAATCGATGCCAGATGGCTCTCGAGGAGGCGTCTCTAAGGCCTGGCAGGGAGGAATGTCTCCTCGGCTGAGGTCCACGGCAGCGCCATGCTGGTCCCCCTCCCACCCCTGGCTACACAAGGCTGGGGCGGCACAGAGCTCACCTGGCTCAGCTCCACTTCGCTGGGAGATGCTGTTATTGACAGGAAATGAAGGAAGGGGAACTCTGGCAAGAGCGGCATCTCAGAGGCTTTGTGGCACGTCTTGAGCTTTCCCCCAGCCCCCGCCCGGATGTGGATGGTGACAGAGTGAGACGGTGACAGCACAAATAAGGCTCCTGTCCACATGATCATTAGACTCAACAGATAAATGCAGGCCTGTTGTCAGAGAGGACAATCTGGGTATTAGGAGTAACCGATGCAGCGTGGGCCTGGCTGGAGGCACCGTGTAGGGGGAACGTGGCAGCCGGAGCAGGGCTGGACCTGGATGATTCTGCCCAGGGGATGAGCAGACAGGTCCCTGGCCAAGCCTGCTTGCCATGCCTGGGGATGTGACGGGCACCTCTGTGGTGTTATTCCAAGGATGCCAGCATGTGCCTCTTGCCTTCTATAGCTCACGAGCTGGTGCCACCCAGTGTGATGGCCTGTCTCCTCAGTACCCTAGGGGTGCGTAGCACGTGCCTACCAACCGTGGGGCTTAAACCAACAATAATTCGGTCTCCTCTGATGCTCGTGGAGGGGCAGAAGGTGGACGTGGAGGTGTCAGTGGGGCAATTCCTTGCCTCTTCCAATGCAGGTAGCTGCGGGCATTCTTTGGTTTGTGGCCCCATGTCCCCCATCTCTATCTGTGTGACCACGCTGCCTCCTCTCCTCCCCGCCCCACTTAAAACTCCAATCGCTTCCTTTTTTTTTTTAAGGATATAAAGTCCACTGCCACTTAGTTGATTCCAACACAGAGCCAGTCTGTCGGACAGAGTCGGCTGTTCCACAGGGTGCCCGGGACTGCAGTCCTTATGGGAACAGACATCCTCATCATCCTCTAGTGGAGCGGCCGATGGGCTTGCACAGATCCTTCCTTACCTCCGGGGCCACGGGGACACCGGGAATTGCATTTGGGGGCCACCTGTTCAGAGCTGCCCATGCTCTTCCTCTCAGGATCCTTCACTTGCTTACATCATTTGCTCTCTAAGGTCATGCTCACAGGTTGGGGGATTAAGACACCACCATTGCACACCCCTCTGACTTGCGCCATTTCCCCATAAAAGGTGTGGTGGTGAGGGCTTCTTTCATAGTGACCCCACGTGTCAGAGCAGAACTGCCCCAGAGCCTGTCACCTTTACAGACACAGGTCACTGGGTCTCTGTCCCAGAGCCACGGGGGTGGGGGTGGGGGTTTGAACTGCCAACCTTTGGGTTAAGAGCCAAGTGCTTAGCAGTTGTGCCACCAGGGCTTCTTTAGATGTCCATTAAACTAAAAAAATCAAATCAAAATCAAACTCACTGCCATCAAATCCATGCCGACCCATAGAGACCCTATAGGACAGGGCAGAACTGCCCCTGTGGGCTTCTGAGACTGTAACTCTTCACGGGAGTAGAAAACCTCATCTTTCTCCTGAAGAGTGGCTGGTGGTTTTGAACTGCTGGTCTTGAGGTTAGCAGCCTAACTTGTCACCATGACACCACAGGGCTCCCTAATCCACTGCCCTTGGGTTGATTCTGGCTTATAGACACCCTGAGTCTGTAAATCTGAATGGGAGCAGCCAGCCTCCTCTTTCTCCTGAGGGTCAGCTCTTTGGCCTATTGGGTTGAAATAGCCCACCTTCTGTTAGCAGTCCCACCCCAAGCCTACAGTGCTGGCTGGACTCCATCCAGGGCTCCTTCCACCCTAAACCCAAAGCCACTGTGATGGAGTCTATACAGGGGCTCCGAGGATGAAGAGCCTCATCTTTCTCCTGAGAAGCGGCCAGTGAGCCTGAACCGACAACCTTGCTGTAACCAATTCAATGCTTATCCGACAGTGCCACCAGACTAAACAGACAGACAGACAAACAGACAAACCCAACCCCACTGCCGTCAGGTAGTTTCTGGCTCACAGCCACCCTATGGAACAGAGTAGAACTGATCCCAGGGTTTCCAAGACTGTAAATCTTTATGGAGGCAGACAACCTCATCTTTCTCCTGCAGAACAGCTGGTGACTTGAACTGCTGCCTTTGCGGTTAGCAGCCCATTGCTTAAGCCCCTGTACCACTAAGGCTCCTTCAGATGCCCGTTCAGATGTAACCACAGTAGTTGGGGCTTGTCCTGGGTGCTCTTGAAGAACCGGTTTATTTCATCGGCTCAACAAAGCTATGATCTAAAAGAAGGAAACGAGTTCTCAAGGCCCCTTCTAGAGTGTCTGTCTGTGTCCTGTGAAGCCCAAGGTTCCTGGAGACCTCAGGGACCCCAAGGGGATCGGACCCAGCCCCCTTCCCCCCTTCATGACAGAGCTGGTCTGTGTGCCAGGCCGCTACACGCCGATTGGCTGTTGCTCCCGAGGGTGGTCATGCCAAGATGAGGCTGCAAGGTCACAGCTCTGCCCTCCACTGCCTCGCATCGTTGGGGCAGGAGCCCAGGTTCTGAAGTCCTGTCTCGGCTGCCAGGGAAACGGAATCTCCTCCCCACCTTTTGCTTTCTCTGTGTCCTCTGGCAAGTAACCTAACCTCTCTGGGAATCAGGTCTCACCTGTGCAAGGGAGATTATAGTATCTGTCTCAATAGGGTTATCTCGATCGATAAAGTGCGGCTGTTATGTTCATTGTGATTTTCACCGGTTAGTTTCTCTACTGATCAATCACTTCGGGATTCAATCAGGGACCTCTGGAAGTGAAGGCGTTTATCCAGCCCAGGTGGGTTGGGCTCTTTCTCCCTGAGGACAGGGATGATGTCATCCGGGGTCTGTGATGAATGGTGGCTCAGGGCCAGGACAGTCAACGATATCAGTGCTCCTGTCATCCATACCATGCATAGCGACGCATCCCAGGAGCTGGTCATCGCTTTCAGAGTCTGTGATGGCCCTGCCTGCCAGGGCTGGGCGATGGAGGGAGGTTGGGGCTTTTGTGACGTCGTTGGTAGCCACAGCATTAATCCACTGCCATTGGCGGGGCCCCGAATGAGGGGCTCACCATCAGGAACCACCTACGTGGCAGACAGGAAGCTCAAACTTATTGCCAGAGCCTGCCTCCGTGAGCAGCCCACAATCACGCTGGCTTCCAGGCTGAATGAAACACCCCGAGAAATTTCCTACACCAACCTCTGCAAAATGGAGTGAGCCCCTGGTCCTGAACCTGACCCTGAGGACTTCGGGAAGAGAGAGCTATGCCTTGCAATGTTATGTAAATGAACCCTCACTTTGAATGACAACCGGAAACCAATTCTTCATCACAATCACTTTCACTCCTTGCACAAGCAGCTTTTAAATCACTGAAAAGGCTCTGAGCCCTTTCTTGCAGGGAGAGGAAGGCTAAATAAGAACCGTGCGCACCTGTTCCAACTTACCTAATTTGCTTCAAAGACACACGGAGGAGCAGATCTAGTCTGTAAGTTACCTGGGGATGGACGGGCTGTTTTCCAAAACAGCTGCTTTAACCTCAGGTTGGCGGTGGATTCTGGGATGCATCTGGGAGGCAGTCTAACATTTACCGAAGGTGTCCTGGGTGCCAGAGAGCTTTGTCTGCATAGAAGAAGCCCACCCACCAGCTCTTTGTATAGGTGAGGAGACTGCGGCTTAGGTTGGCAGGCACGTGGCTGAGGGTCGCTGAGTCATGAAGTGGCCATGTGTGGTGGTGGTGGTGGTGGTGGGGTGCTCAGGGAGTCTCCGGAGGCCAGGCTTGCCCCCCAGCACACTGTTCAGGTCTCGGCTTGATGCTCTTGAGAAAGGATGTCCCCCGCTTGCTCTCAGGCATCTTGACTTTTGACAGGTTCTTGTCCTTACCAAGGAGGTCCAGTAGCGTAGTGGTAACGCATTGGGCTGCTAACAGTGAGGTCGGCGGTTCGAAACCACCAGTTGTTCTGAGGGAACAAAGATGGGCACTCTACTCCCGTCAACGGTTACGGTCTCGGAAACTCACGGGGACAGTCCTACCCTGCCTGCCCTGTAGAGTCGCTCTGAGTCGGCGCTGATTTGAAGGCAGTGAGCTTTGAGATTTTGTCCTTATCAAGAAACATGAAATGTTCAATTTGGAAAGTGGGTGATTGTGAAAAAAAAAGAAAAAAAACAGAAACCCGCCAAACAAGAAGCCTACCACCACCACCAAAGCCTAAACAAACGGACAAAACCAAAGCATTGCTTTGGGCAGGATTGATCTGCCTTTAAGTCAGAACTCTACAATAACAGGCTCACCAAAGGAGCACACAGCACCGAAGACTCGGGCACGGTCTCCCTGGAGGCGCGGTGGCGTGCCAGGCCAACAGCAGAGCTGTCAGACGGAGGAAGCAGGCCAGCGGAACAACGTGTGCACGGGGAAGGAGGACACTGATCTTAGAGAAGAGGCGGCACTCTTTGGGGAGAAGGCAGTGCTCTGAAAAGAGAGAGGTGCATCTGGTCATGGTGGGGGGCAGGGGTTTGAGCAGGAGGAGAGGGTGCTGACAGCATGAGGGTCCCGGGAGAGGAGTAGGTGCAGCCGGGGGTGGGGATGGGGAAGAGGAGGTGCAGCCAGCCAGGGAAGGGCAATAAAAAGCAAACCCACCCAGTTGCCATCAAACCCCCAAACAGGCCCTGCACATGCCAGCATAAAACTGGGTTCCATGCAGTTTCCAATGGCTGATTTGGGGGAAGTAAACTGCCAGGCCTTTATTCCTGGGCAGTCGGACCCCGCACCTTTCAGTTAGCAGTCAAGGGCCCTCGCCCTAGCTGTTTGCTCCTGATCAGGCGTGTGCTTTCACCGTGACCTTGGGCGAGTGGGCTTTTGTTCCCAGCAGCACCAGCAAGGACTGCAGTGGCAGCAGCCGTTCATTCACCACACCCACTGACTGCCAGCCAGCGGCCCTTTACCTGGGTTTGCCTATTTGGTTTTCATAGCAACTTTCAAAGTGCTGCTGGTGGTTGAGTCAGCTCAGACTCAGTGACCTCGTGTGCAACAAGGCAGAAGAACACTGCCCAGCCTGTGCCACCCTCACTACTGTCCGATGTTTGAGCCCACTGTTGCTGCCACTGTGCCGATCCATCTTGTCAAGGGCCTTTGTTAAAAGGCAGGGACTTTTGGGCCTCTGCTCAAGCCCTTCCTCAACGCAAGAACACTTTGTTCTAACAAACTGACTTTCTGTGATGCTCACCCTCCGGGGGCCGATCCCTGAAGAAAAAATGGGTGCATAAGCAAATGTGGTGAAGAAAGCTGCTGGTGCCTGGCTATCAAAAGATATAGCATCTGGGGTCTTAAAGGCTTGAAGGTAAACAAGCATCCATCTAGCACAGAAACAACAAGCCCACATGGAAGAAGCACACCAGCCTGTGTGATCATGAGGTGTTGACAGGATCAGGTAACAGGCCTCAGAAGACCAACAACATACAAGCAAACAAAACCACAATGTTGAGAAGGAGAGGGGGCAGAGCAGAGACCTGAAACCCATCTGTAGACATTGGGACATCCCCTCACGGAAGGGTCACAAGGAAGGGATGAGTCAACCAGGGCGCAGTAAAGCATCGATGAAACACAATGTTCCTCTGGTTCCTTGAGGCTTCCTCACCCCCTATTACCATGACCCCAGATCTGCCTTTCACTGTGGGCTAGACCAGAGCATGTGCACAGGTACAGATAAGAGATAAGAGCTCATGACACACGAAATCCAGGAACAGGAATGGGAGTAACATTACCAGAAGGGGAGGGAGAAGGTGGGGAAAGGAGGGGAGGAAGGGGGAACCAATCACAATGATCAATACATAGTCACACACCCCTCCTTCCAGGGGAAATCAACAGAAACCATGGGGGAAGGGAGACAGCGGTCAGTGTAAGATATGAAAATAATTTATCATTTATCAAGGCGTCATGAGGATTGGGGTCAGGGAGGGAAAAAATCGGAGCTGATACTAAGGGCTCAACAGAAAGTAAATGTCTAGAAAATAATGATGGCAACATATGTACAAATGTGCTTGATACAACTGATGTATGGATTGTGATAAGAGCTGTAAGAGCCCCCGATAAAATGGTCTTTTAATTTTAAAAAAAGGCAGGGACTATTATTATCCCTTTTGGATGGGTGAGGAAACTCACGTTCAGCAGGCTTAAGCAATTTGCTTGAGGTTGTATAGCTGGACAGTGACAGAGCCCATTCAAACCCACCCTGTCCGCATCCGGCTTGCTTTTTGCCTTCCAACTACCCTGCACTCAATCTTCTGCGGGTAGGAGGGTTTTGTCTTGTTTTGTTTTTTTTTTAGCATATTGGGGACGGTCCCTTGGCATTATCTGGGTCTATTATGGCAGGATGCCCTGGACCCTCCACACGCAGAAGGCTTGACTGGAGGTGTGTGAGAAGTCTGAGTGTGTGTGTAGAGTGGGGAGCTTAGAAACAGGAAGTGAGGCTGACATCTGTTAAGACATCTTGCAGCCGGCAGGGGGAGATGGTGGCATGGCTCTACTTCCTGTGTCAATCAGGAGAAATGGGCTTGAATTTGGAGCATCTGGGGGCAGGAACAGGGGGAACTGGGGCTAATCCTATCATATCCTTGCCCTCTAGGGCTGCGCAGGGATGTGCATATCTTCCTTCTTGGTCTCCCCAAGCCTCTGTAAGGGTCTTATTGCAGCCACAGAAGAAGACTAGGGGCTCCTGGAACCCAGGTCCCCTGAGAGAAAGGGTCACTCTGAGCAGGCCCGGGCTCCCTCCACTCCAGGCAGCCTGGGTCAAGGATGCTGCTTAAAATGCAGAACCCCACTGAAGACAAATGGGTGCATAAGCAAATGTGGCGAAGAAAGCTGATGGTGCCCGGCTATCAAAAAGTATAGCGTCTGGGGTCTTAAAGGCTTGAAGGTAATCAAGCGGCCATCAAGCTCAGAAGCAACCAAGCCCACATGGAAGAAGCACACCAGCCTATGCAACCACGAGTTGTCGAAGGGATCAGGTATAAGGCATCATCAGAACAAAATATCTTACCATAGTGAATGATGGGGGGAGTGCGGAGTGGAGATCCAAAGCCCATTAGTAGGCCACTGGAGATCCCCTTGCAGAGGGGTCTCGGGGAGGAGATGAGCCAGTCAGGGTGCGATGTAACAACGATGAGAAATACAACTTTCCTCTAATTCCTAAATGTTTCCTCCCCGCTCCCACTACCATGACTCGAATTTGATCTTGCAAGTCTGGCTAAACCAGAGGATGTACACTGGTACAGATAGGAACTGAAAATCCAGGGAATCCAGGGCGGATGAGCCCTACAGGACCAGTGGTGTGAGTGGTGAAACAGGGAGGGTAAAGGGAGAGTGGGTAGGAAAGAGGGAACTGATTACAAGGAACTGTGTGTGACCTCCTCCCTGAGGGACAGACAACCGAAAAGTGGGTGAAGAGAGACATTGGACAGGGCAAGATATGACAAAATACCAATTTATAAACTATCAAGGGCTCATGAGGGAAGGGGGAGCGGGGAGGGAGGGGAAAAATGACCTAATGTCGGGGGTTTAAATGGAGAGAAAATGTTTTGAGAATGATGTACAAATGCGCTTTACACAATTGATGTGTGTATGGATTGCGATAACAGTTGTATGGGCCCCTAATAAAATGTTTAAAAATAAAAAATAAAATGTAGAACCTGGGGCCTTATGTGCCTTCTCAGGCCGAGGAAGAGGATGGGCCAGTCATATGCTCGTTGGCAAGAGAAAGGAGGCAATTGCTTCTTTCTCAAGGACATTCCAGAGCAGTCAATGGAGATGGCAGTGGGGAATGTTAGAAATTAGTCACCCTTTTGAGAAGGCAAGGCTCTCTGGATGCCCCATCTATCCCCCGGGCCATGCCTGAAGTGCCAAAGTACGTCCTCTTCTATCAGACTGCAGAATGAATGGTGACTGGCACCTGGCCACCCAGCGGGGCAAGGCCACCTCCGCGAGCAGCCCCACTGACTCCTGGTGAGCCCTCCCACCCACGCCTCCCACCCACCAGCAAATACGACCACCTGGTCCCCCAGGGGGCAGATGACCAGAAGGAGAAGCAGGGGTGAAGCTAGCAGGAGTACAGTTCACACGCCCTCACATACAGGGCCTCCCTGCCCCTACTGCCTCATGGTGGTCTGTTCAGAGGCTTATTTACCCCCCTCCCCTCCTCCAGAAGACACCGAGAGGAGAGGAGGGGTTCTCTGCCTGGAGAACTGAGGTCAACGTTGATATCAGCAGCAAGTGTGAAAGAGCACGGAGCATCATGTGACTTTGAGCGTGTCTTTGGATTAGGCTCGGGTTCAAGTCCTGGTTCTGGGAGTCACCAGAGGAGGCGTTGTGGAACTGCTGCAGGACGTTGTATGCTACAGTGAGGGCCCAATGGCCGCAGTCAGGGGCTCCTACGCCACCTCCACAGGACGCAGCGTCCAGTTGTACCCCAGCTGAGAATGATGGCAGAAGAAGGTACAGAAGCAAAGGGAAAAGGCAAATGCCGTCAAGTCCACAGGAAACGGGACACAAGCTTCCAAGAGTCCTCTCCCTGGGGCATCGCACGGCGCACGTACTGCTCTGGAAGGAGCGGTGACAACATGTGTGAAATGCTGTCTACCAGGGAGGCTCATTGGAGACCCAGGAGCCACTGTTTCAATTGAGACTGGTCATGGGGGCTCAAAGCACACTAAAATCCCAGGCTCTAGGGAGGAGAGCAGGTGTGCTGGGCACGTACACCGAACGGTTTATGTGTAAATAGTCTGGGCCCGGTGAGTCACGCTGATCAAGATGGCGTCTGCTAGTCTGCCTGTTTTGTGCATGTTTACAATGCATCAAATTTTCTTCTCTTCTCAAAATCACAAAGACGGAAGACTTATATGATCAACCTGGATCTCAGGGCCTAGGGGAAGGAGACTTTGGGACTCAGGGGCCTTGGAGGAATTACGAGCTGCTCTTGTTGTTAGCTGCCATCTCGTTGCTCACCGGCTCACAGTGACCCCACGCACGGTGGAAGGACGTGCAGTCCCACCTTGGTCCAACCACACAATGGGTTGGAGACTGGACCTGTGTGAGCCAGAGGGTTTACCCTGGCTGGTTTTGGGAAGTAGATTGCCAGGCTTAGTCTAGAAGCTGTGCTGAACCCTGTTTGACATCACAGCAACATGCAATCCATCACTGACAGATTGGGGGGTGTGTGTGTGTGTGTGTGTGTGTGTGTGTGTGTGTGTGTACGCGCGTGCGCGTGCGCGCGCGCTCATGAAATACATTAGCTAGGAATTGAACCCTGGTCTCCTGCACTCAACCAAACCAAATGCCTACTCATAGTGACTATGTAGGACAGGGTAGAACGGCCCTTGTGGGTTTCTAAGACTGTAACTTTTCATGGGAGTAGAAAGCCTCATCTTTCTCCCACGGAGCAGCTGGTGGTTTTGAACTGCTGACCCTACAGGTAGCAACAGGTAGCAGTCCAACGTATAACCACTACACCACTGAAGCTCCTGATCGCCTACACCAAAACCAAACCCAACCCGCTGCCATTGAGTCAATGCTGACTCATAGCGACTCCTGTGGGTTTCTGAGACTGTAACTGTTTATGGGAGTAAAAAGCCCAGTCTTTCTCCCACAGAGCTGCTGGTGGTTTTGAACTGTGAGTCATGCAGATTGCAGCCCAACTCATAACCACTACACTACCAGGGCTCTTCCTGGTCTCCTGCATAGAAGGTGAGAATTTTACCACTGGACCACCCATGTCTTCTTTTAACTTTGCTAGGGCTGTGCAGACCTAAACCCAAAGCCAAAACACACTGCCCCTAGTTCTTCCTGCTCTTTGGGCGGTGCTTCCTAGGGAGAGACTTCCCACATTGAAACAAACACCCAAGGCTCCAAAGCTCTGATCCCAGGCTGCCCCTGGCCATCAGCATCTACCTGAGGCCTGTACCTCATTTGAATGGTAACTGGTTAATTTCCTGATGCATGTAGCATGTGTGTCTTCTTTAAGTCTATCCTCTTTGATGGCATCTTTATTAGAACACAAGACCCCAGAAGACAGTTTCAGTGCCTTTAACGTGTTTCAGAAAGGCTTGGAACATCACTGTGCTTAGACACCAAGCAGAAAAAAAAAAAACCAAGAAAAGAAACCAAGCAGATCCCTAGTCCCGGATGCGCCGCATCCACACCCGCTGTCTTGCCTCTTGACACGTTCCCATCAGTAGTTGGGCCACAGGTTGCAAGGGCTGAGCTGGGTTTCTCTGTCCAGTTTCTATGTCAACAGTTTCTGAGCCAGGCAAGAGGGAGGGGGGAGAAAGAAGGAAGTCAGAGGCAGCCTTCTTGCACCAGACCAAGACAGGTGGGATCCCAGCCAACTACCTAGGGGAACTTTCTGATCCAGGGCAAACAGGACACTGCATCAGTAAGAAATACCCAGACCCATTTTTCAAAGCTAGCAGCTGTAAAGGGATGGACACAGATCACCGTTTAGTGCACACTAGTGTCTCTCTCTCTCTCTCTCTCTCTCTCTCTCTCTCTCTCTCTCTCTCTCTC
>NW_022103968.1:30812047-30871575 GCF_000313985.2 Echinops telfairi | reverse complement strand
CACACACACACACACACACACACACACACACACACACACACACACTCCATCCTCAAAGAGCTTCACCCTCATTATTAAAGTACACATTTCACAACCTAATATTATTAGGCTATTGATTGTTGTTGGTTTCGATGTTTAATCCAGTAACAACTCGAGTGGTGGAACGCTTTCAGTGGAACCGATGTTCTGAAGGCCTGCGCGGACATTTCGGTTTGCCGCGGGGAGTCACAAGGTGCTTTGGCAATGCTGAGAGGACTGGAGGCTCAGCCGCCCCCGCCCCCGGGGTTCTGACAGGCGGGGGTTGCTTTCTGGGCTTTCAGCACGGAAAATAGAAATGGAGAGTTCCCCATGAATCCAAACAGCATCCGCTCCCCCTGTCACCGCGCATTAAATGATCCGGGACCGAAATTCAATACACACCTCGGGCACTCTTGCGGAACGGTGCCCCGCACATCTCGGCAGCATCAGCATCCCGGCAGGAATAGGAAAGCAAGAAAGCCTCTGCTCTGGACACAGAGATCAAAGCAAAGACCACCCCGGAAAACGGCAGCTGGGACCCGGGACTGGGTGCGGTGGGGGGTGGCGCAAAGGCACAAGCTGAGCCCACAGGGAAGCCAGCACCTCTGCCTCCCAGCCAGTGGAGCTCCCGTCACGACATGAAGCCCAGGACAAGCGGCCCTCAGGCCAGACTGGGAGGTGACCCCAATGTCACTGTCTCCTTTGTCATCACCTCCTCTTGCCAATTCTACCCTAAAGCCTTGCTTACGGCCAGTTGCCGCCACCATCCCTCTAAATCGAATCCCACTGCCTTCAAGTCAATCCCCACTCAGAACGATGCCTCAGGACAAATTAGAACTACCCTGTGGGGCTCCAAGGCTGGTCGCTATGAGTCGGAATTGACTCGATGACAGGGGATTTGCAGGAGCCCTGGTGGCATAGTGGTTTTGCAGCTGGGCTACTATACTCGAGGTCAGCAGTTCAAAACCAGCAGCCCCTCTGCAGGAGAAAGATGAGGCTTTCTACTTCCACCGAGAGTGACAGTCTTAGAAACCCACAGGGGCAGTTCTACTCTGCCATTTCCAGTCACCATGAGTGCAGCGTCCTCGACCAGCAACATCTTCTGGGTGCTTGTCAAAGACTCCACTTTCGTAGGCCTCACCCTTCACTTATTGAATGAGACACCCTGAGGCTGGGGCCCAGCGACCTGGGTTTTAACAAGCCCTATGGTTGGAGAACCACCTGCTTGGACCATGGCAACAATTCCTAAGGGTTTTCTGCCTCCAATCAGTGCCAGCCTCTAAAACACAAAGGTAACCAGCCTTAGTGCCTGGTAAAGCCCAGCGCGTAGTAGGTGCACAATAGACCGAGACCGCTGGACTAGATGAAATAGGCCTCCCGCTTATAAAGCGTCGATGACTACTCATGGCCTATAAAACCGACGGTGGAATAATACTCACCTAATTGTTATTTCTTGTTAGTACTAGTTTTATTAATAGCTATCATTAATATCACCGCTCCAGGCTCTTTGGCAATGCTGTGCAGTACCACGTCTATTTTTCCTTGTCCCTCTCTGCCCTGAGAGGTAGAGGTTGGTAACGTCCCTTTGCAGACGAGGACATGGAAACTCAGGCCGTGTACCTTGCCTAAGGACATACAGGAAGCAAGGCCCACACCTGAAGTATATTTCCTTCCCAAACTGAACCTCCAAGACGGTTCCACACGTTCCCATCCTCCCCCCAACCCCAGGGCTTTGCGCCTGTGGTTCCCTGTTTCTAGCTCCCCTTTTCTTTTCTCCTACCTGGAGAACTCCATCAGCTAATGCCTCTGATCAGCCTCGACA
Source organism: Echinops telfairi (assembly GCF_000313985.2). NCBI lineage: Eukaryota > Metazoa > Chordata > Mammalia > Afrosoricida > Tenrecidae > Echinops > Echinops telfairi. The sequence continues at coordinate 30,869,735 of NW_022103968.1, read as the reverse complement.
GGTCCTCAGGCAAGGCAGAATGAATGTTCGGTGAATGATGCAGATGATCGGGGGGTTGTGGTGGGTGCCGGACAAGCCAAACCCACTGTGGAGTAGATCCAGTCCACAGCGGCCTGGAGGTCACAGTAGAAGTGCCCCAGGGGCTTCCGGCCATAATCTCTACAGAAGATTTCCCCTGCAAAGGAGTGGCTGGTGCTGTCTAGACACCAACCTTTCAGCTAGCAGCTGAGCTTTAATTACTGTGCCACCAGGGCTAGGTGAGCATCTCCTAGAGCCAGCCCCCCTCCCCTCTGGCCCCCATAGATCAGTTTTCCCTAAAGCGTGGTCCTCAGATCCCCTGCATCATCGCCACCCCGCTTCTCTAACACTTGGCGTGAGTGGGGCCTGGGAATCTCTCTTTCATAACCCCCCGTGATAACTCTGCGTTCTGAAGTCTTAGGACCCCTGTCCCTGCCTCTCAAACGTACCCCTCTACCTCCCACCCCAGGAAAGGCACAGGGGTTGCACCACTGGACAGGCGGTCAGAAAACGAATGACTAAGCCCGCATCCCCGAAAGGGGCTGAGGTGGGGCGGGGGATCCCATAAAACACTCCACATAGGAAAGAAGCCACGGCACAAACGGCCTTCCCAGATGTGGCGCCAGCTGCCGGCACGTAGGAAACAAGCTTGAGTGGGAAGGGAAGACACATGTTCCCAGCCACAAAAACTTGACGTATCGACTTTGGCAAGCCTTGCCGACCAGGCAGTGCTGATAATGTTATTAACGCTGAATGTATTTGCCTGACCTTATCAGGCTGTATAAAGAGCACAGCAGTCTAATTAAGTTCAGATGCCAGCACCTCTAACTTCCTTTTCGATAGCTACTGAGCCCATCATTTACCCTGATGTTCACGAAATGACTGGTCTTTAAAACCAAAGGCAGCTGGTCATTAGCATGTGGAAGGCGCTCATCCTGACTTGCGGTCTGGGGTCCCCCTCCCCCCAGGTGGAGGGTCTTCCTTTTGTGGGCCTCACACCAGCCTGGGATAGTAGCAGACCGGGCTTATGGACCCATCACCCTTGCCCCCTGGCTCGGGCCTCTATTCAACTTTCACACAGATGAATTAGGAGGGGACACTGCCCGAGGCCTGCCCTTTAGAAAGGCAGATGACACAGACCTGGGGAGGAAGCCAGGTGCTGGTGCGAGTGTCAGAGCCAAGATCCCAAAGGGCCCTGTGAGCCAGGAGGGGGTCCCGAGGGGTGGGGGGTGCTGGGAAGTCTTACACTGAGATGCTCTCCACCCTCAAACCAAAGATTAAATAACAAAACCAAACCCTAAACAACCCCCACCTCACTGCCATCGTGTTGATGCTCATCGTGAGCCTCCAGGACAGGGTAGAACCGCCCCTTTGAGTTTCCAAGATGTAACTGTTTACGGGGGTAGAAAGCTCTGTCTCTCTGGAGCAGCGGCTGACTTTACAGACTGCAGCCCACCGAGTAAACACTATGCCACCAGAGTAACTTTAAGTAGAAGCATATGCGCCCCCAGTGCTTACTGTGTGTCAGAAAGGGGCTCATGGGTGCAACCTGTTGGTTAAGCCTTGGGCTGCTAGGTACAAGGTCAGCAGTTCAAACCCAGAAGCTGCTCCCAGTGGGGAAGATGGGGCTGTTTGTCCCTGTAAGAGGTCCCAGCCTCCCAAAGCCAAGGGGGCAGTTCTGCTCTGTTCTCCAGGATGGCTATGCGTTAGGATTGACTTGATGGCAGTGGGTCTGGGCACTAACCAAAACATTGGGGCGTGGGTGGCTTCCCAACCCACTTGGCTGTGCCCTGGTAGAAAGACCTGACAACCCTCTTCCATAAAGAGTAGAGCCAAGTACACCCATGGCTCTCAGTTCCACTCTGTGTCACACTGATCGCCATGAAGCAGGATGGCTGGAGGGAGACAGATTTGTTTCTGTGCGTGTGTTAGATACGGTTCTAAAGCTACCTTTCCACGTGCTGCCTCCTTTAATCTTCAGGGCTCAGCGAGGTCGGGCCTATTGTGATCCTCGTGTTAAAGACCAGGCAGCTGGAGCAAGAGCAGTTAGCCAACTTGCTCAGGGGACTCTAAGTTGAACATCCTTTTTTTGATTCTACTCACTGGATCTCCTTTTTTTTTTTTTTAATGTAGCTCCCAAATGTACTTGGATACTCCCAACAATGAAGCACTCACTACCTCCAAAGTGAGTTTTCTTTTGTTGGGAAGCTTTGTCTTTGTGTACAGTTATTCTTTATATGGATTGTAATGAACCTGGTTGCAGGGTGGGGAATACATTGGGCAGTTGAGTTGGAGATAATCTGAGTGTGAGGTAGATTCCCCCCAAAGCAAGCCCCTGAAGTCACTGAGGGCTATATGAATAGAGGTATGGGGTATGAATTGAAGGAGGTGATGGGGATGCTCTTTCCTGGCTGTGCAATTCCACTCAAAGTGTTGTGTTCACTTCTGGGCCTCTCCATGAACTTGGCCAGGCTGTCCTGTCTCCGGGCTGTGTCCCGGGAAGGGCAGCCATGTCAGCATCCATGAGAACAGAGTGAAACCAGTCCCCAGAGGCTCTGATGAAGGGATTGGAGCCACCGGCCTTGGAAAGGAGAAGTCAGATAGAGCAGGGCAGTGAGTGTGCCGAGTGGCCGGGAGGGGCCGGGGCTGACCTGTTCTAGGTCATTATGAATTGATTCAGGTCAAGAGCACAGCTAAGGTCAATAGGCAGTCAAGGAAACTGGATTTTCTTTTTAAAAACAAACTTTGTAGTTTACATTCTGCACTAGGCTGCTAACCACAAGGTCAGCAGTGTGAACCTACCAGCTGGCCCCGGGGAAGAAGATGAGGCTTTCTTCTCCTGTAAAGATTTACAGCCTTGGAAACCCAAAAAGGGTAGTTCTACTCTGGCCTATAATAGGGTCACTATGGGTCAGAATGGACTTAGTGGCAGTGAGTCTTTTTTTAGTTTACGATGCTGTATGAACTTTAGATTTACAGGAAAACTGCATGGCCCCTATAGACTAACCCCATCACTATCATCTTGCACAAGTAACCCATGACACACATTCCAAAGAGCAAACCAGTATCAGTGCATTATCATTATGAACCAAAACTCATTCTTTATGCAGATTTCCTTTACCTAATATCCCGTTGCTGTGTCCTCACGTCTCTTTAGGCTCCTTCTTGTCTGTGACAGTTCCTCAGACTTCCCTTGGCGTTTGATGACCTTGGCAATCACCGTCAGCGTTGATGCTAGCCTGATCGCTGCACGGGGCTGTATTTGTCAGGATCCGCCCCCGTGCAACACTCTTGCTTCCCCCTCTTCCCATGCTGCTCGCGTCAGGAGAAACACACCATGCACCGTCCTTAAATGCGGTGTATTTCTGTACACGGGAATTCTTCTACATGAGAGATTTCCCTATTCTACCTCATTTACTTATTCAACTAGCTACTGGTATCAAGTATGGACCCATTTATATTTATTTTGCACGTTGGCTTATAATGCAATACTATTTCCTTGCAGTGGTTGCTAAGGTTCCCCAGTTTTGGCTACTGGGATCTCTCTGAGATCTCTTCGTCGGCCCTGTGCCCCTCTGGCAACTGCCATCTTTGTGGTTCTAGTTGAGCACCGCCTTCCCTTCTGGGATGGAACGTGCGCAGGGCTTGTATAGTTCCTGCCAAAGCCCGAGTCAACCACGTCTCCAAGGAGCCCTGGTTCCCTTTATTAGAGAATGCTATTTCAAAGATCTGGGTCCTGGGTGTGCTTATGGGTACTGGCATGTCAATTGCTCCTAGGCTCTCTCATATATGTATGTATACATATATATGTACACACATATGTGTGTGCTAATCCAAAAGAGCCCTGGCAGTACAAAGGTTAAGAATTCAGCTGCTAACTGAAAGGTGGGTGGTTTGAAGCCACCTGATGCTTCACAGAAGAATGGTGTGGCAGGCGTCGAAACCCCAGGAGGCAGTTCCGCCCTGTCCTATAGGGTCGCTATGAATAAGAGTCCACTTGACAGCAATCGGTTTGCTTCTCTGGGGTTGTATCAACCCATGAATAGATACGAGGGGCTTCAAAAAGTTCATGAAAAAAGAGAACTAAAAGGTAACAGAATCATTCCGTGGACTTTTTGAAACCATCTCGTACACATCTATAATTGTTTTGTTTTTTTAAATATGTAACCATGTATAGCCACGTAAAGCTGAACATGAGTTCATACCCGTGTCTCCAACTCCACTCCACGGCCATAGAACTTCCGTGTAAGACCGAGTCTTCGCAGAACCTAAAATTTAGTCTGCGAACTGGGAGCCGCTGGTCTCTCGGGGTGGTGGGTCTGCGTCACTAGGTGTAGGACAAGGAAAGGGGTGATCTGGTGGGCGGGGTCAGCAGAGGATGCTCCCGCTGATGATGGTCAAGGGCCCTTCCGGCTCTATGATTGTTGGGAGCAGACATGCCACCCAAGGGAAGAGTCTGTAGGGATTCCCAGGAGGATTTATTGTCTTCTAGCTTTCGGAAGTGCAAGATCTGAGCTCCGGGAGAAAGAGCTAGTGTTTCAGCCTTGCGTTTTCGGACAAAGAAAGGAAGCCCCACTTTAACAGGTAGGGAATTTATGGCATTTACCATCCAAAGAAGGCAAAACAAGCCTAAAATATAAATGAGGCTCAAAGAAGGCTTTAAATCCATGGATGACAAAGCCAGACTGGATTAGGTAAGGGGCACTGTGCTGGCTGGTGGGAGGGGCATGGTCCAGGGGCGTGGTATTTAAGGAGGTGATCCTGCTGTCCCTCCGAGCTTCCGTCTTGTATGCCAGGTCCTGGTGGGCAGAGGGGGGCAGCCCAGAGTTCCAGAGAAGGCGACAAGGGATGCATGGGTGACGTCCTGGGAAGGCAGTGGTGCCCCAGTTTGCGGATGAGCACCCTGCTGAAGGGCAGAGGAAGCCTCTCCCAAGGAGACCTTCTTTCTTGGGGGTATGCCTAACTTCCACCGCTATCTTCTTTGGGCTTTTTGTGGTGAATGGGGTGAAGGGTGGCAGAGCAGACCTATTGTTCACAGCCCCGCCCCCCCAAGTCCATACATGCCTCGGCTCGCCGGCCCCACCCTGGAGCATCCCACATCCTCCTTCCTTCCTGGCCCTTCTGAACTGTGTCCTTGGGTAAACCCGCCCTTTGGATCTTGAATGGTTGGTTATTCTAAGGAGTGCGTTCCTCCTCCGTATTATTGTTCCCCTTATAGACCTATTGTTTGATTGAAAATAGAACCACAGGGGTCTCTGTGTGTGTGTGTGTGTGTGTGTGTGTGTGTGTTGAATTTCTTTCCAGACCTGAAGGATGACTAAAGGCCACAGTCGTGGGGGTTCTACCAATGTTTAGCTAAGCAATAAGCCTGCTCCGTTTTAAATATAATTTTGCCCAACTAGCAGTGCTTGCTTCCTGCTAACGCCTGGTCCAGTAAGGGCCTCTCAAGGGATGTAGAGATGAAGGACATGCGAGTCTTCCTCACCCTGGGTGCTCACTGAAAGCGCAGCCCAGGAGCTCCATCCTCAGAACGGCTGATGGAGGCCATAGGGACATGGGCGGAGGGATTCACTTTCAAAATAATCTTCCCTGGAGGCGAGGTTGGAGTAAGCACTGGACCGCTAACTGCAAGGTCAGTGGTTCAACCCCACCCCAATCTTTCCCCAGGGGAGGAAGATTCTGTCCTGTTAAGATTCACAAAACTTCTGAAACCCTAAATGGGGTCGCTATGAGTCAGAACCAAATACGTGGCAATGGATGTAAGGGGTACTGTGACTGTAATGTTTCAACAACGTTTGGAGCCAGGTAGAAGGCCTCAACACCAGCAATTGCCTAGGGCAAGTCCAGCTTATGCCTCTTGTTCTGGGTAATTAGCAGGAGTGCTCCTCCCTACCCCTACTCCCCAAAGTCAACAGCTCTGGCATGGGCAACAAAGGATAGGGTCACCCCTTTCAACAGTGCCACATCCCTGAATGGCAGGGAAGGAGTCATGTATCTGCAGGACACTCTTCTTGGTCAGATGTGACCATTCCATCCCAGCTCCAGCCTGCGAGTGTCTCCACCGCCGAAAATGCTATCTACTGGGGCCGGGGTGAGGCCCCAGGATGGGTCCCAGAATATCCTGGGGTCAAGGGATTGGGGAATCCTGGGTAAAACGGATGGCTAGGGCTCTCACGGTCTTTTCCTGCTCCAGCTGCTAGTCCCTGAAAGCAGAAGCTGGCAGGAAGGGACAGAGCCTTCGCCTCCCTTTGAGCCCCGGCCTTTCCCTTCTCTTCCTCCCTAGCCTGCGTTTCCCCCTGTCGATATCAAAGGGCTGCCCGTGTGCTTTGCCCTGCTGCTGATGACTCTCAAGATTAAAGAGTTTGCTGATCTTTGGTCAAAAGTAACCATGGAAATCTGAGACATTAGCCATGGCCCGCTGGGGACGTCTGATGGGAAGCTCTCAGATTCACTCCACGTTCAAGAGAGATGGAATAAACCCCAGGACACCCTACCGAGCCATCGATCCGAAACACAGATCCGATCTCATCCTGGTGTCCCATCCCTGCCCACGTCCAGGCTGGAGGCCCGAGGGGTGCCGGACCTTGCCAAAAGGTCAACATCTCTGTTGACACCGGAGGTATTGGGCCCAGTCCCCAGGCCTCTCCCCCTGCCTTCTATCCATTCTCACTCCCTTGGAGATCTCAGGGCTTTAAATACCGTCTCTGTGCTGACAACTCCTCAATTTATATCTCCACCCCAGACCTCTTCCCTGAACTCCACACTCGTATATCCACCTGCCTATTTGACATTGCTCTTGAATGTTTAATAGACATTTCAAACTTACCTTGTCAAAAAACGGAGTTCTCGGCCGCCCCTCTCTGTCTGTGCCTGCTGTCTTCCCCTTTCTCAACCCAGACTTCCAGGGGCTGAGGCCCAAGTCCTGAAGTCTCGCTCCACCGACTTCTCTCGCACCCACATCCAATTCATTACCAGCTCTTACCGGCTCTGCCTTAAAATACCTACAGGATCTGGTTGTGTCTCACACTTCTGGGGCTGTAACCCTACCGGCATTCCTCCGGATGACTGCTAGAGCTTCCCCATCATTCTCTCGGCTCCCCTCCTTTCCTTCCTCCAGTCTGTGCGCAACAGAGATCAGAGCGATTCTTCTAAAGTGCCAGACAGATCACCTCACCCCTCTGCTCCAAAGCCCTCTTGGAACGGCCTCCTTCTTGCGGAAAGAACAAAGCTAGAGGCCGGGCTCCCGACACTTGGGCTGGCATGCTGTGCTGCTCGGACCACCTGGCACCTCATCCCCACTGCTCTCCCCTGCCTCCCTCTTCGACAGCCACAGCACTTCAGCCGTCCCTGCTTCCAGGCCTTTGTACCTGCTGCACTTTTGGACTGGGACTCAGCTCCCCAGACAGCCATTGGGCTCACTTCCTCAGCTCCCTCGGGCTTGACTTTAGTCGTTGGTGGGGCCTCCCCTGCACCAGCCCATCACTTCTTGCCTCCCTCCCCCTTAGCACTCACCACTGCCTAACATACTTATGGAGACCCTCCAAACCAAACTCACCGCCAACCAGTCCATGCCACCTCATGGCGACCCAAGAGGACAGGGTAGAACTGCCCCCATGAGCTTCTGAGACGGTGACGATTTACGGGAGGAGAAAGCCCCATCTCTCTTTCGTGGAGCGGCTGGTGGTTTTGAACTGCTTACCTTTCGGATTGCAGCCCAACGGGTATCCACTACGCCGCCACCAGGGCCCCTTTATGGAGTCCCTGGGTGGTACAACAACGCACTCAGCTGTTAACTGAAAGGTTGGCATCTGTGCACAGCAAGGGGCCTGGTCATCGACTTCTGAAATGACAGCCACTGAACATGATGGAGCGCAGCGCTGTGCTGACACACAGGGCGCGCTCCAAGCGTCATGACTGGACTGGCCAGCAGCTAGTGGGATGTCTTCACCTTGCTGAAGGTCCTCTTCCCCTCCCCAAGGGCCAGCGGCTTTGACCGAGCCACACCAGTGGCTCCAACATGGAGACCAGTGCCCAGGGAACCCCTGTTGGAACGAATCATTACCTGTAAGGAGAGCACATGAGGGGGCTTCAAAAAGTTCGTGGAAAAATTCCATTGTTTTAAAATGCTAATTTTTGGTTGCTCATGAACTTTTTGAAGCTCCCCCACCCACCCCTTATGAATTAATTAGTAAAACAGAACATCTTTAATAAGAAAACGATCAGAGGACACAAAAAGACGATTTACAGAAGGACACACTCATGGCTCATGAAGAATTTTAAAAAGTTCACCTTCATTAAGAATGCTCACAGCGATGCAAATCAAAGCGATGAGCTGCTATTTTTCTATTATGAAAGTAAGGAAAAAGAAACCAAACAATGGAATCCACCGCGGCTGATGCCCTCCCTTGCTCCCTCACCTGGGGAGTGCAAAAGTGTATCGAGATTTTGGAGATCAACTTAGCAAGATGGATCGGGGGCCTGAGATTTCCTTACCGTTGAATCTGAGATCAAGAATCGAGTGTGGAGTGGGTGGGGAATGAAAACACGTAGGCACAGTCATTTCCACAGAGACACTCGATACTCATCACCCTGAACTTGATCCCAATCCCCAGCAACCCGACGGGACCGAGGGGAACAGCCCCAGGGTTTCCATGCGACCGCCACATCTTTGTGGCTGTTAGGTTCAAATCTCTGATCGTTGGTCTAACAGCTGAGCACTTAACCAGGGTTCCTTAGCACTCCTTTGAATGGAAAACATCCCACTTCTCCTTCTTGGATGGTTTTCCACCTCACACAGGCTCTGGCTCTCCTGGGGTTTACTGTACTGTCCAAACCAGCATTTCCCAAAGTGGGCGATACCGCCCCTAGGGGGCGCTGAATGATCCAGGGGGCTGTGGTAGCAGATTAAAAACAGCCCCAAAACTAACTGCCATCAAGTGGATGCAGCTCATAGCGACCCCCCTGTGGGTTTCTGAGACTGTAACTGTTCACGGGAGTAGAAAGCACCTACACTTTATCCTGGATTATGGGCTATGGTACGAACGTTTTTCTTTCTTTCTTTCTCTGAAAAGGGTGCAGTAGGCCAAATCCGTTTGGTCTGTCCAACAAAAAGAACAAGCAGCCAGCTGCCATGGAGTCTAGGCTGACTCCTGGTGACCGCATGCTTGTCTGAGTCAAGCTGTGTCCCACAGGGTTTGGGGGCAAATGACCAGGGGGCTCTGGGGTAAATGACCAGGTCTTTCTTCTGAGGCACCTCTGAGTGGGCTTAGACCCTCTCACTGAGCATGTAACTGCACTCCTGAGGGATTCCTAGACAGAGAAATGGTGGCTTAAATTGTGGAACCACCACGTGATGGAATATCGGATCTTTACAAATCCTTTCCTAAACTTGGGAATTTCCTTTGGGTAATCTTGATGGGAGAAGCAAGAGGTTAAACTGGAAGCAGAATGAGAACTCCAGATGAAAACAAGTGCCTAATCCTATTTCATTGACTCTGGGAGCCCGCCCACTCCCTCGGATCGGATGCCCCCTGTCAAGCGTAACCGCCCATTCTTCATGTTGATAGCTACTGTCACGTCAGTTCCACCTCACAGAGAGCGACCTTGTGGACAAGAAACCCAAACACTGCCTGGTCCCGCGCCATCCTCACAATCTGTGCTTATGTTTGAGGCCATCGCTGCAGCCACTGTGTCAACCCATCCTGCCGCTCCTCGTTTTCCCAGCCCCTCCACTTTCCCAAGCATGATGTCCTTCTCCAGGGACTGGTCTCTCCTGACCACATGTCCACAGTAGGCGAGAGGAAGTCTCACCACCCTTGCTTCTGAGAGCATTCTGGCTGTACTTCTTCCAAGCCAACTCTGTGTGTCTTTGGGCAGTCCATAGTCTTTAAAGATTCTTCACCGGCACCATCATTCAAATACGTCCTTTCCTCTTCGGTTTTCCTATTCAAGGCCCAACTTTCACATGTACATGAGGCAGTTGAAAATACCATGGGGTTGGGCCAGGTGCACCGCAGTCTTCAAAATGACATCCTCACTGTGTGGGGGTGGGGGTGGCATTGGTAGTGGCTCTCAAACGATGGCCCTTAGATGGAATAAAACTGTGTGCAGAAAAAAGACTAGAAAGTGAGATGCCAACATGCTAACAGTAATTATGTCTGTTTTTCTTTATACTTTCCCATATTTGAAAAAGCAGTTCTATAATGAGCTTGTAGAGTTACTTTTAGGATCAGAAACTATGTGGCAAATCTCTCTTCAACGGCTGTTCTTCACATGACAGGGAATCGTGACCTCTCGGGCCTCTGCCTCACGCCTGGTCTTCTCTCTCTCCCACGCTGCCCTGTTAGTGGCTGGGGCCATCAAGTGTATTGCAACTCAGAGTGGCCCCGTGTGACAGAGTGGAAATGCCCCCACAGGTTTTTCTAGGCTAACGAGTACAGCCTTGGAGACTAGGGGCCCTTCTGCATCCTCTAAGGTCCCTGAGTCATCAGCAAGTGTGTCTGCCTGCTGCTTCCATCTCTACAGGAACAGACCACTAGGTCTTTCTCCTACACAGTCGTGGGGTGGGTTTGAACCACCAGCCTTTTGGTTAGCAGCCAGTGCCTTCCTGTGATACCACCAGAGCTCACTCTACACACCAGCAAGGGCTTCTGGTTCCTCTCACACGACATAGTCTTCCCTGCCTCCACCTCTGGGAAAATGCTCGGTTCGCCTGCAAGGTCCTCTCCCCACCCCTACCCTGTGCCTTTCCTGCTTGGCAAATTCCTATTTCATTTTTAACAGGACAGCTCAAAAGTCAGCTCCTCTGCCCTCGTGGCATAGTGGGCTCCTGATTGGGCTGCTAACCTTAAGGTCAGCAGTTCAAACCCACCAGTCATTCCTCAAGGGAAAGAGGAAGCTCTCTGCTCCCATCAAGATGTGCAGCCTCGGGGAACCCAAAGGGGCAGTTCTACTCTGCCCCAGGGCCTCAGCCACTGAGGGGTCACCACCAGCTGGCCACTCGGCAACTTCTTCTAACGTGCACCTCTCAGAGCTTATCCTGAGGCCCTCCTGGCCTGTGGCTGCAGGGACCGTCACTCTTCTAGAAAGTTCTCCTCCATCTAAAGTGTCCTTCTGGCCTGTCACTAGTTCTTTTTGGCAGCCAGCCCCTGGTCTTCCTTGGCCCCATCGCTTCTTCTTAAGGGTCAGACAGTCTGTGGATAGGCCTGGGGGATCCTATGTCTGGTCATCTTCATTCCCCAAACTGTATGCAGACTTCTGTGATTCCGGGAGCGTGCAGATTTAACCTGTTTGGGAGGTGGGGGCATGGGTGGGAGGCACAGCAGTCCTGTGCCATAAAAGGGGGAAAAATGGTTAAAAATGGCTGCCCCACTCATTCTCCGGATGAGCTCGCCTACTTTTGATTTGAGGATAAAACACTACTTGTATTTTTCTCTCTCCTGCTCCTCCTCCCCAACTTCTAACGGATGTGCCCTGCATGCTGTGCTGGAGATATATTTCTGCTTGGGGAGGAGGTGTATCTTGGATCAAAGTACACACACACACACACACACACACACACACACGCCTGTGGGCCTCTCAGGAAGCTGGTGTGCTGGGGATGGGGGGTGGGCAACCAGGAGCTGCCATGAAGCAGTGACCAAGGGTCCAGCCACCTTCAGCCTAACTTGGTTGTACATTTCCCCTAATGCCCACACCCAGTTTGTGAGCCAGGGCTGGCACCACCGGTTCCTGCTTCAAGGCCCAGCTGCTTACCACTTGGGAAAGGAATCCCAGACAACAGTGCTCAGTCTCTGAATATAAACCCCGCGCAGGGACTGTCAGGCCAGCCCCTCCTACAACAATAACAAAAATCTAAAAGCGGGGTGGGGGTGGGGTGCACCCTTTGGTGGGGCGCTTTTGCGCCTCGGACTCTGCAGAGCTGTTTAACTCCTTGCAGATATAAAATGGATTTCAGCGCTCATTCTGCGCCCACCCCCACCGCCACCGGCCTCCCCTACCCCCGGGCAGCTGCGTGGGAGGGGTGGCCTGTGGTCCCCAAGGTGGCTCTGGACGCCCCCCATCCCCCACCCACACCCACCGGATCACGGCGGACAGGCTCGGATCCTAAGGCCAGCATTTAAGCGCCCTGCTCAGAGAGAGGAAAAAAGACCCTTTCTTCTGCTTGATATATTTAGTAACGACCTTAAAGAGTCTGCGAGGCTGAATGAATTGGTGCATCTCGCTGCATTCGAAGCAGCTGCCACAGCGCAGACAGGAGGAGGGAGGCGGGGAGGCGGCGGCGTGCGGGACAAAGGGAGCGGGAGGCGGGGAGAGGAGAGGGGGAGGCGCGGAGGGCGGCGCGGACCTGGGATCGATTCCAGGCTGGCCGTGCCGGGTCAGCCCCGGAGAGCGGGCGGCAGGGCCGAGAGCCTCCCGTTACATCTGGTTAAATGGCAGCACTTACGGGGCCGCGAGGAGGCATCCAATTTGCTGGACCGTCTACAAATTTATGTGTCGGCATCTAACACAAAATTGTTCCTGGTCCAATCCCAGGCGGAGAGGGACCGGGGCGGCTGACGGATTCCGCTGGCCTCGCCCCTTCCCCGCCCACCCCCCCCATTTCCCCTTCACCGCCGGGAGAGGGAGGCCTGGGGGATGGGGGGTGCCGAGGGGTGGTGGTGGAAGGCTCCTCTCCCGACCCGCCCACTGGCTGGAAGGTTCAAAGACTGCAGATCTCCCAGCGACCACCGTGGACCCTCCTCCCTTCCAGGGCTTGGGGCGGGGGGTGTAGGGGGTGAAGAAGGGGGTGGGGGGTGGATTCCATTTCATTTGGCATCCAGGAGAAGAGAGACATTAACCCTGTCGGTACTTTGGCCCAGGTCCGGAGGGAGCCCATCTCTTCATCTTTAGGAGGGGGCTGGTGGCCAGGTGGCAAAACTATTTCTTATACCGTTAGTCCCCTGGCTTCCGCAGGCTTCGACATAGGTCCTCTATGGCAAGAGGGACGCCTTCCTCCAGGCTTACACAGCCTCCACCCAGGGCCCGACGGCTCCCTGTATGGGTTTCCGGAGCACGCCCACCCAGGGGCCCCTGCCAACATGCCCCACTCCAGGGCACCTCTCTGCACACACAGACTCTGCTCCAATACAACTTCCCTTCCTGCCAAGGGCTTCTCCTTTTCTGTCCGGGGCTGCAGAGCCAGCAGACCTTGCTCCTGAGCTGGATGGGTGAGGAACAGCAGTCTCGTGGGACCACCAGTCCTAAAGCCATGGAGGAAAGAGGAATTCTCTCCCCCCAGTGTGTGCTTCCACCTCGCATCACAGAATCCCTGAAGAGTGCCAAGTCCCAGGGGACCCCGGAGCAGTCTGTGGGGCTGGGGTGTTGGGTAAAGGCCTGGGGCAGGGGGGATGGGCAGCCACTTGGAGAGCTTTCTATGCAGGCAGCTTGCGCTCATTTAGGGCCTCGCTGATTAGGTGGCTCAAAAGCCCGTAGTGAGGGAATAAACAAACATCTTCAGTGGGCCCTCGGCTCCTGACAAAGAGCCACCGAGCTGATTAGTGACTGAACGTAATGGGGATGACAAAACTGCCAACCAAATGTCTTAGACACAGATGACTTTGGGGAGCTTGGTGGCCACCTGAGTGGTCGCTACACAGCTCCAGGCTGCGGGGGTTCAAATCCCAGCTCCCCAGTAACAGAAAAATTGAAACGGCAACCCTCCCCCACCCCCACCATCCAATCAATTCCGACTCATAGTGACCCCACATAGGGCTTAGAGACTGTCAATCATTAAGACAGACTGGCCTCCACTTTGACCCTTACTGCAGCTGATGGGTTTGAACTGCTGACTTTGAGTTTAGCAGCCCAGTGCTTAATGCACAGTGCCACCAGGGCGCTTTGCCTGTAACAGAGGGATGGTGATAAAAGTGCCCACTGCATGGGGTTCATGAGAAGATCTCGTGAGCTAACGCATGCTAAGGCACTTAGAACCAGCTTAACCCACAGGAGTTATTGTCTAAAAATGCTTCGTTTTGCTAAGAAGGCTTACTCCCTGCCTGTAATCCTGTTTATTCCAGGGACCAGCCGGATCCATTGCCCACTGGTCCGCAGACTCCTTCCAGATTTCTCCAGTGAGGACTCTCTTCTGCCCACCCACTCCGGCCTCCACTAGACACGCCATCACATTCCACTTTACAGATCAGATATTTGCAGATCGGTCTCTGGGCTCAACTCTAATGGATTACAATTTTCTTGATAGCGGGGACTGTACCTTATACATCTTTATTTCTCCTCAAGTGATTAGCAAAGTTCCTTCGCACAGCTCAATAAGTGTTTGTTGAGTTGAGGAAAATGTAGACAAATGCGGCTCAGCCCATCATTTTTACTCATTTAGGCCCCAAGAGCGCCCTCCTGGAGTGCCTGCAGCCCCTGTGGGACCTACCTCCAGAGGGCTCAGGGAAGGTGGGGGTGTTAGCTAAGCGTTTCTAAGCAGTTGGCATCCCCTAGCTGCTGGCTCCCAGATTCATGTGGGGGTTTGCCTGGAGCATGTGGCTGAGTTCTGAAACAGCGGGGCCAGGTGGGCTGGTGGCAGCCAAGGGGGCCAAGGGTAATTGACAAAGGGGCCTCACTCAGGTGTCTTTGTGACAGGTTCTCTGAACGCACTGGCGAGCGCTCACTGTGACGGGGTGCTGAATGGCGATGTGTGGCGAGCTAGCTGAGCTCCAGGAGGGAGAAGGGAGCCGGCCCAGCAGCCCTAATTACCGCTCCGGGTCTTTTTTAGGCCTACTCTGCTCACCCAGTGCGGCAGGGCCCTGTGCGAGGCCCTTGAATCAAGTCCTGTCAGTTTTTCCCCTCTCTGGGTAACAGCACGGTGACATTCCTGTTGTTAAAAAAGAAAGCCTGTGGTTGACAACCTATGCTATTGCACACCCCGCCCCTCCCAGGATAATCTTTAATGATGCCTCTCCAGGGTACCAATCCAAACTTGAGCCTGGAGAGACCTCAAGGTGGGGGTAGATGGGAGGTCCATCAGTTCCGAGGCCCTGGTACAAAGGAGATCTGGTAAGGCGGGCCATGGCGAGGTCAAGGTAGTGGCTCCGTCCTCCGAAAGCTAGCCAAGAGGAGAAAAATTGGCTTTATGGAGTTGGTTTTTTGCTATCAAGACGGAAAAACCTAAAATAACTCAACTAGTTCTCTATTGGAATGGATGAGCCCCTCATGAGTGTAAATCAAAGTGGCAGGGAACCAATATGCTGGGATCATCAGTATGTACGGCCTGACCCAGCGGCTGCGCCAGAGACAAAGGAGGGGTTTTACACCCGCTGGAATGCCAGCCTTCCTGGTGGGTCCTAGCGGGAGGGGCGGCCTGCAGGGCCTCTTCCCAGGGCTTTGTGCCAGCCTCTGTGAGGACGAGATGATTGGGGAGTGCAGGGAAGGTTATTTCCAAGGAAGTCATCCACCTGCTTCAATAACTAGAATAGGAATACTCCTCACTCGACCCCTCCATTCTGACCGAACGTTGATATTAGGAATGATCTCCAGGCCCGCCCACCCAAAATGTGATTCACGAACCAGCAGCAGCAGCATCCCCCGGAAGCTGATCAGCCATGCAGACTCTCAGCCCTGACGGAGACCTGCCGCAGGGGAGCCCGGTGACTTGTGCGCACACGAGAGGTTGAGAAGCACGGGCTTCCAGGTGCCATTGTTTACTGCCCTGTCACCTTGGGAGCATCTCTTTATTTCCCTCTCATTTCTCATTCAAAAAAGGGGGAGGGGGCAGATACTCCCTCTCCTTTTATATCCTAGGGGTTACGAGGCCCTAATAAAACCAGGATGTAAAGAACTCTATTGCCAAACCATTGCCATCAAGTGGCTTCTGACTCACAGCGACCTCATGCGCTACAGAGGAGGGCTGCTGCATGGAGTTTTCTTGGCCGAGGTCTTCATAGAACCATTGCCAAGCCTTTCTGCCACGGTGGGTTTGAATCCTTACGTTCGAGGGGGACGTCACCCAGAGACCTATAGACTCTTATAGTGCAAGTGATGGTTGCATACAGCCCACGCTTGGCTAGCTTTCTCGTCTTCCAATGCACCAAGCCGCTTCCTGCACACTGAAGGAGTGCAACCTTCACAGTGGATTACAATTCAAGTGTGAACAAGACCAGAACCCTCCCAAAGGAACCGTCATGGTAAATGGAGGAAAGGCTGACGTTGTCACAGATTTTGTCTTGCATGGATCCACAATCAATGCTCATGGAAACGGCAGTCAAGAGATCAAACGACAAATTGCATTAGGTAAATCTGCTGCACAGGAAGTCCTTAACATATCGAAAAGCCAGGGTGGTACTTGGAGGACGAAGATGCCCTTGGCCCAAGCCACGGCGTCTTCAGTTGCCTCTGATGCATGTGGAAGTTGGGCATTGACTAAGGAAGGCCAAAGAAAATTGGGTGCATTTGAGTTGCGGGGTCGATGAAGAATATTGAAAGTATCTGGAGCTGCTAAAAGGACAAACCAGCCTGCTTCCTCTTACATATTTGAGCATGTTGTCAGGGGAGACCAGTCCCTGGAGAAGGACATCATGTTTGGTCTTGGAGGGGCAGAGAAAAAGAGCAAGGTCCTCAAGCAGATGAACTGATAGAGTGGCCGCAGCCAACCACAGGCTCCGGCCGCAGGCACAATGGTGAGGACGGTGCAGGGCCAGCCAGGGTTTCTTTCTGCCATGCATGAGGTGGCTGTGAGCTGGAGCCCACTCGGTGGCATCTAACACCAACACCTGTCTTAGAGTCAGTCGTTTCATCTACTCCTCGTTCCTGTGGTAAGATCTCGGTTGTGACATTCTTAATGACGGGGTTCCCCCCAGGTCCTTGTAGAGCTGGCTTCTTCTGTCAAGTCAAGTCTCAGCTCCTATCTCTTCCCTTCCAAAAGGCCGTCCTGCTCCTGCCAACGGAAGTCTAGCATTTCCTACCGAACCACCTGCTTGCCTCTTCCCATAGCACATACCGCTCACTAAAATGGTCTTGTCCAATTTTGGATTCATTGGTAGTTCCCTAGAAGCATGTACGCTCCTGAAGGTAAAAGCCTGATCTGATTTGCCTACCATTCTTCTTCTAATGAGAACATGGCTTGGTATTCAGCAGGCATGAAATAACTTTGGTTGAATGATTTGATGGGTTCACGTTTACGTGTGGAAGTGGATGGATGAATGTATGGTGGGCTGGGGGTGGTCCTTGGACTTGTTTGCGTGGATGCTCCAGGAGAATACCCTACAAAGACATTCTTGCTCGGAAACACAGATTTGCATTGGCCAGGAAGCCAGGCTGGGTCCACACGTATGCTCCTGTGTCCTGTGAATTCAGTGACAGCCAAGATGCTGAAGCCGTGGTCCTCCTCAAAATGTGACCTGCAGCATCAGCACCACCTGTGCCCATGAAAATTATCAGGCCCCACCCCAGCCCTACTGGCTCAGAAGACATGGGGGTAGGGCCCAGCCACGTGTGTTTTAACAAGCCCTGCAGAAGATTCTGATAGAGCCTAACCCTTCACGACCACTGTGGAAAAGGAAGCAGAGAAGCTCTCTCTTGGCTGCCCTCTGGCCTCTGTGCAGCAGGCGTGGGCATCCAGTCTGGACCTGGGAAATGAGGGAATGAGGGAATGGATGTCGCACCCTGCTGGTCAGTTTGCTGTTCTCTCTTTAGCACTGAAATGACTTCCTCATTGCCGGCCTTGAAGTTAGAGACACTTGGTTGGCACCAAGTGATTCTTCTTTTACTAGTGTTTTTTTAGGAGTGAATGAGGTTGAGTTGATTTTAATCAACTGAGGCAGCAGAGCACGGTTATTAACTCTGGTGACACCCTAGGCTCCCCTCCCCCCCTTTTCCCTCCCTCCCCCCCACTGCAGTGCTTCAAGATACTGCTGTTCAGGCCCTTGAAGTCAGAGGTCTAAGAGTCAGGCGTCAGTACTGTTTAAGAAAACCTCCAGGGAGGATTCCAACTTGCAGCTAGGGCTGAGGACCAACCAGTGTTTTGTGCACCATTCTCCCCACCAAGCTTGCTTGATGAGAATAATAGAGGATCTCATTTGTTACACTCCCAACCCCCAAATCTCTTCCCAGGCTACCATCAGAGACGTTCCAACAACCTGGGGAGCCCTCTCTCTATAACAAACACCCCGGGTGATTCTTCCAAGCAAATCTGGGTGCCCTGATCAACAGGGGTTACGTTCTAGCTTTGCAACTGAAACCGACCACAAGAAAATGTCCTAAGCCTCCATCTTTACACCTGTAAAATGGTGGAAATGATAGTATCCATCTCAGAACCATTGACTCCTGGTTGAGGAGTAAATGAGAAATTTCACAGACACTGTTTAGCACCATGCCAGGCAAATAGTAGGTGCTCAATGAATGTCACTTGCCACCTTATAAGGTGGGCTCTGGGAAGATGTTTCTAGCCATACACTAGCCTTTATTTTGGTTGGAGGGAAATGAGTTGAATCCTACCCCCCTCCGGCTTTAAATAGGAGACCTTGTCTACCCTCTGTTTTCAGGCCTGCAGTCCCCCCAAGACTGCATCCTTCACTCTTAGAACTCCATATTGTGCACATGAAGGGCATGCTTGAACTCACCGGCAGTACTGCCCATAAGGAAGTCCTGAGATTCACTTCCACCAACAGTTGCAACTGGGTTCTTAAGAAGTAGGAGGGGTCAGAGAATGTGA
Organism: Echinops telfairi; assembly: GCF_000313985.2. NCBI lineage: Eukaryota > Metazoa > Chordata > Mammalia > Afrosoricida > Tenrecidae > Echinops > Echinops telfairi. The sequence continues at coordinate 30,851,023 of NW_022103968.1, read as the reverse complement.
CAACTTCCAGGGGCCATAGACGCAAACCAGGTTGGAGCTGGAAGACACCTCAGATTGTGTAGTCTAAACTCCGCCTGTCACAGTTAGGAGGTAGCTCCAGTCCACTGCCACCAACTTGGAGGGGAGAAACGAGGCATCTGTCAACCAGGACAGGAGCTCAAAAAAGGTTGGCACAAGGAAGAGGTGGGAAATGGACCCCATGAAGGCTGCCTAGGATTCCTCCAATGTTTGATGGCACATACAGGTCTACACCCCACCCCACCCCACAACCAAGTAAGCACTGGCTTCCTTGTTCTTCCTGGATGGAGAGTCGCTGAATAAGAACGAAGCTGTTGCTGAGCTCTGGAAAGAGCCTTTCAGAAACGTTTGCAGTTGAGACAATTATTGAGGAACACGTTTTCAACTCTATCCTGCATTAGCAGACAAAAGGATCTTTAGAATCCCTCTGATTTTTGACAAGGTGCAGAAAATCATCAAGTAGCTGAAAACACACACGTACAGAAAAACAAACGAGGCTCCCAGAGTCGATGTGGTTTTTGCAAAAATTTTCCAAATTAGGTACAGAGCAACACGTCATTACTCTTCTGGGTCTCAGCCTCAGACACTCAGATGCTGAAAAAATAAATTTTGGCGACCTCCTGAATGCTGTGGCTATGATTATCAAAAGTTGTTTCTAATTATAAGTAAGGTGCGTTGTGCAAATTTGACAAAGTTGGGAAAATACAGGGGCACATAAAGAAGAAAATAAAATCACCTATCTAGAATAACTGTGACTTCTCCAGTGTAGCTCCTCCTGCCCACCCCCTTTCTGGGCATCATTTAATGTGCTATGAAATTAGGACTGTACTATGTCACTTTCCACATGATGCTTCTTTCCCTTGGTTATGATACCATGAACATTTTCCTGATGACCTTATTAAATATTATTTGAAGGGAATATTAAATGGCCACACAGTATTTTGTTGTGTAGGCATTCCATAATTTACTTAACTATTTTCCTATTCATAGACTGCAAAGTTGTGTCTAGTTTCTTGCTGCTCTAAGAGAAAACTGCAAAAGAAGAGCCTGGCTTAGACGCTTTGGATCCGACTTCCGATTATGTTCCTCAGGCAGAGCGACAGACGTAGAATCACAGGCTTCCGGCATGAGCCCACCCAAGACCCTCAGTTCTTCGGGACGAATCCCTTTCCAGATGTTCCCACTCCAACCGTCATAACTAAGACTCTCCAGCTCACCACACCTTTGCCAGGACTGAATAGTACAGCGTGTCTAATTTTTTATTTTCGCCAGTTGTCTACATGAAAGCCAGAGTGTGATTTGGTGGCACATTTTGACATACATTTCTAGTATGTTCCTCCACACACACCCTCCATCCTTCCATATGGGCCATTTGCATCCCTTCTTTTGTTGAATCTTCGGTTATGATTCACTTGAAGACATCAGATCCAGAGTTAGCTTACACGCATGCCGTTATGGAGCCCCTCCCACAGGACGGCCCTCCCGTGAGCTGTCTTCTTCCAGCATCTCCCGGTAGCTCTAGTGGTTCTCCACCTTCCTAATGCCGAGACCCTTTAATACAGTTCCTCATGTGTGGTGACCACCATACAATTATTTTTATTGCTACTTCATAACTGTCATTTTGTTACTGTTATGAATCAGGCGACCCCTGTGAAAGGGTTGTTCGACCCCCAAAGGGGTCAAGACCCACAGGTTGAGAACCACCGCGCTAAGTCATGTAGACTGGGAATTAGCTACTGACACCTCTTGCCAGTGGCAAGAAAAAAAATCAAGAAATCATAATCCTATCTTTTTTCCACCTTATCTGATTTCGTAAAAACCTCTGACTCCCTCAAATGGTAACTGCCGTTGGAAGGTGTCTATCGATACAAATGTACACCGAGATGCGTCAACTTGTATTTTGTCTATGGGGCCCTCCGGGTAGAAATCCTGGTTCTTGTATGCTTTTCAGCCCCTCCAAGGTCAACCCCAAAAGTCAAACAAGGTTGGGATTTGTTCTAATGTTCCTTGACATTGCTTTTTCTGACGGTAAGTTATGTCACTAACCATCTTCCAGCATGAAGTTAAATCAGACGGTGGACAGTAAATCTCTGCCGACTCTGAGGTAGAAGTAAAACCCACTCTGATCTAATCAAATCTAATCATCAAGCCCCAAAGTGCTGCTGCTGCTGCCTTAATTTCAGTAACAGATCTTCACACAACTGTCAACATCATTACCAAAACACATCAGAAAATTGGATGAAAGCGCAACACGTAGACAGTCATAATCCCCCGTCATCAATCTCTCTCAGTCCCCGGTTGACAATTCAGATTAGGGGTGAGCCTCTGGGGGACACACTGGGAAAATCAACCGCACAAAAGAGCCATCTTCACCCAAGAAGCACCTCTAAGGTGCACCTTCCAGGCCCCGACCAATGGAGACATAGGAACTCAAAGAGTAGTTCAACACTTCAAGGAGGCTTGTGGTTTAGCACCTCTGTGCAGGTGTGACAAGAGATGTACCAGGATGAGTTAAACGAAGTGGGGAACTTTTTAACCTATGAAAAGTTGTTCAAACACCAAGGGCAAATGAAAAAACACCTTTTAATGGACAAAAGTCAGGAACATTGGGCAGTGATCAAAGACTATTCTATGGGTTAAGCCATGTGGATCTTCCATTTTAGACCGCCGAGAAGAATCCTCTATGCCTGTTGTTTTAAGCGGGCATGCTCAGGAGAGAGGCAAGCAATGCTTTGGAGAGGCAATACAAAATGAACAGGAAACATGCCCAGGGGCCATGGTGACGGTACCATGCCGAAGGAGCCACTGTCAGGCCAGGAGACCATGGAGCGTGGGTGCTGGAAGGCCCTAGAAAACATCTCGCCCACCTCCAAGCATCTATTGAACACCTGTGTTGCATTAGGCACCAGGCTTGCACTCGAGAACAGAGGCAGGTTCAAGGAGGTTAAGTAATTTGCCCAAGGTCAGAACAGATATTTAAAGTCAAGATAGCCCCTGAAAAACTAGCATTTCAATTTTTTATGACAAGAGATAGAAAAAGGAATGTTGGACAGAAATGAGTTACAGAACAAATAAATAATCCAGCACTGTCTTTGAGCCTGCCAACATCTGAGCGGCTCCTCGCCCTCCCCTCACTGGGCTGTGATCTTCTGATCACAGAGATGGAAATTGCAAGACACACAGAGACACAAGGCAATTCTAAAAGTTGGACCCGTCCTTTTTGTCCCCCTTCTCAAAAGAAACACCAAGAACCCCCACATTTCTCTGGCCCTCTGCCTCAACGTGGGCTTCTTCTGTCATCCGATTGGCCCAGGAACCGGGATCAGCAATGGCTTGATGACAAGGGATTTGTTCACCCTTCTTGCCCAGCCGGATGCCCTTCTGAAGATGGGCTGGGGTAGGGTAGGGCAGAATTTGCACCCAATGTACTATTTTGATTTTGGGTTGATAGAATGTCACACAAACATTTGTGCGCACACACACACTCCCACACCCCCCCCATTTTGAGAAACTTGAGGGTAAACGGTTCCAGACTCTAGAGAAAGCAGGATGCCTTCCTGAGGCTCTTTGAAGCAGGGTTTTGTTGATGGATATTTCTGTGTTCTCTGGCAGAAGACATAGATCCTGCTTACAAACCCCAGGGAGGAGCCACTGCCCGTCAAGCTGCATCTGATTCCCGAACACCACGGACCGGCCACGTCTGCGAGTCTAGGGTCACTGTCAGGGATTTTCCAAAGCCTCTATTCTCAGGCTTAGAAATGTCTTTTCCACGGAGGGTAACTTTCAGACAATGAAATGGGCTATTTAGAAAACATATCGGAATGTATCCATCTGAACAAGTATCCCTTGACCTATAGAACGCTCATCAAGAGACGCCGCACAGCCATCCCAAGGCCACTGCTATTGTTCCAGACACTCTGGGGATTCCCTGGAGAAATTTCTTCAAATCCCCGCCACATGGTTTGGAATAAGCACAATGATGGCAGGTCCCCATCCGGTGAAGCTGGATTTTATTTTTGGAAACAGGCTTTTTTTTTTGCATTTGTCACCATGTCTGGTGGTGAGCATGTGATATTGTTTTGGGTCCACATGGAGGCAGGGTTATAAAGTCACGTGTTCTCATGTGGCATGGAAACAGAAGCTCAAGGTCATTTCCATGGTGGAGGTCCAGGGCTGCTTGAGCAATGGCAGTACCACTGGCCCAGGTACGTGTCTTGTAGTGAGTCCCTCCCTGATGGGAATGTCTTCTTTACCTAGGGCTGCCACAACAGAGACACCACAGGCTGGTAGCAGCTAGAACACACAGGAAGTTATTGTCTCACAGGTCAGCAGGTTAAAAGCCTGACTTCAGGGTGCGGGTTCTAGAGAAAGCCTGCGTCTCTCTGTCTGTTCTGGGAGAAGGTCCCTGTGTTGTCTACGTGATCTTCATGTGGTTTGGCAGCTCTCTTTTCATCTCTGCTTCTCTCACTCGCTTGTTGAATCTCTTTTATATCGCAACAGGGATCCACTCAAAGCACATCCCACACTAATCCTGCCTCACTTACATCTCAAAGACAGCCCATTCCCAAAGGGATTATAACCAACCAAGCCAATCCCGGTCATCCAGTGGATCCTGAGGCATTGCGACCCTGCAGGGCAGAGAACGGATTTAGGGGCGTTCCGAGGCTGTCAGTCTTCACAGAGCAGACAGTCACAGTTCCTCCCATGGAGCAGCTAGTGGGTTTGAACCACCAACCCTCCGTTCGCAGCCCCACCCTTCGCCCACTGCAGGGATCCTTAACCACAGGCAGAGAGATTAGGAATTACAACGCATGGTAGGAGGGGACACAAGTCAATCTAGAGCCAAGGACAACACTCATTTGGGCAGGGAGATGCTTGCTGGGATTCTTTGGTTGAAAGCACCAGAAACTGGCTCTGCCTAATTTAAGTGAAAAGGCTGGATTGAGTGCTGTGGGGAAGCTTGCCGATTCAAAGGGGAAGCTTGGAACGGATCGCTCCAGAAGGAGCCAGAAGCTGCCGACAGTCTAGCTCAGGTGCTGCAGCGAAAATGACGACGTTCCAAATGTGTCTTCCACTCTTGCACAGCTCTGCCCCAGAATGAAAGCCCCAGGGGGTGGGCAGCAATGGGATGGCCTTGGCTCTGCCCCTTGGCATCTGATGGAAGACTTTTGGGGGATTGCTGGCATTCTGTCACAGGAGGACAGCATCCTTTGATGAACGCTGCTCCCAAACTGCCGACAACAGGGGAGAAGCAAGTGTCCACAAAGAAAGAGGGCTTTCAGGAAGAGGGAGTGGATGGTAGGCACTGAAGAGGGACAGCTAAATGAACCACGACTGCTTTCTACCATTTATTCTTATTATTACTATTGTGTATCGTTGTGCATAATAATAGGTTTGACTCTGCTTGTCAACATTTTCCCCCTCACTTGGTGGATCCCCTTGACCTCAGTAGCCATCTCCAGTTCCATAAGCTGATGAAGGCCCCCCCTTTAGCTTTTAGCTCCCCGGGACCCATGCATCCTGATGGCTGTTCCCCAAGCACAGCCAGCCCATTTCTCTCCCTCCAGCCCCCCACGTGTCTGGGCCACAGGCTCTGTTCTCCTTCACTTCCTACTGAAGAGAGCAGGTGCTCTGCCCGTCTGCGCGCCCGCTGCCACCAGTCACATCTGGCAGCCAACTGAGACCACATTGCGCGGCTGTCACCGCGGATGAGCTGGGGCCGGAGTGAGAACTGTGTCTGGTCAGGCCTGGGGCGGGGGGAGGCTTGCCTCTTCAAAGTGCCGAGGCCCCTGTGAGGAAGAAATGTGCCCATTCTCAGAAGACCCTGCCTTCAGGGGGAAAACCCCCACATTCTCTACCCATGGGGCAAGGCCATGCATGGGCACCAGGTCCACTGCTGACAGGCAAGGGCTGCCAGGACACATCCATGCCAGCCTACCCTCCAAGAAATATAGCGCTCCCTGTGAGCCACCAAGAGCTCCAGGGAGCCCGTGTGACAAGCCCAAGTGCCTTTGGCCAGCAAGGGACAGCCCACACAGCTTACTACCTCCCCTCAAAGCCGCTCCTCCAGGAAGTGCCCCGAGCCAGGGTGCGAGAAGACCACAAAGCCTGCCTCCACCTTCTTTTTTTTAATTCTTCACATTTAAATTTTATTTCTTTATTTAAAAAAAATCATTCTATTGGGAGCTCATACAATCTTACCACAATTCATACATCCGTCCATTGTGTCAAGCACATTTGTACATTTGTTGCCATCATCATTTTCAAAACATTTTCTTTTACTTGAGCCCTTGGTAGCAGCTCATTTCCCCCTTCCTCCCCTACCCTCATTCCCCCATGAACCCTTGGTAATTTATAAATTTTTTTTTCATGTCCTACGCTGACCAATGTCTCCCTTCACTAACTTTTCTGTTGTCCATCCCCCAGGGAGGGGGTTATATGTAGATCATTGTGATCGGTTCCCCCTCTCTCCCCCACTTTTCTCTTACCCTCCTGGTATCGATACTCTCATTATTGGTCCCCAGGGGTTTATCTGTCCTGGATTCCCTGTGTTTCCAGCTCTTATCTGTACCAGTGTACATGCTCTGATCTAGCCGGATTTGTAAGGAAGAATTGGGATCATGATGGGGAGTGGGGTGGGGGAAGGAGGAAGCATTAAAGAACTAGAGGAAAGTTGTATGTTTCATTGGTGCTATACTGCACCCTGACTGGCTCGTCTCCTCCCCACAACCCTTCTGTAAGGGGATGTCCAGTTGCCTACAGATGGGCTTTGGGTCTCCACTCTGTATTCCCCTCATTCACAATGATATGATTTTTTTGTTCTTTGATGCCTGATCCTATCGACACCTCGTGATCACACAGGCTGGTGTGCTTCTTCCATGCGGGCTTTGTTGTTTCTCAGCTAGATGGCCACTTGTGTTAACAAACCCAGGAACAAGGGAACAACAAGTGATCTAAAATTGATGGCAAGGAGGGTGCAGGAGGCCTGGGAGGGCTTGATCAAGGGCAATGTACCCAAGAGGAATTACGGAGACCTAAATGAAGGCTGAACATGACAGTGGGACAAGAGGAAAGTAAAAGGAAATAGAGGGAAGAACTAGGAGGCCAAAGGCATTGACAGAGGTCTAAATACAGGCCTCCACCTTCTATGATGATGCTGATGGAGACTCTGAGGGCTGTCAAGCCTCCTCTGGTGGGTGGTCCCGGCCAGGGGACCTTTGGGGAAGAGGAGGTAGGGATGGAAACAGAGGCTGTGACCTCAGCTGGGGCACTCCTGCCTCAGATGATCCAGGGATGGGTAGCAGGGCTGCTTGATTGTGCAATGGACAGGGGGGAGCACTGTTAGCCACTGGGCTTAGAGAGTGGAGGTGTGTGTGGCAGTGTGGGAAGGGGAGGGGGGTGGACCTTCGCCTCTTTAAGCCCCAGTTTCCTAGTCTGTAAAGCCAGGCTAAGGCCTCTCTTTAGGGACTTGGTCGCTCAGAGATCAAGTATGAAGTGCAACCCCCCCACCAACTGGCCAGCGCCCACCCATCGCAGGAAGGGCAGCGTTCCCTCTCTGAGCTGCTGGCATCTCGAGAGCAGCGTGCCCCCGACGTGGCACAACACGATGTCAGAAAACTCGGTGCACTCACATGGGACCGCCAATGCTTCAGTTTGCCAACAAAGGCCGTTTGAAAACACACCATCTAAGATTACCACAAAAAATAAAAGTTTGACCTACAAGAGAGAGGCGGGGGGGAATATCATTTTATAATTACAAAAACAGTCTTTGGAGAGGAATATTTTAAACCCTGAAAAAGATAACTAACATCCTCCTAATTGAATGAATACTGCTACAAAATGAAAACCATTTCCTCCCCGGTGGGTGGCCCAGAGGCCAGCATTTGGGAAGTAGAGGTGGGGGAAAAGGCTGGGCAGGGGGCACAGAGCCAGATGGGCCACCGTCCACTCCCAGCCGAGCCGGACTTGCTGCCCCCTTGCTGGGTGGAGCCAGCTCCCTCGGCCCTGCTGGCTTCCTTCCTTTGAAAGTGGCCACCAGAGCCCTTCCATCATGAACGAGCAGGCACGGAAGTGGGAGCCACAGAGCGTGGGCACTGTGGGTGCTCATTCAAGGCTAATGCCAGGGCCTCTCCGAGTTTGAGAGAAGTTGGGGTCACTTTCGGTTCTTGAGACTCTCGGGATATTAAACAGGGAATACACGATGCCAACATTAGTCACATAACTTAAAAAATACTCATGGGCAGGGGGGATTTGAAACACACCGCACACAGATGGGAGGGGGTTCACGAAAGCGCGTGAGCAAAAAACTCTCCATTCTCATTTCATTCCATTTCCCCACCACGTTTCTGAAGCACTGGCTGCACCTACCGCCCCCTGAACCCAGCACTTTGGAGAGTGGGGCTGGGGGTGGTGGGGTGGGCTGTAGCTCCTCAGCACCCTGGGAAGGGGTCACTCCTTCCTCAGCGCCGTTCTCATGGTCGACTGCCCTGGGAGCAGGGTCTTCATCATCTCTCTTCTCCTCTGTCCTCACCCCTACTGGAGTTCATCGGGGACGTCTCTCCAGATCCCCTAATTTGGAGCGTGCACATTTTCTTGGAAGTCTCGCTGGTGTCTTCCTTGCATCGCTGAACCTCAATCGGTTTGGAAAGGACGGAGATGGGAGGTTAAGAGGGCCGATGAATAGGGACTGAAGTGGACCATTTAGCCGGAGCTTCCAGGGCAGCCAGGGAGGGGGTCTGTGCGGCCAACCTCTGGGGGTTGTGATGAAGGCCAGCCAGCACAAGGCTGGAGAGGCTCCCAAGAGTCCCTCGCGTGTGTGCACGTGTCTGGGTGTGCGTGCCTTGCTTCCCTACAGAGATCCAAACTTCCTGTTTGCTTATGGCTTCTCTTGCCCAATAGACTGGCAGCCCCACAAAGGCTGGGGCCTTAGGTGTCTTGTTGACCTCCGTGTCTCTAGTGGCTTGCACAGCGCTGGGCACACAGCAGGTGCTCCGTGAATGTCTGCTCAGTAAGTCCTGCATCGTAATTGTGTGTGTCAGCAGCATCCTTCTTGGATCTGGGAACCCAAGCCAGCACCCCTGGGGTTGGAGTTCACCCGACGTGTGTTGCGGAGGGGGGCCTCCGTCCAACACTCTGGCTTTTTCCAAATCGCACCGCCAGGTCTTTTCCCCAAGGAGCCTCTGGGTTTGTTCTAGCCGCCAACCTTTTAGTGGGCCAGTGCTTCGTGGCCGCATTATCCAGGGACTGCACCGGATCTAGGAACAGAAGATGAATCCACTCCGCCCACCCCCCAGCGCTGCATGGTTCCTCGGGACCACAGAGATGGCCACGTGGCTTTTCTGAGAATTGCAACTTTCTCTCTGGTGGTCAGGCTGAGATGCTCTATGCCCAGGGGCTACTGGCAGTTTTAGTTCCAGACCCACAGAGAAAGAAGCTTTGAAATCATTCAGCTGGCAGGCCAAGGCCCAGATGCACAGGCGACAGGGAGCCAGACAGATAGAAAAAGAGCTGTGGCTGGGTCTGGTCTCAGCTTCCTGTCGTTCGGGATGTCCCCCTGCTGCCCAGGGTGGGGGTGGGGGAAAGGTTTGGAGGTCTGTTGGCTGGCTTTTCTCTGGGTTCTCTGAATTAGCCCAGGATGCTCCAACAGCTCCTCTTTTTCATGGGGCAGGGGACCGGGTTGGAGGGTTGGTGTGTGTTGGCAAGGGCTAGTCTCTTCTGTAGTGGAGAGCACGTGGACTAATCCAGTTTATCCGGGAAGAGATCAGAGAGTAGCATTCAGACACCTGCTGACAAGTAAGCCTCTGAAAGGTCTCTCTGGGTAGATGCAAGGTGGTGGGGGTGGGGGTGGGGGTGATACAGCTCCTATCTGTGTCTTACCATGGGTCAAGGAGCCCTGGTGGGTTAAGCACTGAGCTGCTAATGGAGAGGTCAGTGGTTCAAACCCACCAGCTGCTTTGAAGGAGAAAGACGAGGCTGGCTGCTCCTGTCAAGATATACTGTCTAGGGACGCTGAGAGAAGTGAAATGCCGGGAGTCTGAATGGACTCACTGGCAATGGGGTTTTGCCAGGCTGTCTGTGTGTGCATTCTCCCATCAGCTGCTCCACAGGAGGAAGATGTGGCAGTCTGCTCCCCTACACACTCACCCCAAAACCACGCGACGCTACAGGCTGAGAAGAACTGTCCCCTGGCGTTTCCAGGACTCAGCATCATTCCAGGAGCAGACTGCCATCTCTTTCTCCCACAGAGGGGCTCCCACCAACGTTTTGGGTAGCAGCAGAGTGCTTTAACCCCAGAGCCACCAGGGCCCCTTGCCTAGAGATTACAGAGACGGAGCCCCTATGTACGGGGCAGGCCTGCCCTGGGCCCAGGGCTGCTAGGAGTCGGCACTGGCGCAACAGCAGGAGGCACGATGAGGTTTGCTCATCTACGTCACAGGCAAGGAGACCCAGCTCCGAGCGGTTCGGGGACTTGCTGGAAGGTGCCACAGATAGGAAGGGGCTCTCTCTCCATCATTTTCCTTCTACAGCTCGTGTGTATTTCTCTCACCCCACCCCACCCCCACTCCTTTTCATACTCCTCTGCTCCCGCTCCCTCTCTCAGCCTCTTCGCTGGGGCCCTCTCCCTCTATTCTCCTTCTAATGACCATACTGCGGGGCAGGGGCAGGGGCAGGGGCAGGGGCAGGGGCAGGGCGTCAGGCGGCATGGCTCCTTTTGGCTCTCTTTCCAGGTTTGGACACAAGCACATATTCTAAAGTCATGTTTTTCAGCTCTTTCCAAGTAACACGATACCTTTTTACAGTTAAAAAAATCTCCATACAATAGTAGCTGTACCTGAGCCTCTGTTGATAAAATGCCCGTGCACAGAAGGATTCTCAGCTACCTTTAATAGCTCTGTTACCCTAGGTAGGCATCTACTACTTCAGAATATATGGGAGGATCCATACTGCCATCCCTCTTCTTGCTGCCAGTTAGGTTGTCACAGTGGAGAACAGGCTTCTAAGTGCAACTTCAGAGCTTTCTCCCGCTCACCCGCTGCCTGGAGGCTACTCATTTCTTCTGAAATGTGGTATTTTTGTCCCTCCTTTCATCTGTTTAATTATTTAAGAAGGCATGAACTATGATACTTACATTTTATATATCACCTCTTGATTATTCAGGGGCTGATTAATTCATGGAGTGCCCCAGTCATGCCCTGCTCTTTTCTCTCCCCATTTTGTTCTATCATCCCATTTCTTATGAGCATCTTTTAGCAAGAACGGACAGCGGGCACGAGAAATGATTCTGGGTACGAATTATGACTGCTGATAAAAGATGGGGTTGGAGAAAGTTGAAATGATTTCCAAAGTGAGACCGTGTTGGATTCCTCAGGCACATTGATGGACTCTGGGCTCTGTGCAGGCAGGAGCCCTGGTTCACCACGACCTCCAGCCAGAGGCCTGGCACAAGGTAGTTTAAGAAAACTCTTCTGTGGCCTCAACAGATGAAAGCCTGACTAACATAATGGAGCTAGATACTTTATCCCAGGTGGGACATTAGTTTTACAGGCCAACTGATTTCAGGATTGCAGTCTGGAGAGGATACGATATTAAAAAAAAACGGCTCCATGACTGTTCTAAAAATTCACAACAGAGGACAGTCTGAATTAAGCAATGACAACAAAGATGCTTCACAGTGTCAAGTCATCCCACGGATGGGAAGGAGGGACAGCGAGAGCTATGGGGATTTATGAGATAAGAGTTGGTTTGGATTGATTGCTCCTGTTACATAGGCGTTAAATGAACATAAGACTCCCTGGCACACTAACTAGAATTTGAGCACTTAGCATCTGCCAGACGTTGTGCCAACGAATACTTCTGCCTTATTTCATTTGTCTCCAACATGTACCAGGAGGTCCTGTTATCTGATGGGCTTCGGAAAATTATCAGCGTCCTTCAACCTTTCTTTAGCTTTCCGGTGTTTTGGTTTTTCTTTGAATCAAGAATGAACTTTGTTTGACTTCCTACATTTGTTAGTGAAAGCTTTATCTCCTCCCCCCCATCCCAACCCAGTGAAATGTTACATTTGTTCAGAAGATTGACTTAGAGTTGAGATCTTTGCTTAGGAACTCTGAGGTATGTGTTATTTTACCAGCTCTGGCTTTTTTTTTTTTTTTTTTTTTGACAATGATTAATGAATTGTCTGGAAAGGCAATGTTTATAATGAGACTTGCCATATTTTCCAGAGCCTTCCTAATACGGGGGAGCAGATGCGGGTTTTGCACGTGGGGATGTTAAGACAAGGATGAGGTTCCTTCTGGTTCTAGGGCCCTGATCCAGCACCACAACCCCACCCACCCACCCCGGTGCTGTCCAGGAATCTGGTGCTGAAAGGTCTTGGTGGTTTAATCAAGACCCTATCGGATGAGCTCCAAGGAGAGATGGCTGATGGTGGGGGGTAGGATAAGGGGTGCAGAGCAGCCTCCCGGGGAGAAGACAGAGGGCAAACGATGCTGGAGAAGGCAGGACCTGAGCCTATCGTATTCGAAGGGGACTGGGGCTGTGACAGCAGGCTCCCTCCTGCTTCCATGATCTGTTTCATCACGGAGGGAAGATGTGCAGTGTGTCTGACACAGCAACATGTGTGTTCAAAAGGTACTGCTGGTACTTGGACAACCGGCTCGTTCTGGGGAACTTCGCTGCCTCTCCTAGTACCCAGAAGTAACCAGCTTCTGGAGGCTCGATGATGTTGTCAGCCTCAGTCAACAATAATTCTGGGTTAATGAAAGCGTAATGCACACAGGGACCTTAGCGGTAGCAACTAAGATAATATCAAACACCGTGACATCACAGGGAAAAGAGTCATCTCATCGCCCTCGCTGCTGCCAAGTCAATTCCACAGACCCAGAGCGGCCCTGTGGAACAGAGCAGAGCTGCTCCATGGGGTTCCCAAGATCGGAATCCTTACAAAGCAGACCGCCACTCTTTCCCCTGTGGAGTGGCTGGTGCGTTCAAACTGCCGACCTCTTGCTTGGCAGTCAGGTACTGTAATCACCGTGCCGCCAGGGTGCCTGCGGTACCACAAGCTCAGAGGTGAGTGCGTGTTTATAAGAACTTGGAGGGGTAAGAGTTGTAGGAGCCCCTAATAAAATGATTTAAAAAAAAAAGAACTTGGAGGGTTCACTGGGAACATGAGTCTGAACAGTGTGCTGAACATGGGTGTGTGTCTGTGGCACGTAGCCATTCTGTCCATCTGTCCCCCAGGTGCTGTCTCTCTCTTAGGACTGAGATCACCCGAATCAAGGACCTTATTCTTGTATCCACCCAAGTATTGAGCACACAGCCATGCCACCATAGGGACGCAGATAGAAACTGTTTATTGATGCGACTGATGTTACCGCCAGGGTTAAGCCCCTTAGATCAATCGCTTCTGAATAGATCTACTGTTTGCTATCTTTATGAGGCCCTCGCCTACGATCTTCTATCCATTCATCAGATTCTTGCCCATTGCAGCCCTTCGATGGAGATCGACTGCGTTCTGGGCCCTGGAAGTGCCCAGATGAGAAAGGCATAACGCTCCTGTCCCAGGAGTGTGCAATCCGATGTGGGAGGGGGGATTTTAAAAGAATAATTATTGATCAATGTGTGTCTGGAGAACGTTGACTATTTAATTAGATAGTATTGTGATATTTCTTTCCTTCCAGTTTCTTTTTAAACCTCACCCAGCTGGCAGAAACTCCTCCAGAAACGTAGGCTAGTATCGATTACAGAGCGTTAGCTGCTCTTGCATATTCTTAAGCATCTCGAGTCTGATTGACTCAATAGCCCCAGTGTCTCCTTTGGGCCCAGGGACAGTTATGGCCCGTCTGCAGCACAGCACCAGACAGGCTGCTTGCTCTGGCTTGAAGAGGGACTTCCCTGCCCTGATCTACCAGCCATTGGCTTTGGTATCTGATGAGAAAGTAGCTCCAGGAGAAAGAGGGCAAAGGAAGATTGGAGGTACACAAGGATGCTCCCTGAAATGAAAGAGAGTTTCAGGATTTCCACAGGTCTGGGGAGTCCCAGGAATAGGAACTGGGGCCTTGATTTCCCCAAGGTGGTCTCCTCTTCTCTCTAGGTGCCGTCTTCATTCTCTCAGGATCCTCCATGGGTTGGGGGACAGGGCTGGGGGTAGTTGGGTGAAACACCCATATCGCTCAGGATCCTAAAGCAAAGAGAGAATGGTCCTCATTACCTACAGTCAAGACGTTGATCAGACAGGATTAGGTCACCAGGAACCCCAGACGAATCCCTAGTGGCCAATGGGGTTCTCTGACAGGCAGTCCCACAGGATCCTGTGATTGTAAGGGGGACAGTTCTCCAAAGAAGGGGGAGTGTTCTTCTCAGAAGGAGTGAAGGTATTGTAGAGGCCGGAAGACCACATGCTGTTATTCTAGCCCGTGCTGATGATCCCAAGGCACAGTTGCTCTCCAGAGTAAGGTGGAGGGATACATTCGGAGGAAGTTCATTGCCGCTCTGAAGTGTGAAGAAGCCCTGGTGGCACGTGGGTCTGCTAACCCCCAGGTCTGCAGTTCAAAAATCACCAGCAGCTGCACAGGAGAAAGATGAAACTTCCGCTCCAGTAAAGAGCGAGAGCTTTGGGGACCCACAGAGGCCGTTCTCCCCTGTCCTGTCCAGTTGCTATGAGATGAGATGGATTCAGTGGCCGTTTGGTTTTTTTTTTTTTTTAATCAATTTATTGGGGCTCATACAATTCACCACAATACATAGATCAATTGTGTAAAGCACATCTACACATTTGTTACCCTCATTATTCCCAAAGGCCGTTTGGTTTTTGTGTTCTCTTTAGTGTTAGCAATCAGAAGTGACCCGGACTGCAGGCTGCATGATGTCGACCACATCTGTGCCGGGGACTTCTCCATGAGCCTGCTCATCCGTGCGCTGCCCACTCACAGTTAGCATGAAGAGGGACTCCAATATGCGGGATGTCAAAGGATACCGCGTGGCTAACTGTGAGCACATACGGCTGTAGCCATCCTACCGATAACAGACAGCTGCTGAGGGCAAGGGAGTCAGGCTTTTTTTGACGAGCGAAGTCACACAATTTGTTGGCTGGCATTGCCAAATGCCAGTGACGTTGGATGGTGGATCTATACTGGCAACGAACTCTGAAATTGATTCTCTGGGGCTCCTCCAGAGAGTCGCACAGTCCACGGGGCTAGTCTGGCTTGTTGCATGCACACACATGCGCACGTGCGGGCGCACACACACACCCCCTTCCCTTCTCTGCACTATGCCAAAATCTTCCATGCTGTAGGGCTCTTTCTATTTGGCAAGAAGAGAATGTGACCGCCTTTGAATAGTTAGGAACAGAGAGAATCTCTTAAGCATGACTTCCTCTTCAGTTGCACTTGCCTCCCCATGCCTTCTGGGTAGTGGAAAGAACGTGTTGTGGATTCCTTCCGAATGATCTGTTGAGAGGCCCAGCCTTCAGTTTCCATTTGTAGGACAGACTAGGGTTTCTGAAGGGCTCTCTCACTACAAAACAAATACATGGAGGATAGAACAGGTTTTTAACATGGAACACAATTCTAGTATTTCAAGACTGTTTTTTTTAGTGAGATCGTTAAGGTTTATTGTGCCAACCTGGTCAATAAACATGTGGGGTTAATTGCAGGGTGAAGGGATAAATGGCTCGGTGAGCCTCACCTTTCTAGTTCTCGGGTCTCTTGCTTTGTGATGGTCGGACCAGGGTGCAGCTGCCTTAGCCAGTTCCCTGCTTCAGCTGGAAAGTCTCACTTCCTGCAAGATATCCCTGAGGAGCAACCACATGGACCTACCCCGATGCACCCTGGGTGCTGGAGCAGCCGTGTGGAGACCCCTGCTAGCGCTGAGATGCTTACACATTCACTGACTCGGCTTTCCTCCTGCGGTTGGCATCACTGCGTCTGTTTTGTGAGATGGAGGAGGACTTTGTGGACTGGTGTCAGACATATGAGCTAATGTTGGTCTTATGGGCTTGGATAGCACTGGGTTGGGATACTTTCTTAATGTTCATTTACCCTTTAAATAAAACTCTCTCTTATATATACTAGTTTCTGTGGATTTGTTTCCCTAGTTTACCCAGACTAACACAGTTAGTTTATTGGTTATATATTTTTATCGCTATTTGTTAGGACACAAAGCCTATGTTTATTTGTGTAGATATATTTTTATACATAATACATACACTCTTTCACTTGCTCATTTTTCTTTCTTTCAATTGAGAAAACACCTTCTGGGATCATTTTTCTTCCTACCTGCTTTAGATGGTCCTTTGTAGAATACCGATGTTGGTAAACCCTCTCCATTTTTGTTTATCTGAAAATATCTTTGTTGTGTCTCTCCCTGAAAGATCATTTTTCTGCATTCTAGAATGACAGTTATTATTCCCCTGTCTTCTGGTTGTCATTGCTGCTGCTGGGATGTCAATCATTGGTCTAAACGTCGTTCCTTGGAAGGCGATTGGTCTTCTTGCCTCTGTCTTCTTTCTGAGGCTTTGCGGGTGCCCTGTTCTTGGGAGACACCGTTGAGTCCATTCTGGCGTACAGTAACCCTACGTCCTACGGTGCAACACACTTCCCAGCCCCGTGCCACCCTCACAATCCTTCCCGCTTGAGCCCACTGCAGCAGTCACTGTGGAAATCCGTCTCGTTGACGATCTTCTTTTTGCCAACCCTCTACCTTCCCGAGCACGGGATGGCCTTCTGCAGAAACCGGCCCCTCCTGCGCACATGTCCAAAGTATATGAGATGGGGTCTCACCAGGCTCGCTTCCAAGGAGCATTCTAGCTGTACTTATTCCCTGACAGATCTGTTCACTGAGATATGTTGTTTGTCAGCAGATCCCGTCATGTTGGCTCCAACGTACATGGACTCTATTAGTGTCACAGAACAAACCCGGTCCTGCCTGGGCCATGACGCTCAAGCCCGCTATTGCCACCACTCTCAGGTCACGGTGTCAAGGGCCTTCCTCTTTCCCTGACGCTCTCCTTTACCAAGGACGCTGCCCTCCTCCAGGGACTGGTCTCTCTCGACAACGTGTGCAAAGTGCAACTGTCGGTATCGATCGTGCCATGTCTCTCCTCAGATCTGAAAAGTTACCAGTCGCCATCTTTCCAATAGTATCATCTTTCTCGTCTCCCTGTCTTCTCCTTCTGAGGCTCCCCTCCGGCATGTCAAATGCTCTCCTTCTAGTCCCCAGCCTCTTAACCTTTCCCATCCGGTTCCACGTCCTGTCTCTCTATGCTGCTGCATTCTGGGTAATTTTCCAGATCGATGTTCCAATTGGCTAATTCTTTCTTCATTGTGTCTAAATTGTTGAGTTCTCATTCCAATCCCTGGTTTTCATTTCTATGAGTGTTCGTTTGCTCTTTTTCCCAGTGTTTTGCTGCCTCCTCATTATTGTGAGTTCATCTTTTGTTCCTTTAAATGTTCCATTTATAGATGGGAAGGGTCTCCAGAGATTTCATAGAAAAACCCCAGTGTCTTTCCTTTCACCCCCATTTTTTAAATTGTAAATTAGGCGGGCGGGAGGTTACATCTCAGATCATTAACTTTACGTTCAAGCATTTAAATGAATAATTGAAACCCCAACAGTTTATTCACTCCCTCCCTCTGGGGGCTCCTGTCTTCCATTACACCCAAGTTTACATCTGCCCACAGGCTAACCCAGTGGTCTTACCCTTCTTAATGCCGCAACTCTTTCATACAGTTCAAGTTGTGTTGACACCCCAACCATAAAATTATTTTCATTTGCACTTCCTAACTGTCATTTTGCTACTGTTATGAATCAGGCAACCCCTGTGAAAGGGTCGTTCGACCCCCAAAGGGGTCACGACCCACAGGTTGAGAACCGCGGGTCTCACCCATTCCTTTCTTGTTCCTCTCTTGCCCTCCGACCCCTGGGAATCTCCGGAGTCTGCTCTCCTCGCCATGAATGTCTTCATCTTGGTTGTAAGGATATTTCCCATAAACAGTGGTCTCATGTAACACTGGCCCTTTGCCCATCTCACAAAGTGCTTCCGGTTTTCGTCATTGCTTTTCATCCATTCTCCTACTGATGGGCATTTAAGTAAAATTCCATTTCCCCACCAACTTTTTGAAGTTGCCTTGTATATGCTGTATTTGACAAGTCTAATAACTGAAGACTTGGGGGTTGGAAAGTGTTCTTAGCTGTATTTTCTGCCTCTTATCCAGGGTGGCTTGCCTCCTTTTCATATTTGTTTGACCTTAAGATATGGGCCTCCCGTGGGCCTAACCTGGAGATAGTTTTGTACCAGAAAGGATTTGCGCCCACCTTTGCTAAGGGTTGCGAGCCCTGGTGGCTATGAGTTGGGCTGCTAACTGCAAGGACAGCGGTTCAAAACCTTCAGATGTGCTGAGGGAGAAAGGTGGGGCTCTCAACTCCTGTAAACAGTTACAGTCTCGGAAACTCACAGGGGCAGTTCTGCTCTGCTCAATGAGGGTCACTATAAGCCAGCATCGACTCAGTGGCAGTGAGCTGGGCTGAGGGCCGGGGTATCTGATGGACCTGAGAACCCTGCAGGGATCCTGGATGAATGCACGATTCTAGGGTTAAATATCCTGACCTTGATGCTCAAGACTTAGTCATACTGCTCAGAGCCAATTTATTTACTGCTCACTACTTCCAGGTCAAGTTTCTGTTCACTTGTATGAGAGTGAAGCAGGTGGCTCTTGGAGATGTCCCTGCAGTCTGTGAGTCCAGTACTGCCTATTGTTTCATCTGGGATGTCCTTGTTGAGGACCCAGTCTTATCACACAAGAGCCTTGGTGGTAGAGTGAGCTAAGCACTAGACTGCTAACCACAACATCATCAGTTCAAGTCCACCAACCTCTCTGTGGGTTAAGGATGAAGCTGTTTACATTTGTAGAGGCGTACAGCCTCAGAAACCCAAAGGGGGCAATTCTACTCCGTCCTATATGGTTGCTATGAGTCAGAATCAATTTAATGGTGATGGGTTTGTTTTGTGTTTTAAGGGCTTATCACAGAGATGGAAACAGAAATCAATAAATTTGGGGAGGATTAGATAATTCTGGAGTTTTTTTAAGTTAAAAATTAATCATTAGGTTTCAAAGGAAACCATTAAAAGAATGAAAATAGAGGATATAAATCCCAAATCAATAGAACTCAAAAAAGGGATTTTAAAAAACAAGAAAAATTCACGTTCCCCCCAATTCTAAAGCAATCAATTTCTTTAAAAAAGAGAGGCATTAAATATATATATAACCTGATAGAGTAAGATAATAAAAACAAATTTCAGCATATCAATGTTTCCATGAAATGTAAGTGGACTAAAATCATCAGCAAATGGGCAATTTAACTAGTAGGAAAACTTAGGCTATATCTATGCCACATACAACACATTTCAAAAATTGCCAAGTAAAAGTATATACCTGGCAAACACTATCCAAAAGAGATCTGGAACAACTATAATAATGCCCAGCCAACAACATAAATGGAGATGAGAAGCTCTACTTTATAACGATCATGGTTCCACTCACCAGAAAAACAGAATTCTAAAGCAATATCTAATAAATTTGCCCAGTAGATATAAAACAACAATTGACAAACTCACAGGAAGAAATAAATAAGTCTATCACCACAGAATGAGATTTCCAAACAAAGATCTTTGTTAATAGGCCCAGCATGGAAATAGAAATGATTATGATTTGAACTATCCAGTTGACAAGCCTGACTTAGCAGGTATCTGAGAAATATGCACATATGTGTGTATATATGTATATATAGATATGTATATATAGATATAATAGAACAGCAGTTCCATCTTTCACTCTGTCTGTGACCCCAAGGGGATCACCAGGCAGGTCTCAGTTTCATCTGCAAAATGAGGACAAGGCTGCCTACAGTTTTCATCGAATCTAAAGGGTCATCGGTGATAAGACCCACCATTCTTTTACATATCACCAGAGAAGTTAAGGAGCCCTGGTGACACAGTGGTTCCTTGTTGGGCTGTGATCCTCAGGGTCTGCAGTTCGAAACTATCAGCCGTTCTGCATATCAGCCAGCATCAAAACCATGGTAGTGAGAGAAAAGAGAAATCTTTGCTGCTTTAATGGAAAGTGCCAGTTGTAAGTCGCATGACTAACAATATTAGCTATGTAAATCAAAAAGTGTGAGTTAGAATTAAATACAAGAATATCTATCTTGTGGTCACGATGGTGGTTGCAATGAGATGTTAAGTAAAGTACCAGACATCTTTTCCTTCCACTCTCCACCCCTTGCTAAGGTTCATTCTGTACGCAGGTGAAAATGAATGAATGAAGAATTCTAACGTGGGAATGATTTGTGTTTAGCTTCTTCTCATTTGTGTGTGCACCTCCAGAGTAACCTCTTCCTCAGAGGAAACAGTAACACTGACCCACCTCAGCCTATAAGACCCTGATACAGCCACCCAGCTCACCAGACAGCGGCCTCAGGAGGAGGGGCGTCTGAGGAGGCTAGGGGGACGGAGGCTCAGGTCAGGTGGCCTCCAGAGCAGAAGGGATTCTGGGAGCTGAAGGACACGTTTCCAAAAAGAAGACCAAGAGTCAGTCTCTTGGTTCAGGTGCGCTTCCAGGGGAGGAAGGTCAATGCGCTAGAAGGGTGAAGAGAGCCGTTCTCACATTAGCCACCCATGTACCTGGGCCTTCAGGAAACGTGCTACACGTATCGGGGCCTTCAGGAAACCGGCCACGTCCCTGGGCCTTCTCATGTAGCCCATGAGACTAAGAGGGTCTGGCCAGCAGCCCACCGCTTAACACGTGAGGAGAAGAGAGACTTATGGAAAATAGCTAGAGACAGGACAGGCGGCTCCTTTCTGAATGGATGGTAAATTCAGGCGACTAAAAGTAGCAGTGCCTTTTCCAGCAGAGGCAATTTTAGAGCCTTAATTATATTACTATTTTTGAATGGCTTATTTAGAAACACTTTCCACTACTTCGTGAAAACCCATTTTGTGTTGTTGTCGTTAAAATGCTCTCAAGAAAAATTCGGAAACAAATAACAACAAACATCCAGTAAGCTGAAAGCTACCATAGACTTGGAGAGTCTTTGCCCCCTGGTTAAGCAGGTCCACCTCCTCCCTCCAGAGCACAGCAAATACCAACCCCAAAGGTCTCGTGTTTCCCAGCCGGAAGGACACTCCTCCTCACACCGCCAGCCTCCCTTGATGCTTCCATCTCCCTTGGGATGCTGACAATTTGACTATGTTTCTCCCTACCAAGCACCATGAGATCTTTAAAATCCTTGCATCGCAGCCCCCTGAAGTCATCCCACAAGGGTCCTTAGTGGTGCTGCTGGGTAAGTGCTGGGCTGCCACCCCCCTGCTCTGACCGGCCCCCATACAGAGTCACCGTCTCGGAAACCTCACACGGGGATGCTGTGAGTCCGGGTGGACTCAGGGGCTGTTGGTGGTGGCCAGTCACGTCAGAGCAGAGTTCCCGGCCATGCAGCGCAGGGTGCATGACTCTGGATGGTCACCCAAGAACAGAGTATGGTTTTCGGGACTCTTTCCAAACCTGTATGTGCTCCTCTGACAGAGGGAGGCATTGATTAGAACAAATACTTTTTTTTTGCTAGTCGTGCATGTATTTGAAGTCGAGTCTTTTAAAGACAACTTTTGTTGGCAGGTATTTCTTTACATTATTGTGAAATTGTAAAAACAATGCTATTAAAATTCTCCGAGGTAATGGCTATCCGCTCTATGAAAAATGACACCAGGCATCGCGTGTCTTGTTGCTGCAAGAACAAATCACCACGAACGTAGACAACACAAAGGTATTACCTACAGTTTAATGTAGAGTCCGATGCTGATCTCACTAGGCTAAAATCAAGGTCTCGGCAGGGCTGTGCTCCTTCCGGAGACGCTAGGAGTGAATCTGTTTCCTTACATTTCCACCTCCCAGAGGCTGCCCATATCCCTCGGCCAGTGGCCATCCTCAAAGTCAGTAAAGGCGGGTTGAGTCCCTCTCAGATTGCATCACTCTGACCTCCTCTTCTGCCTCCCTCTCCACTTTCAAGGACCCTAGTGGTTACATCAGGAAGCCCGGGTGGCATTGTGGTTTAGGTGTTGGACTCTAAGGCAAAGATTGGCAGTTCAAATCCACCAGCCACTCCTTGGGAGAAAGCTGAGGCTGTCTTCATCTGTAAAAGAGTTGTAGTCTTGGAAACCCTATGTAGGGTGGCTGCGAATCAGAAATGACTCAATGGCCGTGGGTTTGTGATTCTCTGGGGCTGCCTAGATAATCCATCCTTAGTGGCTCAAACTCAAAGTCCCTTTTGCTATGTGGGTAACATATTCATGAGTTCCAGAGATTGAGGTCTGGGCATAAGGTGGAAAGGTGGGGCCATTGGTCTGTCTTACCACCCCTACTGACAGCCGGTATATGTGTGTGTGTGTGTGTGTGTCAATCACTTCCATTCTGGTCAGGAGGGTCTTGCTTTGCAGCCCATTGCTACGGCTGCACAGGGCTGGGGAGAAGGAGGAACAGGTACAGGTGTGGCTGATGGGACATCGCTGGCAAACCTGGATGCCAGAGTGACTAAGCACTAAGAACGGGTTATAAACCCTGGCCCCTGCTCCTGCTTGGGTCTTATTAGTGTTCAAAATCAAGGCTGGCCCATGCTTAACCATAGCAGGAGAGCAGGCACCCTGCAGTCATTCTTCCATGATAGCAACGGCAATGAACCTCAGAGATAAAGGGGACCTATTTAAGAAATAGATACTTTTTTGCCAAGAAGGCAGTTTAGAAGGCGTTTAGCAGTTTGAATCAAAGCATTGAAGTTCTTCCATTCCGTTTCTCATAGAAGCTGCTCCCTTTGCAGATGTAGAAAAGGCTCTCCCCCCAACGCCACCCCCAACCCTGAATTGGAATTGTTAACGAGACCTAAATTGATCCCGGTCAGCCCCTCGAGCACACATGACTGCACGCACAGGAGGCTCTCGAACAGCTGTTGAAAGGGCTCATCACAAAGCCTAGCTTTCATTTCCAGGCAACAAACATGTGGAGGCAGAGTGTGGTTAGAGACAATCTGGCAACCTCTACTGAGATTGGACACGCACATATCCCTGACCCAGCATCTCCACTTCTTGGTATCCAGCTGGAGAGCTGTTTGCACGTGTGCACAAGGCTGTGTGGGACAGACTCGTTGGCCATGGTCAGGGATTAGAAACTGAGTGAATGGCACTCCAGGAAGGTCAACATCGATATGGTTCATCCATACTAAGGAGCCCTGGTGGTGTGGTGGTTACGTGCTGGGTTGCAAGGTCAGCAGTTTGGAACCACGAGTTGTTCTTCAGGCGATAGATGAGTCTTTGTACTCCCGTAAAGAGTTACAGTCTTGGAAACTCACAGGGTCTGTCCTATAGGGTTGCTATGAATTGGAATCGATGTGATGGTGCTAAGTCTCACTGTGGTGACACCTTTGAATAATGGGCATGTTATGAAGCAAACAACACCAACACCCAAGCTTCAGCACAATTACCGGATCGGCTTGATTCCTGAGAGAGTGATAGAAATAAATGCTTGTATGTGTTTGGAGGCGTGGGGGGGGGGGTGTGGGGTGTGTGTGTGGGGGTGTGTGTGGGGGTGTGTGGGGGGCATTGGGGGGGCGTGGGGAATGGGGGGGCGGGACTAGGGTGGGTTTGAAGCAGGTGTGGAGAGTTTGATAAAGACAGATTTTAAAACTTCATCGTATTATCTATGCCTCCCCCCTTCATGCGATAAATCTTCAAATGTACTTAAAAGTGAAACACATCTGATGTAAAGTCAAGAGAGCGGGAAACGGAAACAATCTAGCATCAGAAATGAATGTAAAAATTGATGATCGCATCTATGAAATGCATTTTACAAAGCAACAGTTCAAAAGGCCTAGTCCTGTTGTGTTAGACGCAGCTATGGAATACTTCCCTGCTCCTCTTCATCATGTAGCTACCTCTTTGCTGCAGCCACGGGGCTGGTTGCAACTCACGGCAACCCCATGGGAAGAGCGGAAACACAAACAAGGGCTTCCTCGGCTGTCGTTTCAACAGAACCGAGCTGCCGGGACTTTTCTTTCGCAGTGCTGCTTGGAGGGCTCTAACCACCAACTGTTGAGTGCAAACCATTTGTACCACCTGGGGACCTTATGAGGCGCCCTGGTGGCGTAGTGGGTTCTGGGCTGCGCTGCTAACCCCAAGCTCAGCAATTTGAAACCACTAGCCCCTCCTTGGGAGAGAGATGGGGCTGTCTGCTCCCTGCAGTTTCAGTCTTGGAAACCCAGAGACAGTTCTACTCTGTCCTAGAAGGTCCCTGTGAGTCAGAGTGGGCTCCATGATCATGAGTGAGGGACCTTATATCTTCCTATACCCACTGTACATATGGATCCCTACCCTACAGATGTCTCTATATGCTTGTATTAAAATGCACACATGCTGTTTTGATTAACCAGAGAGAAATACCTCATTCTTGATCATTGTTCTTATTATTTATAATGGCAAAAAAAAAAAAATCTCCGATGTGATCATGATTAATCTAGTAATTGAATATGGTTTGCCTTTTAAATAATCCAATTAACTTTGGTAAATTAAAAATAAAGTTGCCTGACACAGTTGCAGAATGAAGAGGGGTGGGGGAGAAAATAAACCATTGCTTTACAAAATGGATCATCTCTTGAAATGAAACCCTTCCAACTGTGAAGAATGTGTTAAGGTTTTATCCAACGAATGCTCTTTGTGTCAGAACACGGATCTAAATCAGGATTTAAACTTTACAACCACTGCAGTCTTTCCCCTGGAGCTCATCGCCTGCTGGAGCCTGAGAGGGCAGTGGGGTTGTCGCAGACCTCTGGGGAGGGCTGGGAAACAATAGCTGCTCCGAAGGAATTGCTGCCAAGATCGACACCAACAGGAATCCCTTCCCAGACTAGGGGAGACTGTAGATTGGGTGTTTCGTTCCACAGAGGAAAAAAGGGGAAGCCACTGGGCTTTCTATTTACCGAGGGAACCAATCCCAAAGACCTCCGTGGTCCGTGCGTGCGCGGACGTCTCCAGGGGTGATCAAATCCTCCCCGGCCCTGCAGGGAGGAGGCTGCAAGCAGAATGCAATCATGCACCTGCCGGTTAACAGATAAGCCCTCCCTATGCAGAGGCACTCACCCAGCTGTGGCGGAGGCGTGAGCCTGAGCCGACCGAGTCCCTCCTCCACCCCCACAGAACACAGGGCGGTCATTTGCTGCTCCTCCCCGCATCAGATGCACGCACACGCCTTCCATCACAATTAACCCAAGGCTCTGAAACACAACACAAACTCGCCAGCAACATGCTCCAAATCAATGCCGTCGATACCCAGAACGAGGACATGAGGCAAAAAAGCAAAACAAAACAAACCTCTTCAAAGAGTAAATACTCAAAGCAACAGGGCTGGAATCATGGCACAAGGTCAGCAAATCTAAAGGCAAGTTCAACAAATCCAAATACAGGTTTAAGTACAGGGCACCTTAGAAACAGAAGGGCTGCCATTAGGCCGAGGGTTGCAAATGTAAATACCTGCAGGAGGCCAGATAATGGGAAGGGCTATAAGATAGGGGGGAGGGGGCCGGGCTGGGGGTGGTGGTGGCAGGCGATCAGGATCAAATTCAATGAAAACAACTCTCAATGAATTTAACTCTTGCTACACGATTCTTAAACAGAGTCATGATTCTTAGACAGCGAGTCAGCAATCAGAAGGAACGGAGTTACATATGATGGATACTGTTATTGTTATTAAATATGATGGATACTGTTACTGTTGGCTGTCTTCCAGTTGATCCCAACTCCTGGGGACCTCAGGGGTGTAGAGTGGAACTGCCCCCAAGAAGTTTCAAGGCCTAGGGTCTCAGAAGCAGAATCGCCAGGCCTTTCTTCTGAGGTGCTTCCGGTTGGGTTTGAACTGCCAACCAGCGACCCTCGTTGTTATAGTTAGCTTATAACTTCAGAGGCACTAGAGCAAGTCAAGAAGGAAACAAAACGGCTGCATGGCCCTCTAACATAGAACATTCCAGTTGATCCCAGAGGTCCGTCATGCAGGGAATCATTGAGCTGGATTTGAATAGGAGTGCGCACATTCTTCTCCAACCCACACCAAACCCCCTGCATCCAGTCAATGCTGACTTGTTGTTGACCCCTGTGGGTTTCCGAAACTGTGTTTTTGGGAGAAGAAAGCCCAGTCCTTCTTCTGCAGAGCTGCCAGTGGTTTCAAACTGCCAACCAGGTGGATCGCAGCCCAAGGAGTAAGCACTACACCGCCAGGACTCCTCCCAAACCAATGGTGCTGCCCCAAAGTGTAGGTGTGGTGTTAGTGGAAAGCAAAGGTGGACCCACTGATCTCCCAAGGTCCTGATTTGAATGCGACTCTAAGTCAACTCTTGGCTCCCCAGTCCCAAAGGAGACAGTGACAAATCATCCCGAGCTGAAGATAATGAAAAGTTATATTTGCCTTTGGAATGTATTTTGGTACTTAAATTAGAACGTGTCTTTCTGACGCGCAGAGAATTCTCAATGCTGTGCAACAGCCACGCAGGCTGACCCGGAGCTGGGAGGCTGCCCAATTCCGCCGCCCTGTCCTCTGTATAACTCGTACTCCTTGCGGAGGGTCAACAACAGCATCTTTCGGAACAGCAATGCAGCAGCCCAAGCTTTCTCAGACAGAAGCTCACTGGCTCAGCTCTTCCTCCGAGACGAGGGGGGGGCGGGGTCTTTCCGAAAGGGCTAAGACCCAGGAGAATCTGATTCTCGACTCCAGAAGATGATTCCAGAGGCCTGCAGGATCCCCAGTGAGCAACCAGCTAGATTACCAAGTGTGCACACCTGCTGTACGGTGACCACAAGAGGAGGGTCTATCCCATCTGGAGCCTCTACCGTAGAGGCTCCACAGCAAATGCCGTGGGTTCCGTGGAAGAGAGTGAAACCTAGAACCTTCATCAAAGAGGCAGATCAAATGAATGCCCAGCACGTGGAGAGAAGGGAGTTGCAGACTCAGGAGGGCAGGACCCATCCTCTGACCTCTAAGGCTGGGTGGGATGAGGACCCACCACAACCAAGCTTAGGCACCAGGCCCAGACAACAGACCTCGGCCAACAGCTGTCCCTGGGCTGGGCTGACAAGTACTCCCTCTGACTTGGAAAGGACACAGAGACCTAGAACATTCTGCTACCACACGGTTCTGCCTCATTCCAAGACAGTCCTAGGTCAGGAGCGGCCCTGGGGGCAAGATGTCCTCTCTCAGTTCTGATCCTTGAAGCTGAAAGATCAGTCACAGGGCAACACAACCTGTGACTGCAACCTCAGTTCGCCTTTGTGATGGATGCCCTGGAAAGGGGCGAAATGGGAGCAAGGATAGGAAAAGTGAGCTACAAGAGGTGGTTTTGGCGCAAACTGGGTCTGCATAGTCAAATAACTTGCACAGGGTTCACAGCTTGTGGGTGAGAGGTCTTAAAACCAGGTCTTTCAAAGTCAAAGCCTGAAGTGTTTGCTTTTCTGGTACAGGCAACAGCTACGCACAACATCACCTGCTGTTCCTTTGATTGGTGCTCCGGGAGAAATTGGGCTTCTCAGCCCCAGGCTGACTGCTGGCCCCTGGGTGTTTGGATTGCCGGATTGATTTTGAAGTGATCACTAAACTTCTCCTAGTGTAGTTTGGCAGAAACTCCAGAGTTAGGGAGCTGGGATTCGATCTGAACTCACTCGTTCACATGCCATGCACTTGACAGTGAGCAAGTGTCTGAGTGAGTGTTTCGGAATCCCAGTGTCCCGTCTCTGCATCAATGGGGATGCGTCTGTTCCTCCTCCATAGTGGTGTCAAGCGGATCAGAGGAGACGATGGGTAGGAAAGGCTTAGCACAATGCCTGGCACCGGGTGTGACTGCTGCTGGATGCCATCGAGTTGGTTCTGACTCATGGTGACCCCGGGATGCACAATAGAAGCAAACCCTGCCCGGTCCTGCGCCAGCCATCCTCACACCTGGTCTTATGTCGGAGTCCTTCGCTGCAGCCCCTGGGTCCACCACCTTGTCATGGAGTCCCCCTGTCCACTGCCCCTCCACTTTACCAAGCAGGATGTCTTTCTCCAGGCTCTGGTGTCTCCTGATGACATGGCCAGAGGACATTAGACAAAATCTCACCGTGGGCGTGCACAATACATGAGAACGGCCAACAGCGGTTGGCTGAAATGCACAGTCAGGTGCAATCACCTACCTAGACTGCAGGACAATAAGTGTCTGCAGCCATACACCTTTGCACAGATGATGTACCCGAATCTCAACGAGGAGGTGACCTAGTCAGAGGTATAGCGTCAGGGCACATACTCAAGCCATTCGGACTCTAATCTTACGCTCCTCAGGCTCTGCTGTCCAATGTTGCTTCTGAGGAGAGAGAGGGGCAGTGGCAGCAAAGGACTAGTGCAGAGGTGGAGCCGTTCCTCTTCATGTGTATTTCCTTCCTTCTTTGAAACGGGCAAGGTATGCGTTCTGGTCTTACGCAAACAAAACCAACTCAGAGTGACCCTAAATGAGATTTCGGAGATTTTGTACATCTTTACAGGAGCAGTCAGTCGCATCCTCCTCCCTCAGACCAGCTGGTGGGTTTGAACTGCTGACCTTACGGGTAGCAGCACTCCAACACTTAGCTGGCAATGCCACTAAGGCACCTTTCAAAGCCCAACCAAACTCACTGCCATCAAGTGAATCCTGACTCATAGCGACCCTGTAAGACAGGGTGGAACGGTCCCCATGAGTTTCTGAGACTTTAGCTCTTTACGGGAATGGAAAGTCCCCTCTTTCTCCAGTGGGGCGGTAGTTGGTGATTTCAAACTGCCGACCTTGTGCTCCGCAGCCCAATGCATACCCAATGCGCCACCAGGTCTCCTAGTCTTATGTCAAGTGCTATGCACTTACAGTGCTGAGCATCCTCTTTTACCATGCCTGCCACCACCCTTGAGCCCCTCCTCTGTAAAATATCTGGAGGTCCCTGGTGAGAAGTGACACATAACTAAGGGGCTTGAATAGGAAGAGGAGAGAGTGTTGTAAGGCAGGGCATTCCAATTTTCTCCGTAGAAAGCCTGTTGACCAAGCATCCTCCAAACTGCCTTCCATCCCAATTCTCCGCTTTAGCAAAGGGCAAGGACCGACTAGGTCAGAAGCCCCGAGGAACCCAGGCAAGTTACAGCTGCGTCACAGCTGCCCTCAGAGTGACCTAGTGCTGTACTAAGTCCGTGGGTTTTGAAGTTCCTTGTTACACAGCCATTCTGCAGCAAAACTGACCAGTGCATCTTCCCAGTTCCGAGTGGGGGACACTTACCCTGCCACGACGATCTCAAAGTCCCCGTCGTGGTCCACATCGGTCACTGCCACGCCATAGTTGAGCTGGGTGGGGTTGCTGTCATAGTCGGGTGGCAGAACTGAGTTGGTGACTGCGGTGAACATGGGCTCTACCCGCTGGGATCCTTCCGTGGTGGGCAGCAGCCACAGGAGCAGCAGGAACAGTAGCATCCTCGGCAGCTGAAACCCAAAGCGACAAACGTTACTAGAAGGAGAGCCCCCGGGTCCAACTTCAGTCCAGAAATCTCTCACCTGGGCCAGGCCAGTCGTCTCTTTCTCCCCAGTTCCCAGAGGGCTTGGCAATTG
Organism: Echinops telfairi; assembly: GCF_000313985.2. Lineage (NCBI taxonomy): Eukaryota > Metazoa > Chordata > Mammalia > Afrosoricida > Tenrecidae > Echinops > Echinops telfairi. Next base: position 30,821,332 of record NW_022103968.1, on the reverse strand, counting down.
CTAAAGTAAACCCATGCTTGCTGCCATAGAGATGGCTCTGATTCATGGAGACCCAGTGGGTTTCAGGGTACAACCACGCTCTGTAAGGTTCGCAATGGCTGTCATCTGACAGAAGTAGACGGCTGGGTGTTTTACCTGTGGTGTTGGCTGAGGAGGTGTAGATGACCAGTCCTTGGGTTAGTTGACAAGAGCAGACCCTTGAGCACAACCCTCCCTCATCCCCAGGACCTAGCCTGTCCCTTTTCCCCAAGACCTGCCTTGACTACCCCTTTAAAATTGCAACTGGCACCTTAGCCCCCTCACCCTGCTCTGGATTTTCTTTTTCTTCGCACCTACACCCTGGTAGCATAGTGGGCTGAGTTGGGCTGCTAACCACAAGGTGATTGGTTTGAAACCACTAGCTACTCTACATGAGAAAGATGAGGCTTTCTGCTTCTATAAAGATTTACAGCCTTAGAAATCCAAAGGGGCAGGTCTACTCTGTCCTATGGGGTCACTATGGGTCAGAATTGACTCAAGGGCAGTGAGCTTGTTTGTTTGGGTCCTTTCCTTATTCCTTATGTCTATTATTTCTTGTTTGTAGTTTGGCAGGCAGGCAGGTACAGCGCCTGCTGCAGGAACCAGGTCGTAAGCTCCCCGAGGGCAACGACCATTTATTGTGCTCACTGTGGGTCGTACACCAAGCCAAGAAGGCAATCTGGCACGTGACAGGCAGGAAATACACGTCAGGTGAATTAATGAAGGAATAAACCAAAACCAAACTCACTGCCACCGAGTTGATGCCAATTCAGAGCGACCCTACAGGACAGGGCAGAATTGCCCCCGTGAGTTTCCAGAACTGGCATTCTTTTTAAAATCATTTTATTAGGGGCTCATACAACTCTTATCACAATCCATACATACATCAATTGTGTAAAGCACATTTGTACATTCATTGCCCTCATCATTCTCAAAACATTTCCTCTCCAGTTAAACCCCCGGCATTAGGTCCTCATTTTCCCCTCCCTCCCCACTCCCTCCTCCCTCATGAGCCCTTGATAATTTATAAATTATTATTTTGTCATATCTTGCCCAGTCCGACGTCTCCCTTTACCCACTTTTCTGTTGTCTGTCCCCCAGGGAGGAGGTCACATGTAGATCCTTGTAATTGGTTCCCTCTTTCCAACCCACTCTCCCTCCACCCTCCCAGTATCACCACTCACACCACTGGTCCTGAAGGGATTGTCCGCCCTGGATTCCCTGTATTTCCAGTTCCTATCTGTACCAGTGTACATCCTCTGGTCTACCCAGACTTGCAAGGTAGAATTGGGATCATGATAGTGGCGAGGTGGGGGCGGGGAGCAGGGGAAACATTTAGGAACTAGAGGAAAGTTATATTTTTCATCAGGACTGTCATTCTTTACCGGAGTGGTTTTGAACTGTCAGTCTCGTGGGTCACAGTCCAACTCATAAGCGGTACGCCACCAGGGCTCCTCATGAAGGCATGATGGAGTCTAAACATACAGGCATTAAAGCCAGACAGACCAAGGGAGGAACTCTAGCCACTCCGATGAGGCAGATCATGTATCTGAACCTCGACTTCTCCAGCCGCCAAGGTGGGAAACACTTAGCTCGCAGGGTCATTATACACGTGACGATAATGAACACAGAGCTCAGCTTAGTGCCTGGCACACCATAGGTGCTCAGTAAATGGAACCCCCTACCGGGATGACTACAAGAGCCACTTATTGCAGCCTCAGGAGAACCCCAAGTCTCGACAGGAATGTAGACCATAATTACTAAGTTCCAGGGGAGAAAGAAGGCCACGGTCAAGGGTTTCTTGAAAAATGTGTATGCTGAGACATGTCACCCTTCTTGCAAGTCCTGGTAAATAAATGTCTTGTTAGTCCCCACCCAGAGCGGGTGATAGGTAAATAGTCTTGAGGCACTCTCACATGAGATAGCAAGGCACTAGCAGACAGTCACACAGCCCAGGGCTGGAGTCTAGACCCCGGGAGCAGCCAGGTCTAGAACCACATGTTGCTGCGGAAGGATGGGAGCACACCCCAGAGGGAGCCTGAAGGAAGCTGTGCCTCGTAGCAGGTTCCCGAGCCCACACCCCTTCCCAAGGCAGCCAGCCGCCACCTCCCAACCAGGAAGCAGGCAGTTAGGGGCTGCATTCCAGCAGGATCTGGCGAGCAGTGCATCATTCACTTGGAGAAATTAAACCATTGCGTGCGTGCTTTATTTTAAATTAATTATGTATAATCCATTGTATAATTCATTATTATATCTCTAACATAACTCAGAGTGTTGCCAAGCAGCCCGGGGCCACCGGAGCCGGTGGCCCACGCAGAGCAGACGGAGAACGGCCAAAGGATGGCCCAGGAGGTGAGCAAGTACAGAGCAAGGGAGACAATTCTGACACCCTCAACCTGAGACCCAACCCGCACGCCTGGAATTGGAACCCAGAGCGGCCTGAGCCCAGTCCCTGCAGGGGGCGCTGTGCCTTCCCACCTGCCAAATTCCCAAACCAACCTCACTCCCGTTGAGTCAATGCTGACTCATAGCCACCCTTACAGGACGAGGTAGAACTGCCCCTGTTGAATTTCTGAGGTTGTAACTGTTTATGGGATCAGAAAGCTCCTGTCTTCCGCCGGGAGAGCGGCTGGTGGTTTCGAACTGCTGGCCTTGAGGATCGCAGCCGAACTCCATCTTCTGGATGGAACCTTTTCTGCTGGCTTGCCAGTGCATCTGGCAGACCAGAGCAAGGCTGAGTGAGGCTGATATCTTAACGAGGGGACGAGCAGGGAGGACACGAAGCCTGTATTCCCAAACAGAGACAGACCTCCTGCCAGCAAAGGAGCCTGCTCCGCTCACAGACCTGGAGACCGGAGCGGAGAGGCCCAACATTGCCTGGGGAGCCACATGCAAGTTCAGAGTCTCCCCAATGCCTTGTTTGGAGAGTCAGATGGTCATCCATGGAGACACATGGAGGCAGAGTGCTGAGTCAGCAGATCCCTTTTGTGTTTTGATTGGACCTTGCGCTCTAGATCCTGTGTGTTATCCTCAAATAATTTTACTAGCCCGGCCAGGGGTGGGGGCTCTTGCAGCAGGATCAAGGGGCACAGGTTGGGTGTGGTACTATCAGTGAGGTCACGAGGGGAAGACAGACACCCCAACAAGACAGCATCTTCTACTGCACTGTCTTGATTGCCGAAGGCAGATGCCTCACCCTCTCACCCCCGCCCCCCCCCCAGGGACCTGCAACCAGCAGGAAGTTAGATGGGATCAAGGGGTAGTTAATAACCACTGAGGACATGCTGCCTCATGCTGCGATGCAGCGTGCAGATCTGAAGGTCATGGGCCTCTAGGTCAAAAGGGATGACTCCTCCAGGAGTAACCGCAACAGCAAGCGAGTGTCAAGTGGAAAAGCCAAATCCAATTAATTGACAGTGGAGGGAAAGTGTGGTCACCTTAAACTGCCGGCGGTGGGCATGGACAAGACAAGTGGCATGGGCCATGCCTTCTCGAGGTGAGTCGTTCCTCTCGGGTACCATGCCTGCACGTGGGTCCCTGCCACCAGGGAGGCATGCTTAGATGGGAGTAATACCCATCTAAGTAGTCGAGACTCCCTAACGACGTTCAGGGGGTGGCAAGGACCGATCCAGCCCATTGACGGGTGCTTTTTCTCTGAGTAGCAGAACTTTTAATTAAAGGATCCCAACGAGAGAACTAGCTAGCCTGTGTTATTCGTTTCCAGATAAATAACCCACGGCAAGATGAAAAAGGAATTGGGAACCTCTGGTCTGACCTCTCTTTTGCTGGGTGACCTTGAACAAGTCCCCATCTCACTGGGTCACAGCTTTCGTCTCTAAAATGAGGGACAGGAAAGAGATCTCCAAAGGCCTTTCCTTGCTTTTAAATTCTATGATGGATTAAAGGATTTTTTTTAGAAGCAATCCTTCAGCAGTTTTTTACCCCCTCCCCCTTCCCGCAGCTTCTTCTATAAACTCCAGCCCAAACCAATGTGCCTTTTCCTTTCTGAGCGTAATCAACGCGTTTGGAACAAAACAGCTTTTCAGCAGAGTTCTACAACAGTTCCTTCACAGGCCCAAGGCCAGAGAGGAAAAAGGCAGCCTTGCATGTGGCTCTGGAATTCATCCCGTCCTGGGCAGAGCAGTGGGTACCTCCTGGGGGTTAGGGTGGGGTAGGATCAGCCTCCTCTGGGAGTTTAAAAGAACTGCAGAATCTAGGGTTCCACCTGAGAAAGCTGAATGGACATTTTAGCAAGATTTCAGGTGCTTGGAAGGCACATTGAAGTTTTGAGAAACGCTGCTTAGACTTGACCTCTACTGTCTACACCCGGACACCTGGGTCCATCCTGACTCCTGGTGACCCGCTAGGTCACAGAGTAGAACCCCTCCACAGGGTTTTCTGGAATGCAATCTTTATGCCTACAGGCCGCCAGACCTATCTTCTGTGGCACTGTTAGATGGGTCTGAACAACCAAGCCTGAGGTACGTAGTTGAATGCAAACTGCCAGGAGCTTCGGATGACCTGTGTCTTAAAAAGAAATACTGGCCTGGGTCTCCTCCCAGATGACCCCATAGGATTGGTATAGGATGCAGTCAGGACATCGAGTTTTTTAAAGGCCCTTCAAGGCATTCTAATGCGGGGCCAAGTTTGGGGGGGTGGGGGCCTTGTTCTCTGTCAGGGTTTCTGTGCCTTACTTGAGTGTCAGTGGGCATGAATCGTCCGGGGGTCTTTTTCACACTCAGATGCTGAGTCACTAGATCTTCTAGAGGGTCTAAGTGTTTCGAAACGCTCCCCGGTGTGCCACTGCTACGGTTCACCAACTCTGCATCGAGTCGCACGGGGCTAGCCACCACCCGTGCCCCCAATTGAGGATGCATCCTGTATGCCGCCAGGACGGTAGGAGTCTGGTTCAAGGGTCTCCTCCTCTAGCTCTAAGTGGCCATGGCCGTGTGCTGGCGAGTCCACCCCAACTCTCCCTGGCCCCCAGTGACAGAGCTGGCTGCCCCACTGGGTTCTCTTGGCTGACACTGACAGGAGCCGGTGGCCGGGTCTCTCTCCCCCGGAGCCACTGGGTGGGGTACCAACTTTGCAGTCAGCAGCCAAGTGCTTAACCATAGCTTCCCCAGGCCATTGGCATCTAGGCTGTAGCTATGGGAGTCCCCAGGGCTTCACTGGGGCTCAGACAAGCATGAAGCATGCCAAGCACAGGCCATCTTCAATTTCAGGCCATCTGATCATCCTTGATTGAACGCCACACAGAGCTATTTGACTCATCTTGGCAAGGAAGGGCGAAGAAGGGAAGGGTTGGAGCTGGAGGGGGTTCAAGTCAAGGAGACTAGTGATAGGTCCCGGGACAAGGCAGAGCCTAGGGAGGCTGTAGTATGGGCAGGAAGTGCAAGGCTGAGATAGAGATGCTAGCCAGTGGGTTCCCAGAAACCATCTTGGCATAGCTGGCTTCCAGGAAGAGTTCGACATAGAGTTGTTGAATGAAGACATGAAGGAATGGCAGGGGGGAGGGGGGTGTCCAAACGAAGGTGCCTCTCAAGTGATACCGTGAATCAGCAGAAACCGTGTGTAACCATTATTTAAAACTGTGTTATACCATCCGTTCAAAAACAAAAATGCAGTTCTTTCCCGAAAGCAAAAAGCTTCTCAAGCTGCAATAGGCACGAGTCACCGGGACCTCGTAAGAATGATTCAGCAGGTCTGGGACCAGAGCTGGGTGGGATTCCGCATTTCCAACAAGCTCTCGGGGGGATGCCACAGCCACTGGTCTCTAGACCACACTTTCAGCATCCAGGCTCAAAGCCAATGGTTCTAAACCGTAGCTGCCCAATAAAAGCACCTTACCATGTTTAAGAGCATGCTGTAAGCAAATGTGGTGAAGAAAGCTGATGGTGCCCGGCTATCAAAAGATATAGCGTCTGGGGTCTTAAAAGCTTGAAGGTAAACAAGCGGCCATCTAGCTCAGAAGCAACAAAGCCCACATGGAACAACATATCAACCTGTGTGATCACGGGGTGTCGAACGGATCACTGAAGACAAATGGGTGCATAAGCAAATGTGGTGAAGAAAGCTGATGGTGCCCGGCTATCAAAAAGTATAGCGTCTGGGGTCTTAAAGGCTTGAAGGTAATCAAGTGGCCATCAAGCTCAGAAGCAACAAAGCCCACATGGAAGAAGCACACCAGCCTATGCAACCACGAGGTGTCGAAGGGATCAGGTGTAAGGCATCATCAGAACAAAAAATCTCACCATAGTGAATGATGGGGGCAGTGCGGAGTGGAGATCCAAAGCCCATTAATAGGCCACTGGAGATCTCCTTGCAGAGGGGTCTCAGGGAGGAGATTAGCCAGTCAGGATGCGATGTAACAATGATGAGAAATACAACCTTCCTCTAGTTCCTAAAGGTTTCCTCCCCGCTCCCACTACCATGACTCGAATTCTATCTTGCAAGACTGGCTAGACCAGAGGAGGTACACTGGTACAGATAGGAACTGAAAATACAGGGAATCCAGGATGGATGAGCCCTATGGGACCAGTGGTGTGAGTGGCAAAACAGGGAGGGTAAAGGGAGAATGGGTAGGAAAGAGGGAACCGATTACATGGAACTGTGTGTGACCTCCTCCCTGGGGGACAGACAACCGAAAAGTGGGTGAAGGGAGAAGTCGGACAGGGCAAGATATGACAAAATACCCATTTATAAACTATCAAGGGCTCATGTGGGAGAGGGGAGCGGGGAGGGAGGGGAAAAATGAGGACCTAATGTCGGGGGTTTAAATGGAGAGAAAATGTTTTGAGAAATGATGTACAAATACGCTTTACACAATTGATGTGTGTATGGATTGGGATAACAGTTGTATGAGCCCCTAATAAAATGTTTAAAAAAAAAAAAAAAAAAGAGCATGCTGCTGCTCAGACCCCTCCTCCAATGTCTAGTTTAACTGGTCTGCAGCGAAGCCTGGGGGCTGGTTTTAATGGGTAGTCCAGGCTGAGGACTACCGACTGCCCCAGATGCCTGCTCCCCAGATGGGAGAGCAAGCTACCGTCCGAGGTGAAGTGAAAGATGTTTCTGCTACTGAAATCCATCACCAGCTTGTTGGAGTGGACTAAGAAACTCTATCTGGTCAGAGAATGTCAAGAGAAGGGGAGCCTCTTCAAAGTTCAGGGAGGGACGTGGCACAGACTGATCCCTCTGGAATCAGAAGGGGCAGCAGACATCCGGCGTGACCCTGTGCTATACATGGCCGACTCAGGAAACCTCCTGTCACACCACACTGCACATCTGAGTCTTTGGGGAGAGCAGATAGAAAAATCAGAAGCAGAATGGAAAATGAACTCAACTTCCAATTTCCCGAATGCTTGTGCATCGAGCACCTCCTTTGTCCTAGACCGCTATGAACCGTATTCCCGTCAGGTGCAATACTGGAGTGCTACCCAGAGAAACAGGAACTAGCATATCAAGAGATTTAGGGAGTCGGAGAATGCCAGAGGAAGGGAAGCCGTCCTTGATCTCCAGTCTCCCCGCAGGAAGGTGTAACATCCGTGGAAGTACACTGGCAGGTTATCCCAGGCAGAGCAGCCAGAGGAGGGGAGGCTGACCATCAAAAGTGGCCCAGGGCAGAGGAGCACCAGAGCGCCAGGTGTCTCCACCAGAGTCCGGAGCGTCTCCTGCAGGGGGAGGGGGTCGAAGAAGGCTCTTAATGAGGGCAAGAGGTGGTAGCTCCTTGTTTCAGCCAGTGAGAACTGCTTCGTAATTATAATTTTTTTTAAAAAAATGCTCCGTGCTCGATTTGTTGTTGTTTTTTTTTGCAATCCTCAGCAAGATGAAGAGAGAGAGAAAGAGGAAAACAAAGCAAAATCCCCAAGCTTGGAGTCAGGGAGCTGGATTTGGATATCAGCTCCCCTGGAGACTAGCTGGTGACCTGGGACATGCTCCTGAACCCTGCTGGTCCTCGGGCCCCTGCGTGGAGCCCCAGGAGAATACGCCCCACTCAGGCCGTCGTGGGTGGCTTTCACTGCCTGGGCAGGAAGCTCACTTCCCGATGATATTTCGGCCCCCTTTCACACAAGGATAGCACGGAGGTGCGTGTTTAGACATTGGCTGAGGGTCACACGCAGCCCAGCTCTGTTTTCCCGGGCCTCGGGACTTTGCTGAATTGGGTTTCACAACTGGTAACCAAGCAACCTAGATCTTCCAACCTGGGGTCAGGCAGTTGTGGGGAGAGGCTGCCATAGCAATTTTCAGGGCACAAAGTTCCTCGTTAATTACTGAGAGAGCTGAGGACCCGGCCCCAAGCTCCCACCAAGGCAGGAGCCTCGGATGCTGCAGGTGTGGGGAGCGTGCCAGGAGGGAAGAGGGACCCTTCCCAGACCTGGCAGAAGAGCAGAGACACGAGGGAGGGGGGAGAGGCCGCTGTGGGCACGCTGGGCCCTACTCGGGCTGGGCCTCCGGATCGACACAGACACCCACAAACACGCTCCCGGCACTGAAGCGAGGTTGGAAAGGAATGTTTGCCCAGGGCACCGCTTCCTGCAGACCCACCACGAGCCTGAAATTATGCTCGGTGCTGAGGTGGGTGCTGCGTGATGGAGGCCACGTGCAGTGGGGGGAGGGTGGGAGGGAAGCTTTTCAACTTTGGGGGCGCCGGGGAGGGGGAGACGCTGCGTGGGGAGGCTGGGCACTGAGGGAGGAAGCTTCCTAGAGGTGAAGAAAGGGCTTGACCTGACCTCTGGGCAGGGAGAAGCAGGAGGAAGGGGCCCAGAGAAATGGGGAGCACAGACCAGAGAATGTCGGGGACTCACCCTCACCGGTCCTTCTAGAACCTTCCATCTAAAGGAGGGAACACACTCCAGTTCATGTTTTCATCGGGAGGGCTTTCCACCAGACTAGAGCACTGGATCTCAATTGGGGGGCGCTTTGCTCTCAGGGGCCATTTGGCAAGGCTGGGAGACTGGCTGTCAGAGCTGGGGGAGAAAGGGGGTGTTGAGGCTAGGGTTGCCGTGACACAACCCTACACACGCACACACACACACACACACAGGCTGTCAGAGCTGGGGGAGAAAGGGGGTGTTGAGGCTAGGGTTGCCGTGACACAACCCTACACACACACACACACACACACACACACACACACACACATACACTTCAAAGGCTCCCTGGGGGCAAAATGTCCTGGGAGACTGACTGTCAGAGCTGGGGGAGAAAGAGGGTGTTGAGGCTAGGGTTGCCGTGACACAACCCTACACACACACACACACACACACA
>NW_022103968.1:30801867-30811947 GCF_000313985.2 Echinops telfairi | reverse complement strand
CACACACACACACACACACACACACACAGGCTGTCAGAGCTGGGGGAGAAAGGGGCTGTTGAGGCTAGGGTTGCCGTGACACAACCCTACACACACACACACACACACACACACACACACCAAAGGCTCCCTGGGGGCAAAATGTCCTCAAGGCAAAGACGGAGAAACCCTGGCCTAGCGCAACCCTGCTGTGTGGAACCGACTTCCCTCACTGGCCCCAACCCTGAAGAACTGCACGGGGAGCCCTGGCCGGGTTGTGGCAGGGGGTCTGCCCTCTGCAGAGGCTGTGGACTTGGCCAGGCCCTGCTCCGCCCACAGAGGCAGATGGGCTGGGAGGAATCGCTTGCTTCTCCCACTGCTTTGTCTCGGGACCCTAGTGGTGTTCCTCCAGGCAGGCTCTCCTGGGATGCTCGGCATACACACTCACTCTAGCACCCAGGCCAGGTTAGAAATGATGACAGGTACGGTCTGGTCCCTGCCTGCAAGAAGCAGCCACTCTTCTGGGGTGAGCCACAGGGGAGATAAATTCAGTACAGCCACAGGCACAAAGTCTGGGTGGGTTCCTTTAACGAGGCCAATGGGGAGGGTGGTGGGAAGGCCTTTCTGGGGAAGGTACCCTGGGCTGCTGGTGGGGATGGACTGTAGGCCTGGGATATGTATGTGCTCTGTGCCTAAGGGGGTGCAGTGGTTGTCAATGGGGGGCAGGGTCTGTAGTATGGGGGAATGATGGAGATGCAGTCAGAGCCTGCAGTTCAAGTCCAGGGGTACACCGTTAAGGTTAAAATGCTCACCTACCAGCCCAAAAGTTGGCGGTTTGAACCCTGAGGACCTCAGAAGGCAGCCTGGCCATCATCAGCTTCTGAAAGGTCGCAGCCCTGAAAACCTGATGGGGCAGGTCCATTCCACACGTGGCACTCTCCTGGAGCTGGGATTGACTCCAGGGCAGCTAGCAACAACACACAGAATCAAAAGTCTAGAAAAGGGAGCGCATCTCCAGGCTGGCTTCTCCTTCTGATGAGAGTCAGCACGTGGCAGCCCCAGGGTTGTGTGAACCTCCAACCAAGCAGGGTTTGTGGGCCCGAGGCAGGGTCCCCGGCCCCCCATGAGATGCATAGTGGCCAGCTCTGAGCCTTGAGCAAAGCCAGGCTTCTCCTCCTCACCTTCTGACTGCTCCTCGGTCCCCTCCCCTTCCTTCCCTTCCCCTCCCCTCCCAGCCAGCTGGCTGCTGCAGGAATCTCCGTGCAGGTTTACCTTGCTTTTAGCTGATCAAATAGATGAAATTTTGGATTTCTACCCAAGACAAACTAGGGAGGGAATCATGGCTTCACAAAAAAAGATTCCTGGAAGGATGCTTTTTAAATAGCAAGGTCACAAATGCATTTAGGATGGTTTGGGGCAGGTGGAGAATCTGATCCAGGGACAGAAATTTGAAGGTCATCCAGTCCCCCTTCCACTCTCCCATCCCTCCATCCCAAGGCTGGAATTCCCTCTGTGATCCTCCCTCGCCCTGGGCAGCACAGTGCTGCCCAAGCAAGCTTCTCAAATGCACGTCCCAGCCTGTCTGCACTGACTTCAAACCTCCTCCTCAGGAGGATGTGTTTGAGCACCGAGGGCTGCCTGTGCCCCAGGAAGGCCGTTGGCATCCTTCATCATCTGATCACTCACCGAGCACCTCCTGAGTGAACACTGGGCTTAACCAGGAGCCCAGGTGGCAGCAGGGATTAATCACTGGACCAGGTGGTTCAAGCCCACCAGCTGCTCTTGGGAGAAAGACAGGCTTTCTGCTCGTGTAAAGATCTACAGCCTTGTAAACCCACGGGGGCAGTTCTAACCTGGCCCGTAGGGTCACTGTGAGTCAGAACTGACTTGATGGAAGTGAGTTTGATTCCTTTTCTTAGACGCTGAGCTCAAACCCCAACCCACTGCCATCAAGTGGATTCCGACTCATTGTGACCCTACAGGGCACAGTGGATCTGCCCTATGGAGTTTAAGGGCTTGAAAATCTTCACAGGGGCAGACAGTCTGATCTTTCTCCTGAGAAGTGGCTGGTGGACTTGAATTGCTGGCCCTGTGGTTCAGGCCAACACAATGCATTGCACTCCTAAGCTACATACATATTCATTCTTTAAACATTGAGGAGATGCATATAGGCCAGGTTAGAGATGACAGATACGGCATGGTCCCTGCCTGCAAGGAGCTTCCCATCTTCTGGGGTGAGGCAGCACAGGGAGGGGCAGGTTCAGAATAGCAATAGGTACAAAGTCCCCTAGGAGGGAATGATTGCCTGATGAGGACAGTGGCAATGGCGAGGGCCATGGGAAAGCCTTTCTGGAGAAGGTGACCCAGACTAAGCCCTGAAAATATAGTCAGAAACAAAGCCACGGGTGCCCTCCCAGGGAGCAGGCCAGGTAGGTCTCTCTCGTACGAACACTATTCCCTTTCTGCAAAAGGCTTAACTTCTCAGAGAGGGATGCAATCAGGATTTCCAAGGAAGAGCTTGTTCGAAGGGACCAGGGTGGTGAGGAGTATGACATCACTTGGACAGAAGAGAGGCTGGGATGCACTGGAAGCTTCTAGAACAGAGGGCACCTGCTGGGGACACACGGGAAGTTTCTGACAAGACCAAGGGTGGGTCTATAAAGCGATGCCCTTCATGCCGGGGAAGTGGGGGGGTAGATATAATCTCAGGTCTCCTAGAGGCTCCTCAAATGACCTCTAAATTCCCACTTGGAGCACCAGGGGGAGCCAGAGGAGGAATGAGCCTCAGAGGAAAAGACAAGCCAACGTGCCGTTGATGCAGCTCATGGACACCCCGTGAGTGTGTGCAGGGTAGACTTGTGCCCCGCGGGGTGTTTGATGGCTGTGAGGGAGATCTCCAGGACTTTCTTCCCAGGTGCTTCTCATTCGGGTGGATTCAAACTGCTAACCTTTCAGTTAGTAGCTGAGCACTTAATCATTGGCATCACTCAGAGGCTCCCCAGTAGCATACGGGAAGGCCATTTCTACCAGTCCTGCCAGAGCCCCTCTGCCCATCTCCGGAGGGGAAGTTGGGGCTCCCAGGCCCGCCCACTCTCCTTAGAGCCAGGCCAGGGTTTACATGACTCAGTGGTTCCTTTGAGAAACTGGTCTCCCATTTTAAAGTTGTTTCCATTTTTAATGTTTTCTGCTTTCTTCCAACTGAGCTTGCTCTCTGTTTTATTTTGTCGTCGTCGTTGTCGTTGGGTTTTTGTTTTTGTCTCCCTTGTTTGTGTTTTGTGTGATGTTCTGCCTATGAGATCGGGATAAGTCCATCGATCACAACAGTAACTAGAGGAATAATTACGCAGGGGCATGGCAGGGCAGGATGGGGGACCATGTGGAGCTAACAATGAGTACAAGAGAGGAGAAAATGTTCCAAAGTTGATTGTGGGGATGACTGCACCCTTCCCCTTTAAATGACTGATCTATTGAATTGTATGATATGTGAATTATATGCCAATAAAACTTTCTTTTCTTTTCTTTTTTTTTAAGAGTCAAGACGCCAACACAAAGAGAAAGCCTGCCCTCGAGCTGGCTGCAGAAGCGGTTCCGACTTCCAGCCTCTTCCTGAATGGTGAGAAAATACATTTCTGGTTGTTAAAGCAAAAAGAAAAAAAAATTATAGATTTTTTCCCCTTGTTCTTTTGCAGAATGATTCTAAAGTTCACCCCAAAGAATAAATAAGCTGAGAAGGAGAGAGAGAGAGAGAGAGAGAGAGAGAGAGAGAGAGAGAGAGAGAACAGGGAGACAGACCAGTCCAAGGCCAGAGCTGGAATGGGAAGTCTTGGGTGAGCCTCGGGCTCCAGGTAGGCCAAGGCAAATGTGAGGGATAGTGAAGTCCCACAGCCACCTCTGCGCCCACGGGTTGCTCCCTGAGCTCAGCAGTGGTCCCTGTGACCTTGTCACTGTACTTGTCGGGTGCAAACAAAGATAAGAGCAACTGGAAACAGGAGGAAGGAAGGGTCATTTTACATCCCCTGCATTGGAGATGCTTCCGTGGCTAATTAAAGTAATATGTCAAAACGTCCCTTGGAAGAGATCCTTAAGAATATGTCCGTTAAGTAAATAAGGTTTTACTAATTAATGGCATGCCTGCCCATTCCTCATCGAAGTTCCTTACAGAACTTCCCTGTGCCAAGAGGGCTGGGCAAGAAAGGACAGGGGTGGGAGGGGGGTGGCGGGGAGAAGTCACCACCTCTCCTTCCCAGAGGGAGTAGGGACAATCTAGTCCTTTGTCGTTTGTAGAGCTATCAGTCTCTCCTCCGGATGTTGATCAGATTTCCTGGCCTGGAACAACTTGCAGGGCCAGGGTACTGGAATTTTTCCAAGAAGCGAATGCTTTGCTTCTTACGAAGTCAACATGATTTCTTTCAAGGAAAATTTTTATCTTTCTTTTCTTCTTCCTTTAAAAAAAAAAATGTATCTAGGGTTTTTGAAGGGCAAATCTTTGGACTCTTCTCTAATGATAATGATTATGATCCACCGATTACTTGCGAAGACTGCCACCCCCCCCCCCCCCCCCCCCCCCACACACACACACTCACAGAGAGGCATGGGGTGGGGACATGATTCGCCCAGGATTACACAATGACTCAGTGGCAAAACCTAGAATAGAACTTTCCAAGCTCCCTCGCTCTTAATAATCGCAACATTAATAATAGTCTATCATTTTGGGGGAGTTCACAGCTCACATTTAATCTTCACAAGGACTCTGGGGGTGGGGGTGAGTCTGGGTCAGTCGCTCTCAGGAGACAGCAGATCTGAGTGTGACACTCAGCCTGGCTGTTCATTCGCTTTGTGGCCTCGGCTGGTTCCTTCACCTCTCTGGGCCTCCGTGTCCTCAGTGTGGAAAGGGAGCGTCCAGAAGATCTCTCAGAGGCCTTCGGCCTCTAACATGCTGTGATTCTGGGCTGCAAGGCCCCACTCCAGGGTTTCTCAACCCCAGTGCTATGAACCTTTTGAACCAAATAAGTCATCATTAATGGGAGCCCTGACCGTGCGGTGGGTTAGGCACTGAACTACTAATGTCCAGGTCAGCGGTTCAGACTCATCAGTGGCTCCGAGGGAGAAAGAGGAGGCTTCCTGCTCCTATAAAGACTTAGTCTGGAAACCCTAGGAAGGGTCACTAGACATTGGCAGTAACTCAGTGGCAGAGACTTTGGCTCCTGTGCATTGCCCACTAGATGCCTGTCCCAGCTATAGCCCGGTTGCTCAACCAAAAAACAACACCCCCCCCCCCCAAATCCCAAACTCTCTGCCATCAGGTCAATCCCAACTCATAGCAACCCAATAGGACAGGGTAAAGCTGCCCCTGTGAGTTTCTGAGACTAACTCTTTCCAGGATCAGAAAGCCTCGCTTTCTCCCTCGGAGCTGGCTGGTGGTTTCACACTGCTGACCTCGTGGTTAGCAGCCCAACAAGGAACTACTCCACTACCAAAGCTTCAGCAGCTCCAGCACTCAAAACCTGTCTCCAGACATTGCCAAGTGTCCCCTGGAGGCCAAAATAGCCCCAGTGGAGACCCACTGCCCAAGGACTTCCATGAGATGGAGATCCAGAGGGGTTCCGTGGAGAAACAGTCTTCCCATCCCCTCCCTCCTCCCACCCCCTTCACACCGGTCTGCACACTTACCAAACACAACCTCTCTGTCCTTTGCTGCTTCTCATTTCGAAAATGCCCTAAGTGATTCAGGGTGTGTTTGGTGTGATAATGAACCAATTGATTTCATACTTCGTCCGAAGGAAAGTTCACAGGTTTTGGTCCCCTAAGCAACCAGCCAGGTTCCCCAAGAAATCCCTGGCAGAGCTCAGGCTGGGCTGGCCGCCTGTATCTGCAGCCTGCAGGAGGCTGGGTGAGCATGGATTTGTCAGCACTCTTAAATCACTGGGCTCCGAGGAAGCCTTCTCCCAGCAGAAAGATCCTTTCTTCGAAATCAATAGCTCAGGGCCTTCCATCACATTCAAAATTATCCTGGGACCTGTAAAATGTCTTTTCCCAAGCATGGCAGACCCCCAATATGAAAACCCCGAGGTAGGGGAGGGAAGAAGGCAAAGAGAGTCAGTGGGGGAGGCCTGAAGAGACAGCCCAGATATGTCTGGGAGCAGAGGCTGGGGTGCCAGCCTGGGCAATCGGTCCTGCTTGCTGGGACCTGGAAGACCTTGCTTGGTGCCCACGGAGTCAGCAATCACACCCCCTCCATCTGGATACTTCTGCATTGCCCCAGACACACACTCCAAGTATCTCCCTGGATTACACACACACACACACACACACACACACACACACACACACACACACATCCCATCACCATTTAGCACAGGAGGAAACTGAGGCTTGCAGATGTGATGCCCAAAGTCCCTCAGCCAGCTTGTGGACAAGCCTGAGTCTATCCTGTGGCCTTTCCATGACACTGAACTATCTTCCCAGTAAGGGTGGAGTGAGGCTCAGTCATCTGGCAGGGGCTCCTGAGTGGGAAGACTTCTTGCTTTCCCATTGCCTAAGGCCGTGTACACTCCTTTCCCATGCACAAACAACCAACCCAGCAGGCCTGTAATGATTTTTCCCCTGGCCTAGTCCAGCGCTAGACCAGTCCCTGAGAATACAGGCCTCATTCCTCACCCAGCGCTGGAAACTGGTCAGGACTCCCAACCAGGCATGGCCTCTACAGAAAGGGGCCTTGGCCCTTGGATGGTCTATATCATCGTGTCCCTTCCATAGGAGCTGATGAAGATCCAGATCCAACTTGTCTGTCAGCCTGAGGGAGATAAGGAAACCCGAGCATCTTCCCTGGCAACAGGCATCCCTTGGGTGAGCTCTGAGGACATAGAGAATTCTGCCTCTCTGATTTCTGGCTTAACAGCTCCTGGGTTTCTCACAAAGGCCAGCCTGATCAGTCTAGTTTGCCAAGGTGCCAAAGAGAACCCCAAAGAGCTCCACACAGGGTACAAAGGAGGCAGGCGGGGTCAGGATTACAGAGCGGGGATCAAACCGGCTACAAGGCAGCACCAATGAAAGGGTCATGGAAATGGTAGCGTCTTCCAGGTCACTCCAAAAGCCCTGAGACAAGGATTTTGCAAAAACAGAACACCCTAGCACACCGTCCTTGAGCGGGGGCAGGGGAACAGCAAGGATGGGGGAGGTGGGTAAATACTGATGGGAGAGCCTCTCCTTCTCCCAGGAGGTCCCATGACAAAGGTGTGGTGGCAGGAGAGACCCCACCCCAGCATGTCAAAGAACGGCAGAGCAAGGACTGGACGCTTCTGATTTATTCCTAAAGGCAGGGCCAGAGAGGTGAAGTCACCCTGCCTTTGCCTCGACTCCCTCTTGGAATAATGGGACAGGTTCGTGGAAGAAGGGGAAAGAATAATTAGTCACTCCCATGACCTGTGCGTGCAGATTACAAGAATGTCAACTGTTCCTTGCTCAGAGGAATCGATTCAAAGGAAATGTCTTCTGATTTACTAAATGTATTAATTTACTGAAGTCTCATCCGTCAGCAATTACCAGTACCTACTGAGCAGAGAAACACAGGCCGGTCTTCACAGCCACGTGGAGACAGCTCCCTGGCTTGGAAAGAGCTCTGTGTCTAAGGACCCTGGGACCTGACCCCACACTGACAGCTATGTGGCTTGGGAAAGATCCTTGCCTTCATAGGGCCTGAGTTTCCTGTGTGTACATGCGGGTGTTGGGGGATGTAGTTGGATTAGGCACCGTCCAAGGCTCTTCCCTCCCTGAACTTGAGTATTTGGGGACTCTGAGACCTTGATGAGTTCAGAGAACACAGCACCAAGCTCAGAGAGGATGGGGCCATGTGTACCAGCTGTTCCCTCAGAATGTCGTGCTTGTACCTGTCCCAATGCACTGGGGATGGGGTGGGGGGTGTCACAGGACTGCCCCCAATCCAGGAAGCATAAGGTCCTGTGACAGGTCCAGAAGGTCCTTCTGGACGTTCATCAGGAAAATGACAACTGGGGTCTGGGGCTTATAAGCTTGCTTATAGCACGAAGTGGCTGTGGCCAGTGAGAGCAGGAAGTGAGAAAGGCAGTTGTCCTGAGCTAGGTGCCTTTGACGCCCTTTGTCGCCCCCTACTGGACACCAAGGATTCTGCTCCACCTTTAAGGTTTTACCACCTCCATCGGCAGCAAGGGAAGCTGGAAGAACGAGAGGCTTGTCATAAGCGGTTTAAAAGATCTGCCTTCCAAAAAAAAAAAAAAAGATCTGCCTTCCTGGACTGTGGACTCCTCTCTCTCTGGGTTTATATTTCGCCTGAGAATGACACCGGCCATGGGTCCACACGTGCACAGGGGGCACCCTCCTGCAGCACGAGGACTTCTTAACCAAATATCAAGGAATAATCACCGGGGTTCTGAACACCAGGTGCAGCCCAGTTGGGGAGAAGAGAAGGAAGAGCAACAAGCAGGTATTTCGGGGCACAGGTTCCCAGTGGAGAGAAGGTCTTGGGAAAAGTACTAGAAAAATGTTTGATTGCAGGCAGACCGAAGATGGCAGAGGATGGATGGAGCTGGTGTGGGGGCATGTGGAGTGGCAGGCCCATGGGAGATCTCCAGCCCAAAGCATCCACCTTTGGAGTTCCAAACAGCTGACCCCCACCCAATGTCCAGGGGTGGGATAAAGGTGAAGGACACAGGCCCAACGGAGCGGCTACAGAGCAGACAACCATCACCGAACCATCAACCTTCTCCAAGGTCCATCAGTACCAACCCAAATCTTCCACCTGGGGTCTCCTGTGCGAGAGAAGACCCTCGACTCCTTAGATTGGCTTTAGGATCGGTGGCCTGAAGGATGCTCTTCATCAAGTCTGAGGGGGAGAAAATGCTTCCTCTCTAGTGTCATATTGGAACAGCCACACTTCCAGTCTCTACCTCTCCCACCCACCCCCTCCCACAGTGGAGAACAAGGAGGTCTGACTTCGAATTGGTCCTGATTCCGTTGTGGGTCTGTCCAGCCCCAAGCCACCCGAGGCCAACATCTGCCATCACTCGTCTCTCTCCCGACATGTGTTCTCCCCCAAGTCAAGGCAGCAGCACGAAGTCGCTCCTCCTGGAACCCTCTGCCTTCCCTTCCTGCCTGCCTGCCTTCACCTGGGAAGTCCTGACAGGTCAAGTGTGACCCAAGAACACCGTTCTGCCTGGAGAGTTGGAGCACCTCCCGGGCGCGCAGAACCCATACGAGGTGTCCCCACCCGAGAGAACCATCCGTCATCTCGGCGATGTCCCCACAAAACCCAAGAGCTTCTCGGGGCAGCTCCCATCCAGGTTGGGATGACTCTGGATTCTTGAGTTGGTTTCTGCAGAAGCGAGACTAAGCAAGGCTCCCAACTACTGTACTGCGAAGACGCGCGCTGCATTGCTGGGCAAGCCCCCAAGCCCGGCCTACCGCTCCACCAGACCCTCCTCCATGTGCCCCGCAAGGGTGCCGTGGGGGATCCCCGGGTCCTCTGCACCGCCTGCAGCTGGATTGCCCCAGGCAGGCTGAAAGCGAGGAGACCACACCTCGGTCCTGCAAAACCCGCTGGCAGCTACGAGGCGCGCGGGTCCGGCTCCGGAGCTCCCAGCCACCCTGCGCTGTGCAGGGAAGCTCGGCTTCCCCGGGAAGAAGCGCCAGCCCCTCGGGGCTCTTCCCCAGCCTGGGGGTGCAGGCGCGCAGCCGGCCGAAGTCAGGAGCGTCTCCGGAGAGCAGAGTCGCCTGGCTGGGTGACACTCCAGTAAACCCTATACACCGCCCCGCCCCCCCCGACCCCCCAACCCTGTCACCTGCTCCGCCCGCGTCCAGCGCCTGCGCCCCCTCCCCTAACAGCTGACCTCCAGCGCGCCCCCAACACCTTCCCAGACAGGTGCGGGCCATCACCCCGACACCTCCGCTCCCCACCCCTCCCAGCCTCCTCCAGCCAGGCGCCCGCCTCGCCACCCCGTGTCCGCCAGGGAAGCTCTTAGCTCCAGTCCAGTCCGGCGCCTCTTGGCAAGTTGGGAGCAACGCCGCCGCCGCCGTCACGGTGCCGGTCTCCCTGGACCCCGGGCAGCATCCCAGCCGCGGCGCCAAGAA
>NW_022103968.1:30796193-30800892 GCF_000313985.2 Echinops telfairi | reverse complement strand
GCGGCCCTGGCGGCTGTGGGTAGCGTCTCGGGGCAGTGCCCTCACCCCACCCCGCCTTCGCCCCCCCTCCCCCATCAGTGCCGGGGCTGGTCCCGACTCACCTGCCCTGGCCCTGGGGTCGGCCCGCCTCCCGCCTCCCTCCGCTCCGCTCCGCTCACAGGTATTCTTACTCCCTCCCTTCTCATCCCTTCTCCACACCACCCGCCGCGGAGGGTGGGCTGGCTTCTGCCTTTCTGGAGTCGAGGGCCTGGGGTCTAAGGTTGGAAGAAACGTGCTTGGTCCTCTGGGCCCCAACACCCGCGGCCCGGAGCTGGAAACTGACTTGGGTCCATCAGGCTGTGAAGAGGAGCATCCTTATCTTGCACCTAGAACGCTGTCTGGCACGTAGTAGGTGCTTAGTTAGTATGTGTTACTGGATTTTGTGCTTCCCTGAGTCGGGTCTTGGGGTTTCTGAAAGCTGAAGTTGGAGGCTTTGGAAGAGAAAGACCTGGGCCACATACCACCAGCAAGAGAGGAGACTGGGGTTGTTTCCCAGTCTGCCACCTTTCTCACCGTTACCCCACTCCCCAGCTGTCTTCTGGGCGCTAGACTTGTATGAGTATCCTGGCGCGGAAACCTATGCAGCAGCCAGCCCTGGCACCCTCATGATTCAGGCCACGTTTTCCGTACAGCCTCCAGCACCTTCTCTGGGCCCTGTTTTCAAATCTCTGTCATCTTCCTTTGGAAAGAAGTAGCCGAGCATGGGGATTGGTTCTAGCTTTTCTAACAGGGGGGCGCAGTGGCTCAGCACCTGGCTGATAACCCAAAGAGGGCTCAATTCAAACCCAAGTTGCTCCAAGGGCCGAGGATGCGGCTGTCTGCCGCCATCAAGGTCTAGAGTGGAAACCCTTCGGAGGTCATTCTACTCAATCCGATAGCCCCCCCCCCTCCCGGAGTCAGAAGTCACATGATGGCGATGGGGACTCTAACTCAGACAGGGGCCCTGGTGTTGGGAAAGTTAAGCGCTGGGCTGTTAACCCAAAGATTGGCGACTGGAACCCTCCCAGGGTTCTCCTCCTGAGAAAGACCATAAAGATGACAGCCAAGAAAACCCTATAGGGACCATCCTGCTCCATCGCATGAGGTCACGCTGCGTCGTCGGATTGGACGCCAGGGCACACAGCATCTAGCGCAGGGCTCTTAGCCATTTGAAGGTTGTAGATTCCTCTGAGAATCTGGCAAAAACAACTGGATCCTTCCTCTAGGGGAGGAAGACATAAACACACCCATCGGCCCACCCCTTAAGTATAATTTCAGGATCACAAGAGGCTTGAGTGTCTCAGGGTTCTGCCATCCCTCAGCCTGTTTTTCTAGGGGCCTGCAGCAGTAGTTTATTTGGGGAGATCACACAACCCCTCGAAATCCTTGGAGAAACTGGTGGATGGTTTGCTCCTCAGAAAACCAGCCCGTTTGCAGGCTCACACACATTGGCCTGGGATGAGAGAGAACTCCCGGGGCCCTCAAAACTCAATGGAGGACACAACACCAAGTCAAGAGCCCTCAGCTCGCAGCAGGCAGACTGATCTCCAGGTAGGTCGTACCACCAGCCCGGTCTAAGGGCATCTGAGCCTTGTGCCCATAGTCCTGGTACCCAAATAGCCATCCCCACAGTTGTGTCTCTGCATCTTGGCCCCACCCCCCTCTCATTGTGGAGATAAAAGTCACAGGTTGCCATGTTCTGTCTGTTGCTGAGAGATAGCAAGTGAGTGGGAATTAACTAGTCTCTCTCAATCCCAAGCATCTGAGTACACTTTTCTTGGGTGGTTTTTTTCCTCACCTCTCTCTGCTGGCAAAGCTGTGAGCAGCAGCTTCAGCTTCAGAGCCTCACCCCACCTAAACCTAACAGATTTAGTAACCAACATGGTAATTATCAGCATTAGCCATTCAGATGGGAATAGGCTTTCGGCACCCAGACAGCTCTATAAGGAGCTCACAGGTTCCTTCAGCTAGCCCGGTAGGGGCCCAATAGACAGGAGGTGGCAGGGAAGGACAGAAATACAAGAAGGGACGGAGATGTTCTATCTAGGAGGGTCTCTATGTGTCTGGATGGCCGAGCGGTCTAAGGAGGGTCTCCACGGAATTTACACAGTTTGGTCCTGGCACTTGTACTTGTGATGGTTAAACGCAGTAGACCCAGCAGTCTCGGTCCCAACGTGTGTCTTCTACATCCATCTACTCAGTTCATGTCGGTGTTCACTGAGACCAGCCTTGTCCATCCCATGATAGACATCTTGCCCCTACAAATTGCCCAGACCACACTCTTGTTTCTTCAGGGGCTGTTTACACCGCACCCCAGACCCCTGCTCATCTGGTTCAGTCTTGTCTCCTTCTAACCCTTTGACTCCAGCCTTCTCTGCTCCAGGGAAATCTGTCTCCAGATTATTCCTCCCACAGGCCATGTCCAGTCTTACCTGGAACATCTGCCGACCATGTCTCCTCATCTCTTGATACCCAAGGCAAGCCAGAATTGTCCTGGCCAACAAGTCTTGTCTGCTCAGCACTTGATTCTACATGAGGGGCCTTTGAAAAGTTTGTGGGGGGTGGGGTGGGATTAAAAGATTATGTGTGAATTGTTTGAATGTAAAACTCATCATGTGCTCTATAAACCTTCATCTAGTTCACAATAAAAAGGAAAAAAGAAAAAGATAACGGAATTTTCCCATGAATCTTTTGGAGCCCTCTGCAGGTTGCCCTGCTTTCTTATTAGTTATTGATTACTTCTAAAATATGGATATCTGGTTGTCATCGAGTGGATTCCAACCCATGGTGCCTTGTGCAAGTCGGAGTACAATTGCTGTAGGATTTGCAATGGCCGGAATGTAGATTGCCAACCTTCACCTCTTTGGAGCCACCGAGTGGATTTGAACCACCAATTTTGGGGGGTTAGTAACTAAGCACAAACCATTTGTACCACCCAAGAATTACTAAACAAACAAACAAAAAGAAACCTCAAAGCCGTTGCTGTCAAGTTGATTTCCACTCATAGTGACTGTATTGGACAGAGTAGAACTGCCTCCCAGGGGGTTTCCAAGGCTGCAAATCTATATGGAAACAAAGAGCCAGATCTTTCTCCCGTGGAGCAGCTGGTGATTAGAAGTGCTGACCTTCCAGTGAGCCACTGAGCACTACAACATAGGAGCACATGCCTTTTAAATTCAGTTTGGATCTTCTAGACCCCAGCATGAAACCAGCACCAAATGGGCCCACGACACTCACTCTGCTGATTAATTGAGCCCGATGAGCATTTACCTTTCAAAAATAAAAGAACTTCCAAAAGATTACACGGCACCTCATTTTCTGACATTTCATCTCCAGTGCCTTCCAAACCCTTTGGAGCAGGTGCTCTCACAGCTCATCTGTCTTTAGTCCTGGCTCAGAGAGGTCATGAAAATTGTTTGGCCACACAGCAAGTCAACACTAGGACACATGCTATAGAGAAAACAGGCCTGCTCAGAGCTAAACACTAAAGACTTTCCCTGCCACCTCGCTCAATGTCCCCCCAGTTTCCAGGTGCCCTTGTCCCCCACCTTCCCCCCCAAATGAGATGATTTGCTCTTCTTGGCTTCCTTGTGACCCTCACCGATCTACTTGGCTGACTTCTTCCTCCCCAGATGGGAAAGAAGAGGCCAGAATATCAGGGCTCTCAGAGATATTTCTGTGCCAACAAATCTGCCGCCCAAGATCAGAGAGGTTGGTGCAATTCCGCAGGCCCTCGTCTGGGCCTTCCTGGAAGCCAGAAGCATTTCAGAATCCAGAAGGATAATAAATTCCATACATTTTGAAACACCCCCAGTGGGGTCTGGGCCAGCATCTTATAATCAGACTCATGTTCATCCGCCCACAGAGGAAGATGTGAATGTTCTCACTAAATGGGATAACGAAGGATCAGAAGTAGCCATGCCAGTTTAGGTCAGGTTTGTCACCAGATGAGTTTTGGCACCAAACTTAACAAAAGGAGAGAGGGAAGAAAAAGCGCTTTTTGATTCTCAGAGATTTGGGGTTTTTTGGAATTGCAGATAAGGGATTGCGCAATGATGTTTTAGGCTCGGTTGTTCCAGAAGAAATGAATGTTTTGTGCGTGTGTGGGAAAGCAGCAATAGAAGAAAATGAGAAACCATAACTGTGGGCGAAGTGAGGGGTTTAAGAGTGTGTGAGGAAATAAGAACCCTTAGCAAACCCGGCTGGGTTGGCGTGTCACCGCTGTTTCTCAAGGAGCCCCAGCGTATCGAGTGGTGGTACCTTTCAGGTGCACTTGTGCTAACAGGGAGGACTTCTAAGGACAAGTGAGTAGGGGGGCAGGTGAGCAGAAGCTCTTCAAGCGACACCACCAGGCTTAAGGGGAGGGCTGTAGCAGACCCAGAAAGGAATGTTCCAGATGGCCAGATTGGTTCAGAACGGCTTGCATTGGGAACGTTTGGTACAGGCAAACTCCCCCAGATAGAGAGAGGGCAGACCTTGGAAAAGAAGCCATCAGATAAAAGGTCACATTGCAGAAAGGTCAGGGCCACTTGGTGGCGGGGGTGGGGAACAGGGGCGGGGACTTGGGCTGGTGATGCAGGTAGATGTGTGACCATCCTGCCCATCTGTGCTCCAAGGGCTTGGGTTTTAGGAACTCGTGCTTGCGTGCGGGGTCTTACCCTGTCCTGGCATGGCTTCTCCA
>NW_022103968.1:30784984-30796093 GCF_000313985.2 Echinops telfairi | reverse complement strand
GGGCTTGGCTGGGAATCTGATACAGGGAGGCGGACAATCAAAGGGAAATGTGTGCCCCCACACACACACAGCCCCCCAACTCTGTCCCTGCTTGAGCTGCACTCCTCGTAAGGACCTCCACCAGCCTGCGATCAACAGGCCGCCTTCATTCAGCAGGAATCCAAAAGGCTTTCTTGTCGCTGACCTTGGTCCTGGATTTGCCTTTGTTGCCACATACTAGTACCTGACACTTCATTTGGGGCAACGCTTCTGTTAGGTACCCTCAGTTCTACCCCATGCTCCGGGCGCTCAGGATACTGTGGTCTCGTTATGCTAGTCCCCTCCCTGTGACTGAGTCTTTACCACCTTGGGCCTTCTTGTGCCAGTTGCCTCATGCCATCTTCCTCTGACATGCCTCCAATCGGACCTGACTTCCTCCTCCCAGAGCTCCCAGGTCCTGCCCAGACCCCAGCCTTGCCTTGGTGGGCAGGTCTTGTTTGTTAAAATAATTGAAGCACAGGAGAAATGAAAGTTTATCAGGTGTATGCAAGCCATTCATCAGTGTGCATTCAGGGACACTGTGGGAGGCTGGGCTGTCCTGGGTAACAAAACCAGTGACATTCCTATATGTAAAGGAAGGAACTTTATATCAAGAAGTAATTTTATATCAAAAAGGCATCCCAGCCCAGTCCAACTCAACTCTATGGGTCTGATGCTGACCCTGACCCTCTTCAGACTCACGTCACTAAGGCCAATGACACAGAAGGGGAAGCAGGGTGGTCACAGGCCAGTGAGCGCAGAGTCTCCTTGATCCAAGGTCAGTGGAAACGTGGCAGGGTGCCGGCAGCTCCCAGGTAGCAGCCCCCGTGGAACTGCCTCTGGAGACAGACACAGAGTCCCAGCGAGGAGGTAGTTAACGAGCAAGAGGAGAGAGAAGTTTTCAATGTCTGTCTTATAAAAAGGCCATCCCCACAAGGAGGCATCACCAGGCTGCCACCTGGTTGATAGGCTAGGCTCCACCCCTACCTCCACACAAGGGTTGTCATAGATGATGTCTAGTTGACATAGACTTGAACCATCACAGAGGCCTTGTCGTTCAGGAAAAAAACGGGAAGATTCATCTGAGGCTAATTACAGTTTTGTTTTTTTAAAGAAAAGGAAGTGAGTTTAGGGTGGCACAAATAGTTAAGCACTGGACAACTAACCAACAGATCAGCAGTTCAAACCCACCTGGAGGAGGTGTGGAAGTAAACCCTCGTAGGGCACTAAAAAAATCACCGCCATCAAGTTGATGCTGACTCTGAGCGACCCTGTAGGACAGGGTAGAATGGAGCCTGTGAGGGCCCCAGATGAGCTGTTAATGGCAGCAGAAGGCCCCTTCTTTCTCGCTCAGAGTGGCTGGTGGTTTCGAACTTCTGACCTTGTGGATCAAAGCCCAATGCCTAACTGCTATACCACCGGGGCTCCTTGACAATTATATGGCGCCACAGTGCTAGCCCAGACACAGGGGCTGCCACGACACAGAACGGACAGCTAGCTGCCACAACAGCACAGACTGGAAAACAGCCCCTGACTGATCTTAGGCATGATGTTGACCTTGGATTCTTTGTACAAGGTCAAGTGTGGGCCCTCTCTGAGTTAACAGGCATTTTATCACAAAGGTGGATTTGTGCGTTTTATGGCTACGTATCTCCTGTGCTTCTGAGACCTTAGATGCTGTGTTTGTGTTGTTGTTGGGTGTATTCCATAGCAGCCGGACCTCTGTGTGCTGTCCTGTGCACTCAGAGGCACCTGTCAGCTTGGTCCTCAGTTTCTCTCTTGAGGATGCTCTAGTGTCCTACCCCTCCGGATCCGGCACATCCAGGGACTGACCCAGCCAGGTTTCTGCAGACATAAATCCATGGTTGTGATTTAAAGAAGAAGAAAACCAGCCTTTAGCACAGCGGTTCTGAACCTGTGGGTCATGACCCCTTTCAGGGGGTTGAACGTCCCTTTCACAGGGGTCGCCTAAGACCATCAGAAAACACATATTTCCGATGGTCTTAGGAACTGAGACACCACTCCTCTAACCGTCTCCAGGCAAGTCCGCCCACATTCAGAGTACCCGGCGTGAAGACTGTTAGCCATGCTACACCATGCTTCAAGACAAAATTTCATTTATTTGTCATTAGAAATAAATATTTCACAATATATAATTACATATTGTTTTTGTGATTGATCACTGTGCTTTAATGATGCTTAATTTGTAACAATGAAAATACATCTTGCCTATCAGATATTTACATGACAATTCATAACAGTAGCAAAATGACAGTTATGAAGTAGCAATGAAAGTAAATTAATGGTTGGGTGTCACCACAACACGAGGAACCGTCTGAAAGGGTCGTGATATTGAGAAGATTGAGAACCACTGCTGTAGCTGTTGGGTAGCAGAAATTTAGTGGCAACTGCCCGAGAGTTCATAGTCTAGGGTGCGCTGACAGAATTTCCTTGGAAGGGCTGAGAGAGAGACGTGTGGAAGTCAGTAGGAAAAGGAGAAATCAAGGAAAGAGAGAGGGGAGGGGAGGATGTTAGGAGAGGAAGTAAAGGAATGTTTCCACTTGTATTGAATGTCTGAACTGAGCATAAAGATCTTGTCATCCACGGAGATCAAAACATTGACACAAAAGAAGATGCAAAGGATAATTGAACCAGGTGTCTGTGTGTGTGTGTGTGTGTGTGTGTGTGTGTGTGTGTGTGTGTGATCCCTACCACCAGGTGCCATCAATTCAATGATGACTCATGGTGTGTATGTGAAGGACAAAGACAGGAAATTGAGGAGAGAGACTATCCCGGATGTAGGCAGCAGAGAAGTGGAAGGCTCATAGGAACAGTGAGCCAAAACTGATGGCATCTGGGAAAGGGGATTCATGTTTGATATTTACAAGGGACTGATTTTCTTTGGAACATTTGATTGTGCTTGAGCTGAAAGCTTGTGCAGCAAATTCGCTTTCCATTCAATAATGCATATGCTAATTGTTCCAGTCTCCACAATGTGTCAGGGTTCTCCCCCGTTCCACCCTGGGTTCCCCATTTCCTTTCAGCCAGTGTCCCTGTCCCTTCCCTCTCAACTTGGTTTTGGGGCCAGTGTTGCCCTTTGGGTCTCATGTAATTGAATGCGGTAAGGAGCATCTTCCTTCTGGGTGTTAGTTCTTTTAGGGGCCAGACTATGATTTGGTTGAGATGTGGCCCCTGGGAATGCATCATTTCCATGTTCAAAGGGGGATTTCGGCCAATAGTCGCAGGGGTTCCTTTAATCACTATCAGACCAGTAAGTCTGGTCCTTTGTTTGTGTGAGAATTTGAGTTTTGTTCTCCGTTTTCCCCCCATTCTAACCAGGGCCTTCTATTTCATCCCTGGTCAAAATAGTCGGTAGCTGAAGCCACGCACCAGCTAGCTCTCCTGACCTCCAGCCGGAGGAAGCTGTGGAACAGGTGGTCCTGCGACCTTTGGGGTAATTGTTTCCTTGAATCTTTTTCTTCACTCTCCTTTGCTCTCGTTGGGGAATGGCCAACAGTTGTATCTTAGATGGCCACTTGTAAACCCTTAAGACCCTAGACACCATCCACTAAACTAAAATGGATGGCATTGCCTTTACGTAATGTGTTAATGCCTGCCGATCTAGAATGTTCCCTAAGAGTATGGTTCTTAGACTTCAAGCCCAGTAGTTCAGTCCTGTGGGGCAGTTTGATAATGTCTAAGAAGTTTCCCAAGCTTTTCCCTCTATGTGCTCTATGTATGTAACCTATGTAGGCAGATCCACAACTGTGTCTATAGATGCACCTGAGTGTAATCCTGAAAATCTCCCACACCTGTTTTGCATAAATATCTACTTACGTAACTACTCACAAGTTATTGTTGTTATTGCTGTTGTTGCGGGATTATATATGTTACCATATTTACTGTAATGGCCTTTTCTTTTTTAAAATTGTAAATTGGGTGAAGGCTTACAGAGCAGATCAATTTTACAATCAAGGATTCATACACATTATGTTTTATGTCATTGATTGCAATTTCCTCAAGGTGACATTACTTATCCCAGTTCCTCCCTGTTTCCTGTTCCCATTCCGCTTTCCCAATGCTTCTGAACGCTGTTCTTGGACCAGTGCTGCCCCTTTGATCACAAAGATCACAAAGAGTTAAATCTTAAACCTAAAAATGTAACGTTCACAGAAGGAAAAATAGGGCAAATGTAGGGGCCCTATTATATGGCAGAACTAGAATATCAACAAATAAAAATGCACAAACATCAAAAGAGAAGAGAGTTAACAAAAACCTACTGAACACTAAATACTCATGTTCATTGGATCGCTTCGCCAAAAGAATGAAAAGAGAACCTGCCGACTAGTGAAAAATAAAATAAGACGCCGTCTCACCTGTCAATAAAATCTCCTACTACTATTGCGGAACTGTCTTTTCCACTTTTTCATACGATTAGCGTTCACTTTATGTATTTTGGAACTCTTCCATTGGATATGTGTTTACTATGTTTAGGTCTTCTTGGTGGATTGATCCTTTAATCATCATCTAATGGCCTTCTTTGCCTGTTATGATGCGTTTTAACTTGGTCTATTTTCCTCAACTCCAAAAGCTCACGGCCATCAACTCGATGCTGACTCCTGGCCATCCTATAGGGTAGGACAGCACTACCTCTGCGGGTTCCATTACTGTAACTCTTCACAGGAGGAGAAACCTTTATCTGTTAGGAAATTAACATTTCCACGACTCATCTTTTTTGAATAGTATTTGCTTGATGTCGTTTTTTCCCTCCTTTAATTTTTTTTTATCTTTCTTTTCTCTCTATGTCTAAGGTACGCCTCTTCTAGGCAATATGTTGATGAGCCAATGTTTAAATCCATTCTACCGCTCTCAGTTTCGTGGCTGGTTCATTCACACCATCTACATTAGATGCAGTCGCCAATAGGGGTGGGCTGACTGCTTACGTTTGCCATGCTTTCCGTGTGTGCTGATGGTTTCTTCTGCTTAATTTTCTGTGCTGAATTCTTTATGTTTATAGATTTTCTTTTCATTTTTTCATTGATTTTGTGTTTGCTGCGTCTTTATGGTTTTCTTCTTTATTTTAGTGAGTAGGTTTTTAAATGTTCTTGGCGGTGACTCTGAGATTTACCTTTATCTCTCTAAGTTTAAAACAATCTGTTATTTCTTGCTAGAAACTTGATTTCCTTCCTACAAGAAAGTTCTCATTTTGAAGTTGTGTATAAACTGACATCTCTTGTTCCCTGTTTTCAGTTGTGGCTTTATTTTACTATTAGATTTCTTTGTCTGAAATTTTACTATTGAGATTTCTTTGTCTAGTGATGACATATACCTAAACCTCCGGTGCGTTTGTGTGTGTGTGTGTGTGTGTGTGTGTGTGTGTGTGGCGGGGGTGGGGTGGGGGTGGGGGGCGTCATTGAGTCTGTGTATGAAGGACTCCTTTTTTAAAATATAAAGTTGTTCTTGTTTTTACAAATATCCTTTGCTTTCTGTATTTTCTTGGAATGGGCTGGTTTCACCATATCTGAGAGACATAGGATATGATTCTTGATTGGAAGTTATTTTTCTATCAGGATTTTTAATGTGTGATCCTATTGCTTTCTTGCTTGCATGGCTTCTGACAAGAAACCAGAGCTTAGTCATAGTTGTGCTCTTTGGTATGTGCTTTTTGGTGTTTTTTCCCAAGCTGCTCTCAGATGGCTTTGCTTCCATCTTTGGTTATGGAAAGTTTGGTTTTGCCATCTCGTGGGGTCTTTCTTTGGGCCTATTTACGTGGAGTTCTTTGGCCTTCGTGGATGGAAACCTTCTAGTCGTTCTTGACAGTACGGAGGTTTTCTGACAGTAAAGCTTCAAAATTCTTTCTGTGCTTTTTCTGGTGGCTTTGTTTTTACTGTTATTGCTGTTCTGCTTTTGTCTCCTTCTGTTCTGGAATCCCAATAATAGATGATTGATCCTGATAATGAAGGGGCATGATTTCTGACTACTCTGTCCTGACTTCATAATCCAGGATTTGTTGTGCCTACTCCCCCCATCTCTGTGCCCCTTTCCCACTTTGTCCTGAAGGTCTAGGTTCATCCTGCACCATCTTCCATCGCAAATAAATGGAAATTCTCACAGGCTCGGCTTCAAGGTCCAGAGGTATTGTTATGACCTGCCAGATGCAAAGGACTCCTAGATCTGTGTAAAATGAGGATGCTAAGACCTCATTTCTGGGCTTTTATAAGGAAAACACGAGATAATGTATGCAAAGCACTTAGCAGAGTGCTTGGCACAAGCCGAGTGTTCCATAAATGATAACTATTATCTTTCTCCTCTTCTCTTTCCTCCAATCTCTGTGCCCAACCTGTCACCTCCTCCTGCCTTTGAAATGCCACTCACTTTCATCCCTTTCTCTCACTCCTAGACCTTCCTCACCCCACGCGGTATTCCTACAACTGCAGATCTGTAGGTCCCCCTACCTCGTAGTCTCCCAACCGCAGCTTGCAGTAATTCTCTGATTTGTTAGCATGTTACAGAGGCCTGTACAAGCTCACCAACACGCACCTATACCACAAACCAGCCAACCCCCTTGGTGTGGAGTCAGCTCCAACCCACGGCAGCCCCGCGTGTTACAGGACTTCAGACAGGGGGTTTTCTGGCCTGTCATCTTTCTGGAAGCGGATCACACCAGTCCTTCCCACCAGGTGCCACTGGGTGGGTTTCGGTAGCTAACCTTTCAGTGAGTCGGCAAGTGCAAACGGTTGGCTCTTGGTAGACAAATCAACGAAGACGCTGGGAGGAAAAGCGGCTGCCCCACCTGGTGTGACTAATGAGTGGCAGACCTGGGATGCCAATAGCTGTCTCTTGAGCCAAAGTAAGTACTTTTCCCATCGTCCACGGGGTCGAGTAAGTAATCATTTGTTTCACGATGTTATTCTTGAGGAGAGAAGCCTGGTTTTATATTTCCCATAAACATCTTTAAGGCTGGGGCTGCCAGAGGCCAGCCAGTTCACTTTCAGACACCCCAAGAAGCACAGGGCCGCCCTGGCGTGGCCGTGCCTCGTGACCAAAGGCTCTGCTGAGGTGCTAGGCTCCTTGCTCAAAGGCAGAAGCCTAGCCCTCACCCAGATCTGCACACGGTAGAGAAGGGCTGACCAGAAGCAAAATCGATACAGGCAGCCCCTCCCACCCAAGGTTTGAAAGCCCAAATTATGTACAACTAGTAGTTGTGAGCCAGCCCACATGAAGCCTACTCTATTAGAAATCCAAGGTTCATAATTAAAAGCCTATTCTATTAGAAATCTGAGGTTCATAATTAAAAATGAGTGCTACTTTATGATGTGGGTCAAAACATGATTATCATGATCACTGTACTATTGATATTTTAATGTACCTGAATGTGTTTCTCTGACATCTTTTATGCATGGAAAATACACCACATATTGTCTACTAAGGCAAATATTTGGCTAACTGGCAGTAGCTATGAATCATTCTTAATGGTCCTGACTTGCATGCAACTGGGCTTAGAAACAGACTTAGCAAAGGAAGTCGTTTGTGATCTGGGATCTGCCTGTATTCCCTACCCCCGGCGAGGCAGTGAGCAAATCATGAGGAATTATGTTGTTTAAGTGTAGCTCAAGCTAGCAGAGAATAAAAGCCACTCCGTGCTCATTGCAACAGAAAGGAATTGAGATTTCATGAAAAGAAGGCTTTCTTCTCGCTGAGAGTTGTGAGATGTTAGAACGAGATTCCTGCGGAGGTTGTAGAAACGGCTCCCCTGGAGGTCTCTAAGAGCAGGAACAGATTTGCCTCTTCTGGGCCCTGTGGCTGTGACGGCTGGGAGTGGAGGGTTGGGGTGCAGGCAGCAGGGTGGAGGCAGGTGAGAACTCTGCCACAGAACTGGGGCTGGCCTGGGAGGGGAGGGCAGGCCCCACAAAGGCAGGGCTTCAGAGGGCCAGTCAGCAAGAACAGCTGTAACCAGTGGTTGAGAACTTACCGGAAGCCCTGGGAAGGCTGTTATTGCCTCACCTGTCTAATTCCTACCTGCTGGCTAGGGTTTGGGGAGGTGGGAGAGGGGAGGGCATGTGCCTGTAGAGGGGAGGAGCTGGTTCTGGACCCTCAGGGGTTGACTGAGGCCAAGTAGACAGAGGCCCACTATTTTCTCTGAGTGAAGCAGGGTGCAGATGCTTAATACAAATAGCCAGCCTGCAGAGCAAGCTCCTCCAGTTCCTCCCAAGCCTGGATGCTTGGACCTAAGTCTGGGTGGGAAAGCGGGTGGAGGTGGGGGTACAAAACAGCCCAGATTAAAGAAGTCCCATTGTGACTAGAATATGTTCTTGGGGCTGGGACAAGAGTAGGCAATTTAACTGGTTTTGGAGTGGGGAAGAAAATAGATTTGCATTTTCATACATTTCAGTTTGTGGTGGTATGCAGAACCCGTGTGGGTGTCGGGAGATGTGGCCTGAACCTGCACAGGATCTTTCCGGCTGCAGTGAGGTGAAACACACCGCCCCTCTGCCCTCCCTCTGGGTTGGGCGCGGGATCACCCTTTCTTCTGCCTGGGGAGCACTGAGGTGGAACACTTTCTCCAGGTCTGGGGTAGCCTCTCACTTGGAAATTCAACAAGCATGGTCTCAGGGCCAGGCCCTGCTCCTCGATGACAAAGAAGCGTCGCTCTTAGGGGAGGCCAGGAAATAGGTGCGGAAAGATGGAGTGAGCTTCCCATCCCTTCCCCCAAGTTCTCCTGTGGCAGAGCTGGGCTGGGGACTGGGCTGCTCCTTTCTGCTCTGCCCGCAGTGCCTTGCCTGCCACCCTTCTCCGCATCTCTGCGGCTCCTCCTCACGCCCATTCCCTGCCATTAAGCAATTAGGCCACACTTACTGCCTCCGAAGAGCTTTCCAGGCAGGAGGGACCGATAGGGAGCACAGGAAAGCCAGCTGATGAGCTGATGCCTGTGCCTTTGCTCCTCCTGCTCGGGGATGGCATGGTCCGCACACATTGACTGACAGGGACATTAGCATCGAGGGGCCAGCTCCTCCAGGTCACAGGCAGCGCGCATTACTCTGAGGCTAGCCTGCCAGTGTGGAGTTCCGGCTCAGTGGGAATCGCAGCGTCAGCTGGGATAGGATGCATTCACTGTCTGGTCCAGGATGGGTCATCTACCAGCTTGTTGGGCCAGTGGGGGAACAAAACTTAATGGGATTGTCTCTACCCTCAAGGGGCTTACACCACGGTGGGGAACTGATGCCCAGCCTGTGCTGCGAGAGACAGAGGAGAGGGCAGGGTTGGGGAGACCCCACCACGAGCTAACCTTCTCGCCCTCCCAGCCCCCAGCCCCCACTCCCTGGAACCTCCTCTTGGGACTGTGGGGCAGAAGGTGTTTCTAACACTTGGTGACTGGGCACCTTCACTCCCCATCTCCATGTGGAATTCTCCCTGCTCTCTTTTTATTCATGGTCACCCATCCTGGCTCAGTGGATCTCCTTTCTGGTGCCCCATCAGGCAGCACCCCCAAACCACCTAGGGCTCAAGGCACCAGTACCAAGCACCGACTCCTCAGGGCCTCATGGGTGTCAGAGTAGAACTGTGCTCTGTCGGGTTTCAGTGGCCAGTGTCTCAGAAGGGCACTGCCCAGCCCTTTTTCCTGAGGGGCTTCTGGGTTCACTCGAACCTCTAACCTTTCCGTTAGCAGCCGAGAGCATTCATTGTTTGCACCACCCATGGCCTCCACGATAGTGTTCACATGCCATTCTTTTACGGGGTTGCCCTGGTGGCTTCATGAGTTTGGCTGCTAGTCACACGATCAGCAGTTCAAAGCCCCCAGCTGCTCCACAGGTAAAAGATGAGGCTTTCTGCTGCTCTAAAGGTTTACAGGCTGTGAGCCCAAAGGGGCAGTTCTATCCCATCCTATCGGGTTGCCATGAGTAGGGCATCAACTCAATGGCAGTGGATTTTTAAAAAATTATTTTACAGATTAAAAACAACTCAAGATGACATGAACAACAAGGAAGTGCAAAGCTGGGATTCGAGTGCAGGTATGGGCCAAGACTGTCACTCAAGCATTCTGCAGACCGCCTCCTGGCCATTCCACATACCATAGCTTGCCGACGCCTGGAATATTCTAATGCAGCGCCAAGCTTGAATGGGCACGGTCAAGTGGAGGGCCTACGTCTGGTGTTTTTGGTATTGCATTTTGTTGCTGAAATCAGGAAGTACACCCCAAATCCAGGAACCTTGGCCCAGTCACCCTGTACCCCAAACCATCTTCCCAGTGCAAATTGCACCTTCCCACTTTGCCTGTCGAGAGGAAACGAGGACCAGTCCTCACTGGTGAAACCAGAAAGGCTTGAAAGACCGCCACCTAGTGGCCATCTCCGTGCTAGCGGCTGGGGCCCCCAGTCTGTTACAGAACAAGTTGGAACTGAAGGGACCCTTGAGCGGGAGCCACAGGCCCTGCACATTCGGCCACATGAGGTCATCCCCATTATCATCGCTCCCATTTCAAAGCTGAGGAAGCTGAGGCTCAGAGGGTAAATAGCCGCTTCAAGGTCTCATAACTGGTATGCCTGAAACTGGGATTGAAATTCATGATTGTTGGACCCTAGGCCTGCTTTTATTTAGGAAACCCTTTGCCGCTGGCTGAGCTGGCTCCAGTTGGTGATGAGCCCATGAGTGTCAGGGTAGAACGGTGTCCCAGAGGGCTGCCAGGGGCTGGTGTCCTGAACTCGACGGCCAGGCTTTTCTGGGTGGGCCTCTTGGTTAGCACTGCATTGCGTTCACTGTTTGCACCTTGAGGGGCTCCTAGCTTTTAATCAACCGCTCTTCTCTTGCCTCTGGGAACCTGGTGGTGCTGTAGAGTAAGCGTTTGGCTGCTACCTGCAAGAGCCGTGGTGTAAACCCACCAGCCACTTCATGGGAGGGAGAGGAGACTGCCTGCTTCCGTAAAGATTTACAGTCTTTCTGTGTGGCTGCCCCCACGGCGAGATGCGGCATCCAGCGCTGACACACGGCCCTGCACGGGACAGCACCGGAGACACAGTGGGGATTGGGCGACTGAGCTGACCCCACCACACTGAGGCAAAACACTGGGGGTGTGCAATGGAGCCTCAGGGAAGC
>NW_022103968.1:30716683-30783034 GCF_000313985.2 Echinops telfairi | reverse complement strand
ATTGTGATGAATTGTATGAGCCCCAATAAAAAAAAAAAAGAAAAAAAAAAAAGATTTACAGTCTTGGGAAACTCTACGGAGCAGTTCTGCTGTGTCCTATATAGGGTGGCTGTGATCAGAAAGGACTGGAGCGCAGTGGGGTTGGCTTGGTGGTTAGCTTGCTTTCGGAAGAGCCTAAAAAGGCGGTGACTCAAAAAAAAGGCGGTGACACCCAGTGGCTCTGTAAGAGGAGAACGTGATGACCTGCATCCTTCGAGATGAAAAGCCGAACCTAACTTGCTTCCATTGAGCTGATGGCCTCATAGTGACCCTGTGGGACAGGGTAGAACTGCCCATGTGGTTTCCAAGACTAACTCTTTACAGCAGTAGAAAGCCTCATCTTTCTCCTGAGGAGTGGCTGGTGGTTTCAAACTGCTGGCCTTGCAGTTAGCAGCCCAAGGAACCACTATGTCACAAGGACTCCTCGTCGCGATTTCAGCTAAGAGAACCCTATGGGAGAGCTCTACTCTGCACACAGGGTGTCATCGTTCACTGATAGCCGCTCAACTTCTGTCTCCCGAGGCCTCTCACCATCAGGGCACTGCCTGCTTCTCTCTGAGCCCGACAGCCCTCTGCTTACTGGGCTGCAGCCGCTCGGCCTTTCTCTCTGTTCTTTGATCTTGTCCGCAGCCAAGGCCATGGCTTTGTTCTTCTCTTAGGTCCACTTACCCCTGGCTGCTCACCAGTTAGGTCTCAGCTTGTCCACCCTATTCCACCCAAGTTGCCCCTACTCTGGGCCAACCCCTCGTCAACCCACAAACGTAGGACATCTCCTTTGTAGGTCTGAGCCCTCATGGAAATGACCCTATGTCTTTGTTGGTTTGCTGGTCATTGGCCTGAGATCCATGGGGGGCGGGGGCTCATCCCTGCCACCTACTGCTGCGTTTGCATGGCCACCGCACCATGTGAGGTGCTGAATCAGTGCCTGCGAGGGCAGAGGAGGAAAGGCCTGAAGACTGCCGTTGTATGTGTTTAACTCAGGGATTTTTACAGTCCTTCCCCAGCCTCCTGTAGTCCTTGCCGACTCCTTCCTGACCTCAGATGCCCAGGAGCCAGAGGTGGACTTAGGCCAGAGCTAGGGCTTGGTTTATTTTAGCATGTGAAACAAACAAATCAACCCATCTCTGTGAAGTTGCTTCCAACTCCTGGCAACCCCACGTGTGAAGGAATAGAATTGCTCCAGAGTCTTCTTGGCTGCCGTCTTTATAGAGGGAGTTTGCCAGGCCTTTCTTCTGCGGAGCCAGTAGGTGGTGCGAAACTGCCAACCCTCAGGTTAGCGGCCAACCGAACACTGCGGGTGCAGCCAGGGCTCCTTTAATTGGCAGCAAAGAATCAGGTGCAGCAGCAGCAAAGCTGGCTGCAGTTTGTGGTCCTCGGCATTTGACGTAGCAGGAGAGCCTGGGTTCTTTTGGCAGAGGTTGTTGTTAATTCTTGTAATTAGCTTGTACCTTATAGATAGTGCTCTTGGTCATTTAAAAGGAGGCTTAATTGGTCATTCAGGCCTGCAACCCATTCTGCTCTCTAACTTTGTTACTTCCCCCACCTCATCCAGGAGCCAGGAAGGTAGATTAGCATCTCAGGATTATTAACTGCCTGCTCTCACTCACCCACGTGTGGAGGTGTTCCAGAAGGTAGACTCCGGGGTGTGAATTTGAATTTTGAATCCTGCATTTCTCCAGAGAAGCAGGGTGCAGGGACAATCCTTTCCGATCTGCTGGAACTCTACACAGAGTTCCGGATGCGAACCCAGATGCCGTCACAGTTTGAGACTCATGAAGAAAAAGCTACAGTGGCTAATGGTCATGAAGGCTTAGCTGATGCCATTTCAGGACAAGAGGAGAGCTACAACGATCTGAATTAAGTGAGATCAGGAGGGTTTTGCTCTGAATAGACAGCCCCATGACAGGGTGGGGTTGGGGGTATGGGGACAGAGTGACGTGAGCATTGGACTAGGAGTCAGGCAACTTGGTGTCTCTTCAGGGTCCGCCACTGTCTTGAGTGTTCCCGCAGAGTGGACAGAGCTGGACGCTCTGAGGTTCCAGGCCTTGACGTGGGGTGTGGGCTGGCAGGAAAGGAGGTAAATGTTGACTGTGTCCCTTCTCTCCACCGGCCACTGAACCGGGCAGGGTCCCAAGGTCCTCACAGCAGCCCCAGTTTGCAGGTGAGGAGGAGAACAGAGGTTATGTAGCAGGAAGCTGATGGGGCTGGAATGCAAACCTAGACTTTTCCACTTTGACTCCAAGCCACCTCCGCCCACACTCCCGATCTCACTTCTAGAAGCAGCCCTCGCCTCCCAGGGAGCACTGCTCTTGTCCTCACAGTGACAGGGGGAAGAGCTCAGCGGGTCATCAGATTTCCTGGTTCATGGCAGCACCGTGTTCCCACTCCTCATCAGTCGGCTCATGGGGGACAAGCCGACTTGCATGTAAGTAAGGGGCAGTAGGCCAGTGGCGCGGGCCAACCTTGGATCCAGTGCCATTCTGTAAATGCGCCTCCAGTGTTTATGGGGTGCCCCTTATGCACCGAAATCCTGGTGATGCGGTGAGTTGCATGCTGGGCTGTTTAACCACAAGGTTAGCAGTTCAAAACCACCAGTTACTCCACAGGGCAAAAATGAGGCTTTGTACTCCTGTAAAGAGTTACAGTCTCAACAAGGAAGCAGATGAACTTTGGGCCTCTACTTAACCCTTACCTCAGTACAGGAACAATTTGTTCTCAAAAGGTAGCAC
Source organism: Echinops telfairi (assembly GCF_000313985.2). Classification (NCBI taxonomy): domain Eukaryota; kingdom Metazoa; phylum Chordata; class Mammalia; order Afrosoricida; family Tenrecidae; genus Echinops; species Echinops telfairi. Next base: position 30,780,266 of record NW_022103968.1, on the reverse strand, counting down.
TGTATGATGCTCGCCTTCCTGACACAATCACTGAAGACAAAATGGGTGCATAAGCAAATGTGGTGAAGAGAGCTGATGGTGCCTGGCTATTAAAAAATAAAGCATCTGGGGTCTTAAAGGCTTGAAGTTAAATGAATTACTATCTGCTTTCTGCTCCCCTGAAGATTTACATCCTGGGAAACCCACAGGAGCAGTTCTACTTTGTTCTGTAATTATGAGCATATTACCTAAGTGGGGCGTAAGATGACTTGCCCTCTTTTCTGGTGGAGAAATCCGAGTCTCAGTCTCTAAGTAGCGATACAAGTGCCTCAAAGCTGATGAGCAAGACTTGATCCGCCGGTGCTTCTGTACAGTGGAGATAGGCCAGCAGACCGTATGTTCTGAATGCAAACCCGGGCCCATGGTCCGATGTACTGCCCGGTGGGGGAAGCAGGATTCTGTGTTTACAATCCGGGAGTAGTTCCTCTTCCCTGTTCTCAGCACAGTGATGTAACTCTTAGTGCCATGAGATCCCATGCCCCCCAATCTAGTTGCCCAAGGCCCTTGTCCCAGGGCTCATCACTCTGGTCCTAAGCAGACCCCATGCATCAATATATATGATGGTTTCTTCTCACCTGCAGCCACATGGCACATCCTCAGGTAAAACTAGCCCTCTGGCCCACCCAATTTTTTTTAAAGGAAATTCACACTAAGATGTGAGTGACTGATAAATTGCCCACAACTGGCAGGTGTCCATCTGTTTAAAGATAAGCTGGTTGATCACCATACCACTCTCTCCCCTTAATGAACTCTAGCTACCTATGTCTCTAGGCTCTTCGGGCCAGGATCCCAGGACAGATGGAGAGAAAGAGAGAAACCACCTCAGGGGCCCATTCTCTGAACCTTGTCTCTGAACGGAGTGCAGTGGCACAGAGAGAGCTTCTGGAAAACTCGGAAGGCACGGTGCTTCTCCTAACGGCATCTTCTCACCTTTTGAGACCCTCTCTCAGTGACAAACCATTTTAATAAGGCTGTGATTTCATTACAGAATTTTGTAATTAAATATCCTGAAAAGAAATGAGGTTGCCGTTCCCTGCCTCCCCAATTTACCTTAGATTTAATGCCCCCAAGATACACAGCGTTTAATCAAGAAGGTAAGCCCATCCTAAGGCCATGCAGTTTCCTGAGCTCACCCACAGGCAGCGCTCAGAATTTAACACCTAGGGGATGCTCTCGGTTCTTGGTGTGTTATTCTCTTGACTGAAGTGCAAAATAAGTAGAGGCTCCCTAGTCCCAAATAATAGGTCCTTCTTCATCCCTGGACCCAACCCAGTTCCTAAGTCAGTGGTTCTCAACCTTCCTAATGCTGCGACACTTTAATACAGTTCCTCATGTTGTGGTGACCCCCCAACCATAAAATTATATATTGTGAAATATGTATACCTTTTCCGATGGTCTTAGGCGACCCCTGTGAAATGGTCGTTTGACCCCCAAAGGGGTCAGGACCCACAGGTTGAGAACTGCTGGCCTAGGGTCTCTCGCACCCTCAGAGGTAATCCACCCACTCGCCAGAGCCTTGTAATTCAGAACCAGCTTCACCTTTTAAAGAGCAAATGCGGTCCCCCTACTGGCGGAGGGCAGCAAATACATCTATGTCCTGCAGACGGTTCACACCTTTGGCCTCTCTTTAAAAGGCGAGCCCCTACTGTGTGCTGGGTGCAGTGCTAAAGGAAAGATAGACGAGCAGGCCAGGCCTCGGTCATCATGAGGCTGATGGTTTGGCTGGAGAGACAAAATATGCATATTTATGAGTGTGCATAATGCAGTAACAATGTCCACTTCAATGACCCCAGAGACCCCTACAAAAACTCACTGCCATGGGGTCGATGCTGACTCATAGCAATGTTGTAGGACAGGCTAGAACTGCCCCAGGTGGGTTTCTGAGAGTGTAACTCTTTATGGGAGTAGAGAGCCTCGTCTTTCTCCTGAGGAGTGGCTGGTGGTTTCAAACTGCAGATCTTGTGGTTAGCAGCCCAATGTGTAATGCGCTGTGCCACTAGGGAAGACCATGTCCACCCATTGGAACAGGGCAGTGATGGTGGCCAGGCTCCAGGGTGGTGGTAGCACATGGCCTGAATCCTGATAAGACAAAACCCCCAAACATCGGATTTTCAACCAAAGAGGGAAAAACAAACAAGCAAACAAACAAAAACAACCCCAGCAGAGAAGGAGGGGACGGTGGCAGTGAAGAAACAGTGTGCTTCAATCTCCCCCTTCAGTGGGCGGGAGGAAAGGAGTGTAGCGAGGCCAGGCAGCCGAGGTGGAAGTGATGGAAGAGACACTGGACCCCATCTCTTCTGACCCCCGTCCCGGGCTCCCCAAGACTTCCCCGTGAAGGGAGGGGGCGGAAGGCAGTGGGTGCGGCCCTGCCAGGCTCGTCAGGGGAACGGAGACAACCGTCTAGTCGCCTCTTGAAATCCAATCCCGTTTACAGAGGAAGGGAAATGGGCTGGTTAATTTAATTTCCTAATTAGATGGAGGTTCAGCAGAAAGGCTGCTTTGTGAGGAATGTTGATTTAAAAAAAAAAACAACTTTCTAAAACGTATGCTTCCATTTCTCTGCCTTAACAAGCAAAGTGAGGCTAACGGTTCGGTGGCTGAGAATCCTGGATCTAGCAGGTATTTGAGATGAAGTGGGGAGACCAGCTGCGAGATAGGGGCCCCCGGAAGGGATTCGTCAAGTCTTTAATAGCAATGAATTTGCCGGCTACTTGGTCCATTATCAACCACAGTGTTTAGATGTATCAGTGTAAAGTCGTTGACTGCAGGAAGCCCTTTGATTAAGTGAAGGCCCCAGCTCTCTTTCTTCTGGTTAATTGAGATTTTGCTGGATCCTTTCGGTGGCCCCTGCCGAGTGGACTGCCAGCTCTGCCCCCAGCCTCAGCAGGGCTGTGCCAGGCAGTGGGGCTCCCATGAGGAGCCCTGCAGAGGGCTTGTGCTTGCTTGGGATAGGAACTGAGTGGCTTATGCACAAGCTCCTAGCTCCACAATCCACCCAGGAAGGGAGGAGCAGTGGCCCTGCTTAAAAGGGGGCCCTGGAGATTTGGCTCTAGCCTCGGTGTAGGTCCTAGAGGACCTCCAACAGCTGCCACCATACACATTGGTCTGCTAACTGTAAGGTCAGCAGTTTGAAACTACCAGCTGCTCCGAGGGAGCAAGATGAGGCTTTCTACTCCCATAAAGAGTTAGTTACCTTCTTGGAGAACCACAGGGGCAGTTCTACTCTGTCCAACAAGGTCACTGTGGGCCAGTGTGCACTCGAAGGCAGGGCGCGTTGGGGGTGGCCCCGTTGGTAGGGCAGTGAGCTGATGTGCTGCACTGCACATGTCACCTCTCTAAAGTAATAAAGAGCGAAGATGGCCCTTTGTGGACCGAAGTGACCCTGATCACAGTTGTGGGATTTTCTTTTTTTAAATGCACGGGTAGGTTGACGGTTATAATCTAACACTATTTGCTAGAGATGGGGACACGGCCAAGGGCCTTCCTCTCCCTTCCCCTCTCTTCTTCTCCTGCGTCCAGCTCCTCACTGACCACACACAGAATGCCTTGCTCCAAGAGATGGATTCACAATGGTCAACCCCCAAAGATAGTCCTTCCTATAATCAAAGGACATTAAGAGATTATTTTACTTCCTGAGGTTACATGTTGGACTGAGATCTGCATGGTCAGCAGTTCAAAACCACCAGCAGCTCCAAGAGGGGAAGGCTTTCTACTCCTGTAAGCAGTTACAATCTGGAAAACACACAGGGGGTCATGATGTGTCAGCAAGGACTCCATGGCAGTGAGCGAGACTTTTAACATTCTCTGGGCATCAGGACTTGTTTGTCCTTTAATGCACAGCAATGTTAACCAGTATGCGCCTAGACATAGAACCAACCCTTCCCTCTGTGTCTTCACTACAGTCGTGGGATTTTCAATCACCCTTTACACATAAAGGGGCCCTGGTGACACAGTGGTTGTGAGTTGGGCTGTCAGTCGAGGGAGAAAGATGGGTCTTTCTGCTCCTGTGAGCAGTTTCCAGCTCAGACACTCACTGGGACGGCTCTGTCCTGTCCTACAGGGACACCATGAGTTGGCATCGGCTCGATGGCAGTGAGTCACATGCAAATGGAAGCTGGCCAGTGGATAAGGAAGGCCACAGAAGAATTGATGTGCTTGATTTATGGCATTGACAAAGAATACTGAAAGTGCTGTGGTCTGCTAGGAGAACAAACAGATCTGTCTTGGAGGAAATACAGCCAGAATGCTCCTTAGACGGTGAGGCTTGGTCTCACTTATGTTGGACCTAGGGCCCCTGGAGGACACCATGCTTGGTCAATGGAGCGGCAGCTCAAAAGAGGCAGATCCTCAATCAGATGGATTGGCATAGTGGCGGCAACCATGGGCTCAGCAATGGTGGGGGTGGCCAGGGCCCAGGCAGCATTCCCTTCTGTCGTACAGAGAGTCTCTGTGAGTCAGAGCCAACTGGATGTCACCTGACCTCAGCAACCCTATCCGCTCCTATGCTGTACTAGGAGTGGGATGTATAACCAAGACGTACAACAGAAGGCAAGTATGTCACTTCCTAGAAGTTTAAGTTGTAAGACTTGTTATAACGGTGTCTGTGTGAAGCTGCCAAATTTTAGGGTGACAGTTTTAGATAGCAGTAGGCAGTTAATGCCCTCAGCTGGAGGCCTTAGAGTGAGTTGTGGTAGGGTGTGGTAGGGCTTAGGCAATGCTTTCTCCAAACGCCTCATCTGAATGGCCAGAGGTAGAGACTGGGCATCCTGGAAACTTAAATCCTGAAGGAATTTTATGTTTTAGATAGTCCAGCCTCCCAAAGGACAGATGGAAGAAAGAGCAAGAAAGGGGGTGGAGGCTAGACAGAAAAGAGTCTTTGTGTGTGGCAAAGCTAAGGTTAAAATTTGGATTTCTGTCTGGCCTTATCCTTACATTCCCACTCCTGACACCTAGTCAGCTTCCTTGTTCAGTATTTCATGCCTTAATTATTTACTTAGTGCCTATTAAGCACTAGATACGGTGCTAAGCCCAGGATCATTGTAGAGTCTCTGGACACATGTGGAATCATTGGTCAAAAGGTATCATTGACCAGCACGAATGTGTTACAATGGATATGCACTTGAACCACGTCTCTGAGACCTGACCCTGTGTGCTTTCTCCATGGCGCCTGACTTAAAGGCAATGTACGGATCTTGAGACGCCCAGTCCAGGAGCTGGAAACACAGTGCTTCAGGAACGTACGCCTGGATAGATATTTTCTGTTAATATTTCACAGGGGCAGACAGAGTGGCTCAGACAACCAACCCTGTCTCCAGCCCTTGGCTGAAAGGCAGCACCAGAGCAATGCTGAAATCGAGTACCCGGAAAGTGCCAGAGGTGGCCTGGCAGATCCCGTGCGTGCAGGGTGGAAGGAGCTCTGTGCAGAAACCGCGGGGACAATGAGCTCTGCTCTGCCCATGGAGGGGCTCCAGGAGCTCCAGAAGCTCTCTGCCACTGGGCGATGGTCCCAGGTCTAAGCTCTCATTAACTCCTCAAGCAGCCGCCTAGCCCAGGGTTGAAGAGCAGGCTCTTGATGACAGCCTGCCTGGCTCCTCGCTAGCTGTGTTGTCTTGGTCACCGACGCTGGCTGCTCTCACTCCAGTTGATTCCAACTTAGCCCGGTGGAGCTGTGTGTGCTGAGTAGACGTGTGCTCCACCGGGCTTTTAATAGTTCATTTGTTCCCAGGCCCTTCTTCGGTGGCCCTTCTGGATGGACTCACACTCTAGACTTTTGGTTAACAGGCGAGCATCTTCGCCCTTTGTGCCATGGACTTCTTGGCCAACTCTCACTGCCTTTGAGCCCGTTCTGGCTCAGAGTGCCCTGTGGGTTTCCAAGCCTGCACTCTTGAGGGGCCTAGAAAGTCTCCTCTTTCTCACCCTGGGGACCAACTAGCTCGGTTCTGTTCCTGGGCTGTAAAACGGGGTCTGTGGAAGAACTCACTACTCATAGGCTAGTTGAGACGATGACTGAAGTTGGTTCTTGCAAAGTGTGGAGGAGGACAGAGCCTGGCATATACGAAGCGTTGTGCAAGTGTAAGGGAATTAAACCAAAAAGCCAAACTCCCTGCCATCGAGCCGATTCCGACCCCGAGCGGCTCTACAGGACTGGGTGCAACTGCCCCTGTGGCTTTCCACGATGGTCGCTCTATAGGGGACTTGAGAGCCTCATCTTTCTCCTGCTCTCTCTTGGTCACTGGCCACTGTCAGGCTGGTCGTTTTGAGCTGTGAACCTTCTGGTCGGCAGCCCACCGGGTGTAAGATAATTAAGGCCACGAAATCCCTGTCTCTAACATCAGTTTTTCTCCAGGGGTCCTTGAAAGTAGCGATCGCGCGACACTTCCTTGCCCTGTGATTGTCTTTTGAAAGCCCTGTGATTCAAACAAAAAATACATATAAACAAATAAAAGCCCTGTGATTACAACCCAAGAGTCTATCATGGATGAATGGTTAACCAAAATGTGGTACGGGCATCCTGTGGAAATCATTCGGCCATCAAGAGAGCTGCAGTTTGAATACATGTTACCACCTGGATGACCCTTGAAACCGATCTGTCATTCAGGGAAAGGAACCAGGCACAAAAAGGACAAATGTCGAGGAGCCCCAATTTCGTGAACTCATAGACAAGGCAGCTGCAGAGACAAAGGAGTTTAGTGGGTATGTATGGGAGGCAGACAAGAGGACTCAGTTGCTTAGTTGCGTTTCCCTGTGCAGGGAGGGAAAAAGTCTTAGAAGTAGATAATTTAAAAAAGATCGACTTTATGGAAGTATAACTTGTACACAATAAGATGTATTTGTGTTAAGGGTACATTTACATAAATGAGTTTCAACACATTTCTATAGTGTATAACCACTCCCACAATCAGGGTAGAACATTTCCATCACCCCCAAATTTCCTTGTGCCCCCTCCCAGTCAACCCCCTGAGGTCTCCAGTCCTAGGAGACACCTGCTTTTTGCCATCAAAATTTATGATGACCCAGTTCCCTTAGGAATCAGTGATTGAGCTGTCAGAATATGTATGTATATGAGCTATGTCCTCCTGTCAGGTTGAGCTGCCTTGGTGGCACAGTGGGTTAAGTATTGTACTGCTAACCGCAGGGCCAGCAGTTCAAACCCACCAGCATTTCCTATGGAGAGAGATGAAGCTGTGTGCTCCCATAAAGACTGACCGGCTTGGAATCCCCAAGAACGGTCTACTCTTCCCTGTCCATTCTCTCTGAGTCACAATAGACTCAACGGCAGTCGGTTTCTTTCTCTCTTCCTCCCTCGCTCCCTCCTTTTCTCTCTCTCTCTCTCTTTCTTTCTTTCTTTCTTTCCTGTCACCCTGTAGAATACACACGAATCCAGCTTACTTTCTGTTTCTCTTTCTAAACAAAAATATAGCCCACCTGCCCCAACCCTTTGTTGCCGAGTTGAATCAGACTCATCGTGAACCTGGAGGAAGGAGCTGAACAGCCCCCAAGGGTCTCCACGGCGGCATCTTTACAGAAGCCAACTGCCTCATTTTTTCCTGCAGAGCGGCTGCTGGGTTCAAACCACCAGCCTCCGCACAGCAGTCGAGCATTTAACTGTGCCATGAGGGCTCCTGGGAGAAAAAGAAATGAGTGAGAATAATGAACCAACTGGGCAAAATGTGAACAATTGGTAAATGAGTCCAGGGAATATGAAAGAGGGTTTGTTTTGTTTTTTTTGCAGTTCTTAAACCTTTTCTGTAAGTTTAACATGATATCAAAATAAATATTTACAAGAAATAAACAATCACTAAAAGGAGATAGCTGCTGAGCATGGAGCTTTCTCTGAATCCCTTGGGGAGTTTTTAAAACTTGCCAGAGCCCAGGCTCCGTCGTGGCTGGGAGGCATTGGAAACTCCAGGGCCAGGGCCAGGCAGCCAAGGCTCTCCAGAGTCTCGGGGCCCTTGGTGGGAGACGGGTCCCCAGAGCTGGCTGAATCCACATGGGCCGTTGGAGGAAAATGGGCCAGGCTAGGGTTCGGGCGGGTAAAGTTACTGATTCAGATTGGCTGATGTGTTTGTGGAAATGATGTGCATCCATAAAGTTCTGTATGTGTACAAAGTGAAGCTTATACTTGTATCATCCTTTGGGAATGAGGCAGCTTAAGAGGGAAGAAGCATGTCAGTATAACGCAGACATACTATAGAGCATTAGCCAATTATTAGATTGCAGCCACTACTACTATTACTGCAGCTGCTTCTAATGAGTTGTTGCTAAGTGCTATCTAGTCTGTGCCAACTGTTAGCAACCTAATGTACAGCAGTGTGCTAGTCTGGCTTGACTACAGAAACAAATCCAGGCACATACTCATAAGTGTATAAGGGAGTAGTTTATATCAAAGAGTAATTGTATATTAAGAAAACATCCCAGCCCAGTCCAGATCAAGTCTACAAGTCCGATATTAGCCCATAAGTCCAATAGTATCCATAACTTCCTTGTCAGACTCATATAGCCACTCACAATGATGCCGAATGCAGGAAGATCACAGGTTGGTGGGAGAAAAGTCATGTGGATCCAGTGGCGGTGGACACATCTCCAGGACCCTGGCTGCCATCAGCGTGGCTCCATGCAGCTTGTCCACAAGAAGGTGAAACAGAGAGAGTGTGGCCCACCTCCAGGGAGAAAGAGAGGAAGTTCCCAGAATCTTCATGAGAAGGCACGTCCACAAAGGGTCATCATCAGGCTGTGACCTGATTGACAAGTTGGACTCCGCCCCTTTACCTATTCATCAAGGTGACAGGAGATTGTATAACCACCACAAGCAGAAGGAACCATTGCTCCGCTTTGCACCATCCTCACAATTGTTTGGTTTGAGCACATTGTTGCAACCCCTGGGTCAGTTCGTCTTGCTGAGGGTCTTCCTCTTGGTCACTGCTTTATTAAACATGATGATCTTCCCCAGGGATTGGTCTCTCCGGATAACATGCCCTAAATATGTGAGGCAAAGTCTCCTCATCCTCACTTCTAAGGAGCCTTCCGACTATATTTTCTCCAAGACAGGTCGGTTTGTCCTTCTGGCACTCCATGGTGTGCATTCATTCTTCTTCAGGGATGAAGCACCTGACTGTAATGGAAAAGTCAGTGGTGCTGATCCACCCTCACCCCTGCAGGAGCAAGCTGCGGTGGTCTGCGTCTGTAAAACCAGCAACACAGAGAACCCCCAGTGGTTAGTGACGTTCAGCTCCTAGAGACCCTATAAGATAGGGTAGAACTGCTCCGCACGTTTCCAAGGTTGCAAATCTTTACAGAAGCGACGGCTACATATTTCTCCCACAGGGTGACTGGTGGATTGGAACCTCCCATCATTCTTAACCTTCCTCATGCCACCACCCTTTCATACAGTTCCTCATGTGGTGGCGACCCCCCCAACCATAAAATTATTTTCGTTGCTACTTAATCACTGTAATTTTGCTACTGTTATGGATGGGGCGACCCCTGTGAAAGGGTCGTTCGACCCCCAAAGGGGTCACGACCCACAGGTGGAGAACCGCTGCATCAGATGGCAACTGAGCTCCTTTTGGTTGCCAGCTGAGTTCTTTAACTCCTGAGCCACCAGAGTTCAAAATCTCTACAACTTTGTAAACCTCATGAGGCAGTTCTACTTTGTCTTATAGGGTCTCTATGAATAAGAAAAGATTGTACCTGTGTTTTAGTGACTATGCGAAAGCATTTAACTGCATGGATAGCCTTCTGAAGATTGGAATTCCATTGCACTCCCGTGGAACCTGTCCATGGATCCAGAAGTAGTTGTGGAACAGAACAAGGGGATACTGCGTAGTTTAAGATCATAGAAGGCGTGTGTCAGGGTGGTATCTTCTCACTGTACTTATTCAACTGTATGCGGAGCAAATAATTAGAGACGTTGGATCGTATGAAGGAGAAGGCAGCATCAGGATTGGAAGAAGGCTTATTACCACCTGCGACAGGCAGATGACACAACCTTGCTTGCTGAAAGTGAGGAGGCCTCGAAGCACTTGCTGATGAAAACGAAGGATTATAGCCTTCAATATGGATTACAACCCTATGTCATGAAGACCCCATCCTCACAACTGATAGCAGACGTCATGATAAGTGGAAAGAAGACTAAGGTTGTCGAGGATTTCCTCCTGCTTGGATCCACAATCAATGCTCTCAGCAGCAACAGTCCAGAGGTGAAAGGATGCATGGCATTGGGTCAATCTGCTCCACAGGACCGCTTTAAAGTGTAGAAAAGCAAAGATGTTGCTTTGAGGACTAAGGAGCACCTGACCCAAGTCATGGCGCTTTCAATCGCCTCATACGCATGTAAAAGTTGGACATTGAATAAGGAAGACAAAAGAAGAATTGATGCCCTTGAGCGATGGTGCTGACAAATAGTATGGCAAGTGCCAGGGACCGCCAAAGGAACAAAGAAATCTGTCTTGGAAGAAGTATAGCCAACAGGCTACAGAGAGGCAAGGATGGCGAGACTTCATCGCACGTACTTTGGACTTCCTGTCAGGGAGAACAGCCCCTGGAAAAGGACAGGACGCTTGGTAAAGTGGAGGAGCGGAGACGAGGAGGAAGCTCGTTGACCAGGTGGGTGGACATAGTGGCTGCCACCATGGACTCACACAACAATTGTGAGGATGGTGCATGTGCTAGATATAAAATCATTTGTCAACTTGAGGATTAAGAGTGTGGGGGTGGAGTCTAGCTTGTCAATCAAATCATAGCCAACGAGGCCTCTGTGTGTGCTTGGCCTTCTCCTGAGAATTCTGGGAAATCTGGTACTTCCTCCTTGGAGGTGGGAGACTCTCTGCTCACACCCTGGGAGACATAGCAGCTGACATGACACGTGGACCCACCCTGATGCAGAGACCCCTGCCAGCGCTGAGATGTTTCCAATGACACTGGATCCAAAGACTTTCTACCCACTGGCCCGTGATCTTCTACATTCGGTATCATTGCATGTGTTTTGTGAGTCTGAAGAGGACTTTATAGATGGGTATCAGACATATGGGCTAATATCAGACTTATGGACCTGATCTGGACTGGGCTGAGATGTTTTCTCAATGTTCAATTACTCTTGAATATAAATCTCTTTCTTATACACATATGTGTGTCAATGGATTTGTTTCTCTAGTCCACCCAGACTAACAAAGGGCAGGACCAGGCAGTGTTTTATTCTGTAGTGCGTGGGGTCACCGTGTGTCACAACAGATTTGATGGCACCTAACAACAACAACAATAGGAATCAGAATTGATGAGGAAGTTGTTGTTGTTGTTTTTTGGTCTGGGGCTGTCTTGATTTTAGCATCGAAAGTCTGGCATCCTAGAAAATCCTTCAGTTCTGGACTAACTGGGATCGTTGGCCACCGTAGAGCATACAACCATACTAGTATCCCTCTGACCACCACCATGCAACTGCGTGCCGGTCTGCCTAATCTGCTGGAGCAGCTGGCTCTGCAGGCACCCCCTACCTAAGCTCCCTAACACCATGCCCCCCTGTCCCCACCCCATACATTTGGTCCCTAGTACCTTCCCAATCCCTAGGACTGCTCTCTAGCATTGAATATCTCTTCCCTCCGCTGCTTGCCTGGGCCAAGAGAAAGCCAAGCATCTGCATTTCAGGGAGCTGGATCTGTGAACCCAGTAAAGGAATTCCCAGGAGTCCCCTCACACCCCTAGGCGATTTCTCCACCACAACCCCCAGCCTCTCCCTTCTCCTGGATTCGCCCCCAACAAATGGCCACCTTCTGTCATGAAGCCTGTCGTGGGGAACACGTGACAGTTAATGAGGCTCAGGCTGTTGGTTGCCCTGGAGGTCGCTGTCACCCCAAGTCATGCCCTAGAGCCCTGGACTGGCCTCTTCCTGTCGCCAGGACATCATTAGAAATGTTAATTATTAATTATCTCTAAAAGCCCTTTTTGCTGCATTACCGATGTTCTTGATCGTTCTCACTACCTCCCCCTCCCCGTTCTTTCTGTAACTGGATCCTGGGTCCCGGTCTCCTGCTTTTCTTTTAGGGTTTCTTTTTCCCTTGCCTGTTCCCCTCTTTCCTGCATGTCCAGGGCAAGGGGGGATTCTTGGGCACATCCTTTAGCACCATTCTGGCTACAGGTCTCACTTCCCTTTTTCAAAGAGTTGAGGATTCAGGGGCATAGAAACTGGGTAGATCCAGGTAGGAAGTTGGTTCGAGTGGCTCCCCACTCTCTCTGAGTGGGCTTTCAGCTAGCACCCTATTTATTGGCAAACCTGGGGAGCTGCCTAGAAGTACATGATGTGAAGGAGACGGTCCTCGGACTCACTCTGACCCTCAGGGAGACAGCCTGGGGAAGGGCAGAGAGCACTTGAGAGACAGGGGCCCACTCAGGCTGTCCCAAGCTGCTCAGACCTCCGGTCACCTCTTTCTGTCTCCAGCCCCATAGTTGAGTCAAGAGAAGAGGAGCTGGAGTCAGGTGATACGGCTTTCCATCTTTGACCTGCCGTTTGCATGCTGTGTGGTCTTTCACAAGTCAGAGGACCTCTCTGAGCCTTGTCAGGAAAGCCTGCGCACCCTCTTTCCTTCTGGGGGATTTAATGAGGTCAAGAAGTCTCTAAGTCTTGAGCCTGAGATGGTATCGGTACTTAATCCATGTTCTTGTCTTTTCTATAAAAGCAGGGGTGGCTCTGGCCCTTCCTACTTGACAGAGCTGAAAGGGCAGAATCTCTGAGCACTTGCTGCATGTCAGCCGCTCTTTCTTCAAAGTGCTTTAGACATATTAACTGCTCTCACCTGCAGAACTGCTACCAGGAGACCCTGTTGTTCCCATTATGAAGAAGGAGGGGGATAAAGGGAAGTCCAATAACTTGCCTGAGGTCATGTGCTGGTAAATAGAAATGCCAGGAGGTTTTGAAGGTCGTTTAAGATCTAGAGTGTCGTTGCCCATTAATGTGGTTACTTGCCACCTGTGGGTGTTGAGCTCTTAAAACGTGACTAATCTTAATGGAGATGTGCTGCATCTCAAAGACTTTGTACTGACAACGGGGTGTGGGGGGGTGTGGAGTGAAGTAGCTCAAGAGAGAGAATGTGGGCTAGCTCATTAGGAATGTTTTATATTGATTAAATCCTAAAATGATAATATTTTGTACTCAGTTATTGTTGTTATAGGGTGACATTGAGTGGGTCCTGAATCTTAGGGAGCCTATCTGCGCACAGAAATGCTACGTGGCCCGGTGCCACCCTCACAATTGTGGCCATGTTTGAGCCCGGTGTAGCTCCTGTGTCCGTTCATCTCGCTAAGGCCTTCCTCTTGTCTGTTGGTCCTCCTGATAACTCAGCTTAAGTATCTGAGGTGAGATCTTGCTTCTAAGGAGCATTCTGGCCATATTCATTTCAAGATAGATTGGTTCGCTCTTTTTCTTTAAATCCACGGTAGATTCGGTATTCTTCACCAACGTCAGATTTCAAATGCACCAGTTCTTCGTCCTTATTCAATATGTCCAACTGTCCCGTGCCTATGAGACATTTGAAAGTACCCTGGCTTGGGTCAGGCACACCTCAGTCCTCCATGTGACGTCTTTGCTTTGTCACACTCTCAAGAGGTCTTTTGAAGAGCTACTCAATGAACTATGTTGTTTGACCTTGGCGCATTACTTACAGATCATCCAAATCAATAGTTTAATTGTTCAACCATATCAAGGAGAATTGTACAGTCCTTATCACAGCGGTTTTAGAACATTCTCCTCCCCCCATGGCTACATCGCCTTTGAAGGGTTGTGCAATCACAATCAGCTCTAGTGCTCCCGCCCCTTTCCCGCCTTCATTTTTCATTCCTGAAATCGCCTTTGCCTTCCTAGCATCCACCCGCACCCCTGCATCCCCACGTATCAGCTATTGCCGCTGTGCGCCCACTCCTTCTGTGCTTTCACAAACTGGGAAACCCAACAGAAGCAATAAAAACCAAAATCGAAATAAGGTGGTAAGGATAAAATAATGATAATATCGAGACAAAAATACAGATCATGAGTAAGAAAGAAAAGATCCCCATTATCATCCAAAAAGTCAGGGAAGACATTTCCGTCATGGAACAAGTAAGAGATACTTGCACCCAGAACCAACTCAGGGAGGTCGACTGGCCACGTATGGAGTTCAGTCCAGCATAATCAAGATTTCAATGGTCTCTGTCTGATAGGAAGGTGTGTGATTTTTTTTGACTATAGCTTCCATGCACAGTGATTGTGGAGCCATCTGAAATGAAGTCTTTGACAACTTCAATATTTTCTCTTTTTTTAATGCTGCTGCTTATTGGTCTTATTGTGAGAATTTTTGCTTCCTTTATTGAGATTTAATTCCTACTGAAGGCTGTGGTTTTTAATCTTCATCGGTAAGTGCTTTGAGCCCTCTTTGTTTTTAGCAAGTAAGCTTGCGTCATCTGCTTACAGAGGGTGGCTGATGTGCCTTGCGCTAATCGTGACACCACTGTCTTCCCCATTGCCCAGCTTCTTGAATTATTTGTTCAGCACACAGATGGAATAAGTATGGTGGAAGGATACAACCCCGATGCACACCTTCCCTGATTTTAAACCATGCAGTGTCTTGTTCCATTTGAACAACTGCCTCATGGTTTAGGTATGGATTCCCATTCTTCTCATTGCTTGCCATAATTTCTGACAGTTCTACACAGTTGAATGGCTTTTCACAGTCAACAAAACACAGGTAAACGTCTTTCTGGAATTCTTTGCTTTCAGCCAAGAGCTATCTAACATCAGCAATGATAACCCTTGTTCCACGCCCTCTTTTGAATCGGGCTTGGCTTTCTGGCAGTTCCCTGTCAAAGTACTACTACAACTGTTTTTGAATTATTTTCAGCACAGTTTTACTTGTGTGTAATATTAGTAATATTGTTTGATAATTTCCATATTCTGCTGGATCTTCTTTCTTTGAAATGGGCACAAATATCGATCTCTTCAAATCAGTTGGCCAGGTAGCTGTCTCCCAAATTTGTTGGCATTGACAAGTGAGTGCTTCCAGCATTGCATCCGTTGTTGAAACATCTGAATTCTGTCAAGTCTGCAAGCCTCGGTTTTCATCGATGCATCCTTGACTTCTTCCGTTGTTCTGGATCACATGCTAGCTCCTGAAATGGCTGACTGTCTATCAGTTCTCTTTGGCACATGTGTGTTCTCCCTTCGTCTTCTGTTAAAGACTCTTTTTCTCTCATCTTCTTTAGATTCACTCTTTTGCCCAGAAAATCCTCGAACATTTCAACTTGAGCCTTGATTGCCAACTGCCCGGCCCCCTCCCCCCCAGTTCTTTCAGCTGGAGAAATTCTGAGCATGTCCTTCCCTTTTGGTCTCTGCACATCTTATTGTAATACTTTTTCTTCTTGAGGCACCCTTTGGAAGATTTTGTAGCTTTTACGTCATCATTTCTTCTGTTTGCTTTAGCTACTCTTCACTCAAGAGCAAATTTCAGGGACTTTTCACACCCACTTTGCTTTCTTTCTTTCTCGACTTTTTAATGACTTACTGTCTTCATCTAGGATGTCCTGCATGTATGATGACACCTACAATTCACCTGGTCTTCTGTCATTATTGTTCAATGTGTCAAATAAATGTGCTCTTCTCCTGGGCAGTCTGAAAGCAGACCAGCAGAGTCCGAGTGTGTGATCTTCAGGCTTTCTCCACCTCTTGCCGCCCAAACTGGAAGAATATTGAAAAGGCAGGAAGCTCCCAGGACAGATGTCCGACTCTCAGCTGTGCTCCAGGGATGGGTAAGGGCGCCCGTCGCATTCAACTGACATCCAACCAACTTCCGCCAGGACTGGGAGAAGGAGGCAGGTGTGACCTGGTCTCCTCTCTCCTTGGGGCCACAGCCGACCTGCTCTACCTTAGGTTCTTTGCGGAGTCTCGGGTGAGCCCCCTCCATGTCCAGGGACACACTGCCCCACAAAGACAGCCTGCTCACTGTGGGGGGTTCTACTTCCCAGAAAAGTCTCCTTTGGATTGGACCTATTTTTACAGGGAGCTCGCATTTCCTAAAGAACTCTTGATTCCATTCTCTGGAGCGGTGCTTTCCCAGGTTGCAGAACGCCTGGCAGGGAGCTCAGTGCCACCCCAAACCTTCTGAGTCAAAATCTCTAGGAGTGAGGATGGGAATTTGCTTCTCTCTCTCTCACCCTCTCTCTGGCACGTACACGCGTGCGCACACATGTTCACAGTGTGAGAACCAAGCCCCCAAGCAGGACTTGTCGATCTTGGTGCCACAGCGCTTGACATGGTGCCAAGATCAGTCATGACACACAGGAAGTGGCTCCATTTGCAAATTATCTATTTCTTAAATGACATCTTACAGGTTCAAGGTGTCAGTAAACCAATAAACAACGTCTCTGCTATGGACTCATAGCGACCCTGCAGAACAGGACAGAAGTGCCAGTGAGTTTCTGAGACTGTCACTCTTTATAGCAGTAGAAAATCCCGTCTTTCTCCCCAAGGTATAAATGGTGCACTATAAGCACATCCCATTTATTCACTGCCAGCCCAGGATACTCTCTTGGTTAGAAGAAAGGACACAGTATTGCTCTTGTGTGTGTGTGTGTGTGTGTTTGAGAGACAGAGAGAGAGAGAGACTCGTATCTGCCTAGGGATGTCAGCAATCAAGGCGCAGCAGGGATGGTTCAATGATCATCCAAGTGTTGAGTGCTCGCTGTGTGATGATCAGCATTCTCCTTGTCTTATCTCACTGACCTCTCATACCAATTCTTGCAGGGAGGAACCTTTGTTAGCGCCATTTTACCAATGAGGTGAGGCCACCTGCTCAAGGCAACCCAGCTGGCAAAAAGTTAGAATAAGGTGGTCAATGGGTAGGTCTCTCTACCTTGGAAGATCGATGGTTCGTTCCATGGTTATTGGAGATGGTTTGCAAGATTTGTATGATCCTTGGCCACTCACCTTCCTTGAGAGGCCCCCCGGCAAGATCGAGCACAGAGAAGAAAGGTGAGGCGATGCCTGACTATGTGCAGGAGACTGACCCTCGCTCCCAGTGCAGAGTGCCAGGGAACTAGGCAGGTTGCCTTGGAAAACTCGTTTGTCTGAGTTAGCCTAGTCTAGGACGAGAGCGAGACCAAGAAAGGGTACCCTGCCAACTCCCACGCCAACGTGTAGCCCCAACTCTTGGCTCCTGACAGCTCCCTTCTAGGAAAGGACATAGTTACTTGCCAGTAAGAAACAGATGAGTGTGCAAGAGGCTAAGAGTCGATTTGCCAGGGGCAGACTGATTTATTCCCCTTCCCGGGGAGACTTTGTCTCCAGAAACCTTCCCCATTACATCAGCAAACGAGATGGTCTGTAGAACACCCCTCCTCCTCAGGGGGTGGTGGTGGGAAACACGCAGAGAAGTTGTAACATTTCCTTAACCACTAGACTCTTGCTGGAGACCAACGAGTCCTCATGACCTAATGACACTTCGATCGCTGTGTCAATGAGAAGTCGTTGTAAACCTTTGACTTGCTTACAAATGATGAAGTATTGGGAGGGGAGTGTCTGAAGCTAGGAATCTGTCAAGAGGATGCATGAAGTGTGTGATCATTCCTCGTCACCTATGTCCTAGAAGATAAAGATGGCTGGGAGCCGCTGGCCCAGTGGCACCCACTGAGGAAGTCTACTCCGGTTTGCACGTGACAGCTCATCCCAGGTTGACAAGCCTCACTCACAATCTCCTTGAGTTGCCCCTTCTCCTCGGCCAAAGGATCCCGACTCCCTCAAGCCTTCTTTATGGGCATGACTTTCAGCCCCTGCACCATCTGGCTGTCATTCCCAGGACGTGCTGCAACTTCTCAATGTTCTCCTTTCCCTGGAGTGCCCGGGGTTGGGCATGGAGCTCCAGCTCAAGTGGATCCGTTCTGAGCACACCAAGGCCACGCGATGCTGTCGACCAGAGAGAGTCTGCTTCCTTGAATGTGCTCGTTTTACAGATCATATATCAACCGCGTGACACCAGTGGGCTATGCTGAGGTGGTGGCCCACGTACAGAATAACAAGCAAAGAGGTGGTTGTCATGTGGCTTGCTGCCAAACCAGACCTGGCCCAGCCGCTGTTCATGCGATTCCTCCCTAACCCAAACGCAGGACTCTGCATTTCTCTCTCTCAGGGTTCCTCGTTGGTGGTTTCAGCCCCGTGTTCCTTCCTGTGAGGTCCCTCCTCATCTCCACTCTGCCACCTGTGATTGTCCCTATTCTTCCTAGCTGTGTGTCTGCCACGAACCTGATTAGAACACCTTGTCCATCGTCTTCTGAGTCACAGGTAACGATGCCAATGAGGACGGTGCCAAGGACAGAGCTCTGTGGCATGCCACTGGAGACCGCCTTTGGGTTGACACAGAAAAACTAATCAGCATTCTTGGGCTGCTGTTGCTCATCCAGCTATGACTCCACTTCCTCTCCTCTGACCCAGTTCTCATTCCTCCATCACATCCTCAAGGGCGCCAGGTGAAGCATTTGTCAAGTGCCACACTGAAAATCAAGATGCCTTGGGGTCCACACCCCCGCCTGGATCTGCTGCTGGGTTTGACTGGAGTTGCTGCTGACATGCAATGGCAAGATGTTTACCTGGTTGGTGGGTCGAGAAGAAAAGCGAGGGAAATAAGTGACTGAGGAGACAGGGATTCGCTGTGGTAAATAGAGAAAATCCCATTTTGCATTGCAGGGTTAACACATCCCCCCTGGTCCCCTGAAGCAAGCCTTTTCTCCTCCTCTCCCAGATGTTCAAGGACTCTTAGTGGCACAGTGTTTAAGTGCTTCGTTGCTAAGCAAAAGGTCCGAGCTTTGACAGCACCAGCTGCTTTGTAGAGAAAGATGGGGCAATAGCCTTCCAGAAAGTAGTTCCAACCTTGGAAGCCCTGCGGAGTAGTCAGCTCTACTCTGTCCAAGGGTCACGGTGAACCTGAGTGAACTTGATGGCAGTGGTTCTGTTGCCGTTGTGCTGTGACTTGTATTGTTTGCTTATACTAGTTTATCATGTATGGTAATTGTTGCTTATGTTTTCTTTCCCTTTGGAACACCGGGACTCTTTTCTTTTTATATCTCTTGTGACTAAATGTCCCAGAATATACATACCTTTAGTCAATAGTGTTTTAATCATTGGCCAATATGGGACAGAGTAGAATGGCCTCTTTGGGGTTCCAAAGCTGTAAATCGTTACAGGGGCATAGAGCCTCGTCTTTCACCCCAGGAATGGCTGATGGGTTTGAACTGCTGACCTTGTGGACAGCAGCCCAATGCGTAACCACTATGCCACTGGGACATCATCGGTTTTCAATAAGATGTGAGTAGATGCCCAGGTGCCTGAATGACTGCACAGGTGTGGCTCTCTTCCATCTCCCAGGCATTCGGTGGGACATAATAGGAAGAAGGGAATTACATCAGCACGCTGGGCACTCGGACTTACAGTTGAGCTGAGCGTAATCAGTCCATGGCTGGTTTGTGTCAAACAAACCAACGTCACAAGAGACCAATGGTTAAACCAGACGGCAGCACAGTGTCTGATCTCGAGGTTGGATGAGGTGTGTCAGGGACTGGGAGGTAGGGGCTCCCAGGAGAGCCAAGCAGCCTCTGAGAGCAAGGTCAAGCCTCTCAAAGGAGTGAAGTTCAGTTGGTGAGCCAGGAGCGCAGGAGCCACGTAAGCACTAGACAAATGAAGGAGCAGAAGTTGGCATGTTCTGAGAAGATACAGGGCTCTTCCCTCGGATGTACCTGGTTTGCCCCAAACTTGTCTCCCTGGAGTCTGGGAGCCTCAGCCTGATCAAGAGACCAGGAGCTGAGCAGGTGTTATAATAAATGAGTGCATTCAAATGCACATTCTCCCTGCTATTTCATATTACAGATATGCCAATCTATTCATACAATTCGAATGCTCTCTTTAACTGTTCTTTGTTAATCAGAATAGCCTTTTTTTTTTTTTTTTTTTTTACAGAAATGGTGATGTCATATTGCAAGGCCCCTTTCCATGACCATGATGGGTTCTGCGCTTGGGCAGTCCTGGATTCGAATCCCAGCACTGCTGCTTGTAGCTGTGTGATCTGGGTATGTGGCTTCCTTGTCCCAAACCACAGTTGTCCCACCTGCAAACTGGACTTTGTAATAATGTCTCTGGTACGGGGGAAATTAGATTTAGCAGATCGAAAGTGTTTGGCAGGTAGTTGCAGCAGACTGTAGCTATTATTCATTGTGTGACCTTGGACAAAAGTCACTTAACTCCTCTGAACCTCATTTTCATTCTTAATATAATGGATATAAGAACTGGGAGGATAAGAAATGACAAAACATTTTACAAGGTGCAAAGGACTAAAATCATGCACAAAAAAATATTGTGATCTAGGTTTCTTAGGAAGCTTGGGAAATCCTCACTATTCTAGAAATCCACCAAACCAAAGGTACAATAGTACCCTGAGACAGGGGTCCAAGGACAGTCTTTAGGACACCAGGAGACCTGGCACTCAGGCTGATATGATAGTTGAGCTGAGTTTAATCAGGGTCTGTTTGATTCAGGTCAACCAAACCAAGTTCAAAACCAGAATGCAACATATTAGTGTATTCTGAGAATAGAGGCACTGTGACTCCTTCAAAATTGTTTGCCAAAGTTTTGAGCATCACACCCCCCATATCCTACTGGGGAGACAGTCTAGAACTTTAATTGTATTTCCAATTTTTAATGGTATTTCCAATCATTGCTCCCCCCCCCCCCGAAAGCTCAAGCATTGCTTCCCTAGGGGAAAGCTGTTGTTTCCTGACATTGCTGTGAAACCTGGGTGCTTGGAGTCCCTTAGAACAGCGGTTCTCAACCTGTGGGTCGCAACCCCTTTGGGGGTCAAACGACCCTTTCACAGGGGCCGCCCGATTCATAACAGTACCAAGATGACAGTTATGAAGTAGCAACAAAACATTTTATGGTTGGGGGGCCACCACCACATGAACTGTCTGAAAGGGTCGCGGCCTGAGGATGGTCGAGAACCCCTGCCCTAGAGAGTGGAGAGAACCGAATCAGTGCTGTGGTCCCCTGGGGCAATTTCAGTGAGGGGTCCACTCCCCTTAGACCTTTCTCCATCTCCAAGTCCAGTCCCCTCCCTCCAAGACACTCTTTCTTCCTAGAAGCATTGCACACGTTAGTTTCAGAAGGTCACGGAGCAGTTCCAGCGGGCCCTACGGGGTCGATGTGAGTCGGCATTGGCTCGATGGCAGTGAGCTTGGTTTGGAATTTGGGGTCATCGTGGAGACTTGGTAAGGAGGCAGAGAACAGTTGGGATGAGTCCCCTTTCAGAGAAGGCCAGAGTGAGATGCCATCCTGAGGGTGGTGACGCTGCATTGTGATAAAGCTGGGTTATGATCCAGTCCTGCAACCTGGGTGAGAAGATGCCACTACTGTTCTTTCATTCCTTCTGAACACCGTCCGACTGGGGGTTGCCCTCAGATGTAAGGAGGCTTGGCAGCATCTCTCCAAGCCTGGGGACAGAGCCCATTCTTGCTCTCGGTCTTCCTTCGGTTTGGCATAGCCTTACATCCCCTTGTGCATTATGTCCTGAGACCCCAGTTTGGCTACCGAGGGAAACAGGTGGTCTCTTTGGTACAAGCCCTTTAAAGCCCAACAAGTCAGCAAGGACAATGCCTGCCTGGTCCTCCAGGAATATGAGTTCAAGGACTCAGCTTGAGGTGGTAATCATAGCTGGCACTCTGGTAGACACTGGCATCTTGGATGGTGCAAAGGGTTAACGTACTCAACTGCTAACCAAAAGGTTGGAAGTTCGAGTCTGCCCAGAGGTCCTGCAGAAGAAAGATCTGGTGGTCAGCTTCTTAAAAATACCCATGGAAAGCCATGCCCGATGGCCTCTCTTTCCGAAGAAAGGCCTGGGCTTTGCCTCTCGGCCTGGTGCTGGCTGGGGAGGACCGGCCTGTCCCAAGTGTCTTCCCGGGGAGACCGATGCTTGGCGCTTCCTGCTCCCCTTCCCCAGGCCCCAAGTTCTCTCTGGAGGGAAATGTGAACTCAGTCTGGAGACTGGAGGAATGAGGCCGAGTAGTTCTCCCGCCACAGACCACGTCGACACGCATCTGAACCTACTCAGTGGCCACGCATCTGAACCCGGTCAGTGGCCACGGAAAGGTAGCCGGTCTCTCTTTTTGAGGGATCAGCCCCCACCCCCACCCCAAACCAAACTCACCGCCCTAGAGTCCATATTCTGACTCATGGCCACCCTGCAGGACAGGGTTGAACTGCCCCCGTGGGTTTCCAAGACCCGGAATAGAAAGTCGACCTATCCAACAAATAAATGCGACCCTTGTGGTTTTCTGAGCGAGAATGAGGTTGAGGCACGAGGAGGGACACAGCTGACCCACCCAAGGTCACACAGCTACTCGCTTGTGGTGCCAGGAGGCAAACCCTGTAAGCCTGGCGCCAGAGTCCATGAGTCGAAACTTGGCACCAGCTTCCTGAACAGAAACCACCATTTCTCAGCCCTGCCTCCTATGAGCCCAATTCTGCTACCGGGTCCTGGCTGGGAGGAGAGGCATTCCTGGTTTGCACGGTGCTGTCCGGCCTCGGCGCCCTGCTTGTAAAACGGAGAGAGTTCCTTCTCTACCTGCCTGCGGGAGGTGGGAAGGCTTTGTGAAGAGGGAGCCTTCTGGTCAAAGGCATCGCCATCCTCATGCTTGGCTGAGCCTCTTCCAGGGTCCCGGCTACCTGAGGCGAAGTGCAGTCTACGATTCTGCAGGAGCATGAACTAGAGACTTGGCCACCCACTCCTCCCAGCCCCAGCACCCTCCCCAGCCCAACCCCCAACCCTGCCATTGTCCCTCAGAGGAGTTCAGAAGAGGCCTTTTGTCCTCCAGCCCAGAACTCAACCCACATCCCAGGAGGTGGAGATGTGCCAAGACACTGGCCTGGTTTGCCTGCACATGCATCCAGGTGCCCTGGCCGGCTCCCAGGGCCGGCAGTCCATCCTTGCCCTATGCCACCAGCCACTTGCTGCCATCAGCTGAGACCATCTCTGGATGGACCGGCCCCTTCCCCCTCCCTGCTTATGGTAAAAGGGTGTGGGTGTCGTGTGGCACTTCTGAGAAGGCCAAACTCCAGGTCCCGGGCCATGCGGTATAAGATGAGGGGCGAAGAGGAGAGAGAAGGAGGTGGCCGATGCGGCGCTCCTGAACTTGTCCTTCCTGCCTCTGCCTTGCTGTTTGCACCAATAGACTGAGCCCCTGCCTGTTTGGTCACCCACTCAGGCGGCACTCGGCAGCAGGGTGCATTTGGGCACTGCGTTCTCTCTCTCTCAGCTGGTTTACTGCTAGAGAGAGGAGCAGGCCCTAAGCCATGGAGGTTAAAGGTTAGAGAACCATGCCGTCGTCCAGTGGATTCCAGTCCATGACAACTCAGCCGTGTCAGAGTGCAGCCATGTTTGGTTTCCTTTGCGTGGCTGATTTGGGGAAAGGGAGTCTGCAGGTCTTTTTTCTGCGGTACCTCTGGGGGCACTGGAACCTCCAACCTTTTGGTTAGCGGCCAAGCACATTAACCACTCTCATTCTACAGGGAAGGAACTGGTGTGGAGGAGAGGCAGCTGATAGCAGGGGCAGTAATTCTAGGAGTCAGGCTGCCTTGACGGGTGGTGGGAATGCTGGATTTGCCATTTGCTGCATGGGGAGGGAGGGTCCCCTACTACAGAGAGATCAGGGGTGTCTTGGCAGCAAAGAGGAGGACTGGGTGTATGTGTGTGTGTCTCAGATCTGAAAGGAATAGTCCTGGGGAGGTATTTCCTGTCCCGATTTCACAGAAGGGCACGCTGAGGCCCCAGTGAGTGGAATGGCTCAGACAGGGGGACGTGGGTAGTGGCAGAGCTCAAGCTAGAATTGGGTTTAGAGCTCTGTCTCTAATGCTTACGGTATGACTTTGGACGCCTGTTTTCCACATCGGTGAAGAGGGGCTCATGACGTTGACCTTGTTCAGCACTCTTCCCGCTGCACACACTGGTCTCCCAGGCCGGGCAGCCTTCCCACTGGGAGGCTCTCAAGGCTAGAAATAGCAAAGACCTCGAGCCTTTGAGAAGGTGGGTTTTGGCAAGTGTTCAATGCAGTGAACCAGGAGCAAGCTGGAAAGAGACGTGAGAGAGAAACATGGACCTTCCCCCGATCCCCACTTACACTTGCCTCCTCCCCTTTCCAAGGGGTCCTTTCCTGGGTCTCCTCCTGTGACCACTTTTATTGGCCACAAATAGAAATACCAAACATACAAACAAGAAACCCCACAAACAAAACCACGTACTCCCATCTTGTGGATCCCACTTATCTGCGACCCTCTAGACCAGAGTAGAACTGCCCCATAGGGTTTCCACAGCTGTGCATCTTGACAGAAGCCAGTGCATCTTTCCCCACTGGCCTTTTGTTTCGTGGCTGAGTGCTTTAACCACTGTGCCACCAGGGCTCCTGCAATAGAAGACCATCTGTTAATATTTTGTTTCTAATGAATAGAGCAGTACCTTCCCCCTGGTCTTCATTTTAGAATCACATCTCTCTGTCAATTTTTAAAATGTTCACTTAATACATGTTTATGGAGCGTCTACTATGTGCCAAGACCTGGGGAGATAGCAGTGAAGAAAGCATGTGAGACCCCCCTGCCCACAGTGAGCTTGTATTCTAAGGGGGTAATTGCCCGCTTTTCATCCACACCTTCATTTAAATACAATAGTTCCCATTCTTACCGCTTTCTTCCTGGGATGATTGTGTGTGTGTGTGTGTGTGTGTGTGTGTGTGAGAGAGAGAGAGAGAGTCTTCCATAGAAATCAACAACCCCCCCCCCCAAAAAAAAGAAATCAACTCCCATCACTGACTGAAATCCAGTGCTCGGCGTGGCTATAAACCAGCACTTCAAGGAAAACATAATAAGTGACAATGCAGGGCATGCCCCCCCCCCCCACACACACACACAGCACATCGCACTGTTGGCGGTTGAGTAAAGAGGCCCTGCAGTGGCCCTGGTGGTCTCCACTGTCCTGCAGAGTCTCTGGGGATGGGTGTTCCTGCCTCCATTGCAGAGCCCGGCAACCTCTTGTGGCTGCTGCAGGCTGCCTTTGAGCCAGGGCCCGGCCCACCAGGCGCCCGCCGCACAACAAAATACTGCTGGGTCCTGTGTCATCTCGTGACCAGCTGTGGAGGGGACGGCTGGAATCCACAGGGTTTTCAGAATAGAAAATCAAACCTGCCTTCCCAGTCTGCCTTAGTCTAGAAACTCCACTGACTCTGGCTGGGCATCGTAGCAACACACAAACTCTACTGAGAGATGGGGGTAGGGTGGGGAGGTGCCCACGAGGAGCACTGGCCAGGAATCAAACCAGGTCTCCTGCATGGAAGGGGGGGCAGAGATTTCACCACTAAACCATCACTTCCCCCAGCGCTGTGCACAGAAACTCAAACAATCAAGCTCACTGCCATCAGGTCGGTTCCAGCTCATACGACCTTAGAGGACAGAGGAGAAGCGCTGTGACTCTTCTGTAAATCTTTACAGACGTAGACAGCTTCGTCTGTCTTCTGTGGGGCAGCTGGTGAGTTTGAACCACTGACCTTGTAGTTAGCAGTTCAAAGCATAACTCGCTATACCACCAAAGCACCTACGGCATTTAAAATAAAAAAAACTCACTGGCATCTTCAGTCAATGACTATCATAGAGGACGGAGTAGAACTGCCCCTGTGAGTTTTTGAGACTGTAAATCTTTACGGGAATAGAAAATCTTATTCAAAGGGGCTGGTGGTTTTGAACTGCAGAGCTTGCAGGTGGCAGCCCAAGAGGGGCTTTAAAAGATGTGCTGATTAGTTGTGGATAGATGGAGAAATGTATAATTGGAGCTTCATGGTATTGCCCAAGTAAGGGCCATACCAGGCATTCTCTCAATCTGCGTTGGCCCAGAGAGTCTGGCCAGGCCAAAGCTCTAGCCTAGACCACATGGAGTCCTGAGCCTTCATACGGGGAATGGACCAGCCTGGCCCTTTGCATCTGGTGGGGTCTCTTCTTCCTAGAAACCTGGTGGTTGGCCTTCCCTGCAGCTCCAAGGTCTCCCAGGGGAGTCTTTGAGTCAGGGATGGTCCTGCTTAGACCAGACACGCTGCTCTCCGGAGCAAGGAGGGAGAGGAAGGCTGCCGCCACCTGCCCAGGAAATGCCTGTAATCTGTTCAGGGAGGCGGGCCTGGGCATGATCCCTCTGAGCAAGAGATTAAAGGCCTGAACTTGTGATTGTGTCTCGGCTGGAGATCTCCACCGAGCACCGACAGGGAGCCGAGGGCACAGCTGCCGCTGGAGAAAGTCAGCATGGGGGACTGCCAGGGGCAGGCTGTTGGAAACAAATGGGGCAAAGCGCCGATGCCGATGCCATCGATTGGCGCTGATGTTTGCAGAACAGCCGGAAATGAGTCACTTACCTTCAAAACCAATAGGGAAGCTGAAGTCAATGAGCCTCGGCTGGGCCTTGCGGAATGAACCCTGCAAAGGGGGGTTGTGTACCCGCCCCACCACTGACACCCCAGCCTGGGGGAGGGGGCCCCCACTCGCCCCCAGCCTGTTCTCCCCACGCCTCACCTCAGATGGCCTCTGCGCTAATGTCTTCTTCATTGTTCCACTGGGCTGACGGCTGCTGCCACCACATCTGGCCTCCGGTCCCTTCTTGCTTGTATCAAGACTTCTACTGTGGAGACACGGCTGAGCGCCTTCCCCCCTCGGGACAGCGGGGGGCAGCGCGGGCACTGTTCTTGTGGTTGCCGTATCCTTACCAGGAGCTCCGCTGGGGAGGATGCAAACAAATCAGGAAACAACAGAAAAGCCTAGAAATGGAGGTGTCGGCAGGGCAGGCACACTTCCGTCCCAAATAGCCCTAGCAGGGCTTGGGGCGCATAGCCTGTGGGCAGCCCAGACCCCGACTCTCTTTTTCTTTCCTTTGTTCCTTCTCTTTTCCCTCCCTCCTTTCCACCCTCCCTTGCCCCTCCCCCTTCCTTCCTTCCTTCCTTCCTTCCTTCCTTCCTTCCTTCCTTTTTTATTGCTTCCACCCTGGGTCTGCCAAGAAGCTGACGCCAAGTCAGGCTTAAGGGACCACTGGCTCATGAGGGAAAACATCTGTGAGAGAGGAAATGGGGCAAGGGCTTGGACCAAGTCCAACCCCCCTCACCAGAGTGGCCCTGTGGATACTGACTCCTCGGACCCTCAGCAGTAGAACTGTCCCAGAGGCATTTGAAGGCTGCAGTCTTCAAGAAAGCCTACGGCCACATCTTTTCCCCATAGAGCGGCTGCTGGGTTCAAACCACTGACCTTCTGGTTTGTAGCTGAGGGCTCTATCCACTGTACCCCAGGGCTCCTGGAAGCTGGAAGAACTGTGCACATGTAGTACCAGGAAGGGAGGGGGAGAGAGTGCGCAGCAGGGCTGCTGGTGTGTCCTAGATCCGACATGGCCCATCAGAGCCACCGGCTCTCAGGAGTAGGCTGCCTTCCTCTTCGGGCAGTGCTGGGTCACTGCCTTGGAGCAGCCCGCGGAGGGTGGCCTCAGTGCAAACCAGGCAAGGGGCTGCAGAGCCCAGTGCGGGGACGCTTGGCCAGCTCGACTCCCTGCAGGATGAAGTCTGTGAAGCGCTTGAGCCGGGTTGAGTCATCTCACAGACGGATTCTGTCCTTCTGTGGTCCCTTCCGGTCTCATTGTCATCCTGCAGGGCATATGTCACCCCCTTCTCCAGGAGACCCTCCTGGATCACCCCATCAAAAACTGCATTTCCTGCCCAACACACCCTCGCCTCTCCCTTGCTTTGTCTGTCTCCCTCGCTCTTAGCGATCGCTAGTGTTTCTCTAGCTTGCTGTGTTGATTAAGAAGGCCTGGTGGCACAGCAGGTAAGTGCTGGGTTGCTAGCCAAGAGGTCAATGGTTCGAATTCACCAAGCAGCTCTGTGTGAGCAAGAGGTAACAGTCAGCATCCATAAAGATTCCAATTAAAGACTGGTATTGTTGTGAGGGGCCATCGAGTCGGTTCTGACCCACGGGGACCCTGCACACAAAGAACAAAGCACTGCCTGGGCCCACGCCAGCCTCCCCGGGTGCTTTGGTTTGAGCACATTGTTGCAGCCTCTCTGCCAGTCCATCTCCTTGAGCCTTCCTCTTTCCCTGGCCCTCTGCCAAAAGCATGCTGCTGTTTTCCAGGGACGGGCCTCACCTGACAACAGGTCCAAAGTATGTGAGACAAAGTCTCGCCATCCTTGCCTGTGAGGAACACTCTGGCCGTCCTTCTCCTGAGACAGACTTATTTGTTCTTTTGGCAGTCCGTGGGACCCTGACTATTCTTTGCCAGCACCATACTTCAAAGGCATCGATCTTTCTTCGGTTTTCCTTATTCAATGCCCAACATTCACCTGCATATACGTTGATTGAAAATACCTTGTCTTTGAGTCAAGTACACCTTAGTCCTCGAAGTAACATCCTTACTTTCCAACTCTTTAAAGAAGTCTTGTGCTACAGATCTGCCCAATGCAGAGCATCATTTGATCTCTTGACTTCCGTGAGCATTGATTGTGGACCCAAGTAAGACCGCATCCTTGACCACAAGCGATTACAACCATGGAGATCCACAGGGGCAGTTCTCCTCTGCCCTGGATAGTTGCTATGGGTTAAAATCGACTCAATGGCAATGGGTTTTATTGTGTTTATTGTCTCTCTGCCCCACTAAGATATACGTTTCCTGAGAGCAAAGGTTTTTAGGATTGTGTTTAGTGTTTCCCCAAAGCCAAAAAACAGTGTCTGACACTTGATACTATTTGTCAAGTGAATAAAAGAATGACTAGTGTTCAGGGTAACTTGGGCTCAGTGTTGGCAGCAGCTGGGTAGACCCTTGGACCTCAGGGAAAGGGCTGCCTCCTTAGAACTTGAGGGCTTTCTCCCCTTCCCCAGGAACTGGAGAGGCAGGTGCTATCGTGCAGGGATTCACAGTGAAGGCTCTGGCATTGGGCAAGCCTAGTTACTGGTCCAAGCTCCATCATTACCAGCTGTGTGACCTTGAGCGAGGCACTTAACTGTAGCCTCCCGGGTGGTGAAAGGAGGACAATCATCTACCACTATCAGGACGGTTTGCAGCTTGAGAGGGTTGAGATGACCCCAACTCAACTCAGCCTTGAAGACTTTTCCCTTCCCATAGACGTCATGACTCCCTAATGGTCTATCAGCAAGCCCGTTGTTCTCTGGAAGGAGAACTTCAGTTTGACCCACTTCCCCAGGTCTTTTGGGATCCTTTTCCGCACTCCCTGCCCCCAGCAACCACCACTTGCTCCCCTCCCCACCCCAATAATAATAAACTTTTGGAATTCCTGAATCCCAGCTCTACACCATAAATAATAACTACATATCTTATAGAACAACAACTTTGCCTACATTACTATAAGAATTAAATAATTGAGTCTTAGCCCCCTGAAGTACCTTCAGGGTCTGACCCTGAGCAGATACATGGTAAATAGTTCTTAAATTTATAAATATAAAGTCCAAGGGCTTGCTCATAGTTAGAGAAAATAAGTGGTAGAGCCCAGACAAAAACCACATTTGCCTGAATCCAGCACTTTCTATGGCACTGCCTGGGGAAGGGAGTTCTTTTGCACACCCCCTTAAGGGAGTGCCCAGGATGCTAGCCTGGACCCCCCTGGGTCTCGGGACTCATTCAGATCCCGGATGATAGAAAATCTCTGGGTACTCAGTTTCAGTTTTGGGTGAGAAGAGGGCCTCACGAACACAACATCGTGCCTTTAGCCCATCAACTTTTCTTGCCAGCACATTTGTCTTTCAGGTTGAATGAATTATCCTTGGTTGGCAGGTAGATCTCACTTAATTTTTTTTTCAGTTGCTCCTGATTTCTTGACAATGGTGAGTCATTCTTTAGTAGGACGTTGCCAACGTTGTGGCGGTTGTGACAATTGATGTCAGCCAACTGGCTCTGTTAGCTAATCTGTAGGTTTTATTTTAACGTGGCATAGAGTTTCCCACAGTTCCCGGCGGTCTTTGAGCGTGGTTGCCCTTTCATCCCCATAGAATGCTTTCAAAGTCTCAAGGGTGGGTGGGAAGTAGGTGGAAGACAGAGGGGGTGGTCATTTGTAAAGGGCGAATGATGAAGTCTTTTAACGATTCAAGCTGGGCTGTTTGTGCTTGAAGTAAGACTCAGGCACACACGCAAACACACAAACACC
This sequence comes from Echinops telfairi, assembly GCF_000313985.2. Taxonomy (NCBI): domain Eukaryota; kingdom Metazoa; phylum Chordata; class Mammalia; order Afrosoricida; family Tenrecidae; genus Echinops; species Echinops telfairi. Next base: position 30,750,011 of record NW_022103968.1, on the reverse strand, counting down.
CCGTGATGAAAACCTCCAGTCTTCATTGTACAAACAGCTGTGCTTGCCTTGAAATGATGCAATTAAAATAGCGTGACATATTAAGCGGAGCGTGGCATTAGCTCCGGTCAGCTCTTTGAGAGGCGGAGGAGGAGCTGCTGCTAAAGTGCAGTTTTTGAGAGGCAACCAAAGGCTTTTCTTTCCAGAAATCCTCTGCTCCTAATCCACTGTAGGGGGATGATTTTTGTCACTACCAGTCACTTGAGAGGATATGACACTGGGCCTTCCATTCAAGGACCAAGGTATGAATAGTCCTCCAGTGCACAACACTTCAGTCATTTCCAGCCAGCAGATGGGAAAGCTGGGAGGGGCCAGCTGATACCAAAGTACACTTTGCTTGTCCGGTAGAGATGTATGATTTTTGTCTACCTAGCACTTTTCTCCTCCTCCTCCTCCTCCTCCTCAAAGCATTATTCAGATTTTCCTTAGAGAACCATCCATCCTTCCTCCACTCTTATCCCATGTCATTTGGGTAGGCATGTGACCTAGGCCTAGCCAATCAGAGTGCTGCATTCTCCTGGCCATCCAAAGTGGTTGTTGAATCAGCGTGGGATTTCATTCCAGACAATGAAAAGTCTACACTGGACGTGAGTAGGAGCAGTTGGGACAGAGTTCTCTTCTTTCCTTGGGAGTTGCTAAGCTAGGAGGCTGGGGCATCTGAGCGGGGGCGAGGGACATAATGTAGAGAGAGCTCGCTGAGATGAAGGTCAAAGCAGAGGGCAGCAGAGCAGAGAGAAGACAGAGTCACATCCCTGACATCATCATTTGAGGCCCTGGATCACGTTGTGCCTGAAGCCCCTCAGCTGATTGTTTGTGAGAAATAGATATTATAATAAGACACGTTCCACTTTAACCAGGCATGAATGTTCAGTGGCATTCCTTATAGTCACAGTGCTGCACAACTATCACCATATTTGTTTCTAAGACTTTTTCATCCCACCAAACAGAAATTCTGGGCCCACTGAGCATGAACTCCCCATTCTCCTATCCCCATCCTCGAGTACACATTCTGGCTCAGTGCACTTGCTTTATCCAAGGTATTTGATCTAAAGAGGACTACAAGATCTTGGTCCTTTCGTGTCTAGCTTATCTCACTCAGCCTCTTGTTTCCAAAGTCATTCCATTGTGTAGCATGAATCAGCACTTTGTCTTTCTTTCTGGTGGAATAATATTTCATTGTTGTCTATCCCACAGTGTTGATCCATTTGTCTGTTGATGGCCATTCCGGTATTTCCATCTTTTGACCATGCTGAGTAATGCGACGGCGACGAACCTCGGTGTTCAAGAATCTGCGTCCCTGCTTTTCATTCTTTTGGGTCTAGATCCTGAGTGGAATCGCTGAGTCATGTGGTTAAGTCTCTAACTTTTTGAGGAACTGCCAAACTGTTTTTTCCACACTGGCTGCACGACTTTCCATTCTCACCAGCAGTGGATGAGGGTTCCGATTTCTCCACATCCTTGCCAACACTTCTTACTTTCTCTTGGTTTGTGCTTGTTTTGATAATAGCTATTCTAGGGAGCGTAAAATGGTACCTCCTGGTGGCTTGGCTTTGCAGGTCTCTAATGACTAATGATATTGAGCATTTTTTTGTGCTTCCTGGACATTTGACATCTTCTCTGGAGAAATATCTTTTCAGGTCCTTATCTTTGATAGGGTTGTTTGATCCTCTCGACCTTAAAGTTGTATAGCACAGTAAATTAAAACATCATTTCTACTCCTCCTCCTTTTATTTGGCCTAAGCTTGTCACTTGAAACTGAATCTTGTTTACTGTAGTCTCTCTCTCTCACACACACACACACACACACACACACACACACACACACACACACACACCAGACTGTATGCTTCCTGAAAGCATGGGTTTTGTCTTATTTGTCTTAGAAACTTCAGTGTCTAGCGTAGTAGGATTGTCTGGATAGAGTTCACTGTAAGCAAGGTTATCAGGATAGATGTTTGGGTCATCCTGCCATCTTAGTGCAGAGGAAGCTGAGTAGATGCGCTTCTTTTCCTGGGTCACTGAGCCCAGGACTTGGGAAGAGACATCAGAATGGGAATGAGGAGGAGGGGAGAGGGTGGTTCCGGGACAGGTGCTCATAATGCTCATCCACAGTGGTGAGAGATGCTGATGTTGGTTCGCATCCACACATGAGATGTGGAACCCAACAGGGGGTGGGAAAATCAGGAAAGGTGAGAATGCCAATACAGGCAAATGGGAGGTGGCTGGGTAGCCTCTGGGACAGGAGCCAGTGCCTGTAGCTTGGCATTTAACAGCGAGGTCAAGTCCATTCTGAAGGGGTGCTATAATAGAAATGGCAGAAGTGGATGACTTTAACAAACAGACATTTATTTATTCAAAGTTTGGAGACCGGAAGTCTGAATTCGGGTACCAACTCCAGGGAAAGGCTTTTCTCTCTCTCTCTCTCTCTCTCTCTTGTCTCCTGAATTTCCGATCCTGCACAACCTTCGTGTGGGTTGGTATCTCTGATCCTCATCTCTGCTTCTTCGCTTGCTTGTTTAATCCCTTTCATTTAATTTGTGTGTTTCGTAAACTGGGGCCTCAGGAGTCGCCGGGAGGAAGGGACAGGGACCAAGAACCAATGGCTGTTCTGTTTGGAATTGTGAATGATGTCCCCTAGGAGCATCTGTCCACTCACTCTCCTTTTCCTGTCACAGTTGTCTGTTCCAACCCATAGCGACCCCGTGCTCAACAGAATGAAGCACTGCCTGGCCCTACATCGTCGTTCCTGTGCCTCAGCCCACTGCTGCAGCCATGCTGCCAATCCAGCGTGTTGAGGGCCTTCCTCTTTTTTGCTGCCCCTCCACGTGACAAGTAAAGTACCTCCTCCTTCTGAGTCCCCCCCCCCCCCCCCCCGCATGTTTGCTCTGGCATTGATCAGGGGTTACCTGGGGGAGGGGAGTCAGCACAGCTCTCCTTGTATGACCTTCCTCTCGCCAGGTTTCTGGAGACTTGCTCCCCGTAGGAAAGGGCTGTGTGGTGGGCTCAGAGGGTGTACGTAGTAAGCAGGAGGTGTGGATTCGAATCCCCGTTCTTCTCGACAGTCATGCCTCAGTCTTCAGAAAGAGCATTCGCTCTGAACGTCAGTGGCTTGTTGATTCTGTAGTTCCGGGAACTGATGAGAAAGCGAAATCCCAAATGTTCTCTCTCTCTCTCTCTGTGGGTACGAATGGAATGAAGCGTGGCCTCGCTGAATACTTGGCCTCTGGGTCTCCAGTCTGGCCTGTTGAAATGAGTGTAGTCTCTTGGGCTGACCCCTGCTTGCTTATGCCTGCTCCCTCAACCACATCTCCCAGTAGAAGCCTGGACTTTTTCACTGGGAAATCTAAAGTCGGTAATAACATGACCAAAACATTGGATCACCAGGGACCGTCAGGGGTTTCAGTAAATGAAGCATCAGCATTTAAATGATTCAAGTCCAATTCCCTCAAAAAAGTTTCTGAAAATAAAGATGATCTATTTAAACACCCAAAGATAGCATTTACGAAAAAGGCACTTTGCAGGGAAATCAATTTTAATGTTGCCTTTCACAATTCCAAATTCCTTCGGCTCTATTAAGACATGGCCTCCTTACCTTTCCTTGGGCCTTGGTTCACCGGCACCTTCCCCAGGTGCTGGGGCTCCTGATAGCCTGTCACAGCAGCGATGCGAAGACCGAGGATTAGCAGCGGTACCCGAGCCATCAGCAGCACCCTGGTCACTTGGTTCCCATCTGTGAGCAATCAATCACAGAGGGGAAGAAAGGTGGTCACAGGAACACATACACTCCAGGGAGAGCCTCTGCCTTTGACAATGGCTCTCCAAACTCTTGCGCTCAAACAATTGTCCTTTGACATAATTTGTCCACTGCTCACGCACAAATTTCTGAGTATCCCAAGGAGAAAGGGAGCAGCCCTTTCATGCTGTCTGTGGATACATTTCTTTTCTGTTGGGTAGTTTGGAAGTTGGGACCGTGTGGAGTGAAACGGTGAGCGATGCCATTTCTTTCTTAACGTACACGCGTCCCTTCTCTCTCTTCTCTACACTTAACCTCCATTTGAAAAACACTAACAATGCTGGTACAGAGGGTTTGTGTTGGATGACTAACTCCAAGGTCGATGGTCCAAATCCATCCAGCAGTGGCCTGGGAGGTAAAGGCCTGGCCGCCTACCTTGTGACATCGATGCCAAGGAAACCACGTAGAGCGCTTCTGTCCTGCGGCACAAGGGTGGCCACATGTCTGGAGTCAACCCGACAGCAACGGGCTTGGTTGGGTTTCTGTGTGACCGGCATATTACTTATTCATTCTATAGCTTTTCTTGGTAGCTATGCAGATTTGAGGCTCCCCCATGGGTCTATTGCCCATGGATTGGAAACTGCTCTTCTTTAAGAAGAGCACTTTAAGAAGTATCCTAATAGCACCTTGAATGTTGCTCGTGTGTCTGTCGCTATGCTAAGTGATTTGGACTGGATTCTCATGACAATCTTATCAAACAGCTACTTTTATTGTCTGCATTTCAGCGCTAAAGAAACAGAGGTTTAGAGAGGTAAAATAATTCACTCAAGGCCACAATGATAACCGGAGCAGTCAAGGTTTAGATCCATATTATTTCTGACCTGAAGCCTATGTTCTTAGTTATAGAATTAATACTTGGTATTTATTGTTTTACACAAATCCTTTAGAATTGGCTATGCTGATTTTGGTTTAGCATTGTCAGGAAACTCTGGCACATAGACCATGCTCAATAAATGTTCCTTAGTTAATTGATCAATGGCGGAGTGTTTTTTTGCCCACTCTTTCTTGGTCTGATTCCTATGATTTTACTGCTTATTTTCAAATAGTAGTGTTTTCATTTGAGTACAGACTTTTCAAGATTTTGGAGGACCTAGATTGGCAAGTGACATGTGAAGTCCTGGATCCCAAACCCAGAATCAATAAATAGATGTCAGAGAAGGAACTGCATATGGAGTCCTAAATGTCAATCTAATTAGGGAGCTCAGTGAGGATTTGTGTATTTGCAAACAACGAGTCACCCGTCCTAATTCCCAGGACATTCCACTCAGCTTGTTCATCTTCATCATCACCACGCTTGTCGTCATCATCACCATCGTCAGGATCATGAGTGTATAGTAACAGAGCTCTCCCTACTTGCAAAGTACCTTGCTACCTTTGGGTGATGGATACAAAGAGATAAGATACAGGAACTGTCCTTGAGGAACTTCCAATCCCACTGGTAAACCAGAGATGGCTTCCATGTGACCTTGCACTTAGTCAGAGCCTTCTGGGGACAACTGTTTGGGGAGAGGAGAAACAGTCTGGACATGTACGATTATAGACAGGGAGCAAAGCAAAGGCGGAGAGATGCAGAAGTGCAGCCTTTTAGAGAGAAGTGAGTGTTGTGTGAGGTGGTTTAACAGTCTTCATTTGGCATATACTTCAAGGGTGTGAGGTAAGGAGTGGACTGTATCTCTCTCCAGGCGGATGGTTGTCCCAAGACCATTTAATAAGTCCTCGATTTTTTCCTTACTCATTAAAAATAACCCCTATTTCATATGCAAATTGTCTGAAATACTTGGGTCTGTTTCTGGTCTCTTTTTATTTCATTGTCCGATTTGTTTATACCTGAGCCAGGACCCCATTATTTGGATTCATATAGCTTTGTGATATATCTTGACATGTAATAGGAAAAGCCCTGTCTCTCTGTCTTTTCCAAAATAGTTCTGGCTACTCTTGAATATTAACCAGCTCATAAGCATTTGAGAAGTTGCGGATCAAATGCCCTGCATATGCGTAGGGGGCGTAATGACACGAGAGACAGAGCGAGTATCGTGGGTCATGAGCTTGGCAGTGTATTTTGAAGGTCAGTTAGTAAAAATTTAGATGGCCAAGTCAAGGCATGCAAAGTCCATAGCACTTCTGGGCAGTTCTAAAGAAGCTAAGATAATGTTTGGCATCCAGGACCCTCCCGGAAGAGCCTGAAGGGTGCTCACATACCTCGGCTGCAACAGACTTCCCAGAATACCCAGGTCCCCAGATGCCTGCATGGAGAGCTGGGCCTGGGTTAGGAGACGGAGCAGAGGCTTATCCACCTTGCCTGTTTGGAACTCAGAAGTGACCTGAATTTGAAGCCGTGAGGCAACTTCTTTCTCTGAATGGGTCTTTTCCCTGCCTCTGCCCCTCTCACTCGCTGCCATCTGTCACAGTTACAGATGACTGGACAAGGATAGGGAGAGAGTCAGCCACCCGTTGTCTTCCTCTGAGGACTAATGTCAGCCTTGGATCAGAAATCATGGGAAGCAACCCAGGCCTTGGGGGAGGAGAGGGAGTATTTGGGCCCCTTGGACAGGCCTCTGAGACAAACTGCCCTCTCATCCATCCCGTCCCATTAGCTGTCAGGCAGAGCAGGGGGAAGGGCCTCACCTCCACTTGCCTCTCCCTTCTTTGGTTTCTATTTACTTCTTCATCCAATAAGTGTTTATTGAACAGTTTCTACATGCTCACTCACGGCCATCGAGGAGATTCTGTTTCATAATGACCCTAGAGGACTGAGTAGAACTGCCCCTGTGGATTTCTGAGACTGTAACTTTTTACAAGAGTAGGAAGCCGCCGGATATTTCTCCCTACTATGTGCTAGGCATGAGGCATTCCTGGTGAACAAGACAGAACATGGTTGGGCTCTCCTGGAGCTCACAGTCTGATGGGGGGGTCGTGAGCAACAAGTTAACGTATACGTGCTTCTCCTCTCCTGTGCCGGCCTCCCCTGGGATGCCAGTCATTTCTTTGATGGTTAGCTGCAACTTTAACATGCCCAGCAAAGAACGAACCTGAGAAAAAAAAAATAAAACAAACAAACAAAAGGAACGAACCTAAGATGTAGCCTTGGCTACATCCGTTTTTCATCCCCAAACAAAGGCAGTGTAGTGAGCAGGGGCACGGCATGCTGAGAGTGACTACGGGAGGGTCTTCGTGCTGGATTGCGACTGTAAGGGCAGCAGTCCACAACCACCAGCCCCTCCTCAGGAGAAAGACCGGACGTTCCACTCCCGGAAAGATTTACAGTCTTGGAAACTCACAGGGGTCAGTTCTAACCTGTCCTATGGGGTCGCTATGAGTCGGCGTTGACTCGTGATGGCAGGGAGTTTGGTTCGAAGGACTTTTCCAGCGTTAATATTATGCGATGATTATTACTTGAGCCTTAGGCAATAGACATGGTGTGCCTACAAATGTAGTAGGGTCTGTGGAGGACAGTCGTTTGCTTTCTTTTTGAGTTTTATTTGGGGGGAGCCTCAAGGCTCTGGAAGTCTAATAGCTCCCTTTCTAGCATAGCAACTTGCGTGAAGTTTTGTTGGGTGAATGAAGAATAAATAAACACATGAAAAGGTCTCTATTTTCTACTTCTGGGCTTCAGAGACCAGATAATGCACTTGAAATGGTTAAAAAAATACATTAAAAGGTCTAGACAATCCATATTTAGTCCCAAATTCTGGCTCCATTTCCTGGTTCCAGGGAGTACTACTAGCTGCTCCACAGTGGAAGGTGGAGGTATAGTCGGGCAAATGGAAGGTGGAGTATAATCAGGCAAATGCATGCTCCAATTCCGTGTTTGCCGGCTCACTCATTGCCCAGACCTCCACAGAGGGCCGAGTATACGCGGGCAGCATCCAAATACGGCAGGGGAGAAGTCTGGGTACTTCAAAGTGGAGGATAACCTTAGCGGAAATGACTGGAAACTGTGAGAACGCAGGTTTCCAAGAAAAATGAGCAAGAAACTACAAAATACAGTCTCCATTTAGAAAGTTGAATTCAGAAAGATTAGGCAATTTTTCAGAATAAACAGCCAAATCCAACCCTCTGACATCGAGCTGATCCCAACTTCATCGTTCACCCAATAGGACTGAGTTAAATTGCTCCTTAGCATTCCCAAGACTTTAACTCCTGTCTGGGAGCAGGTAGCCTCATCCTTCCTCTGCAGATGGCAGGAGGCTTTGAGTCACTGGCTTTACTGGTGGCAGCTCGAGGCTCAGCCCACTGTGGTGAATTTGGGGGTAGAGGTTATTACACAATGTCATTACGACCCTGTCCCTTTCATCAGCAGGTAGCCTCCTCTTTCTACAGCGGAATGGCTCTACCTCATTCTTTTGGCTTTATCCTGACGACAGATGTCAGGATAACGACCCAGAATCTCAGGATAACACCTTTCCTCTTCAGCAACACCACCAGCAGAAAAAGCACCGTCTGCGCCCCAACTTTCATCTCTTAAGTTCAGAGAAGATTCTGATTGGCCATATTTAGGTCATATGTCCATATTCTAATTGGCCAACCTGGGCTGCCTGGCCTTCCCCCAGGGGGAGGAGAGAGGGGACATAGACCTTGAGAAAGGTAGCTCAAATGAGGCCACCTAGAGGGAGGGAAGACTGTCCTAAGAAGTAGAAGAAAGAGGATGGGAATTCGGTTGGCCAAACAGAAATCTTAACTACTCTGAACTACAGAAGCTGAGCATTTAGGCCAGTGACTTTCTCTCTCTCTCTCTCTCTCTCTCTCTCTCTCTCTCTCCCTTTGGAGAGAGAAGTTGGGAGCTGTGGGGAGAGGGAGCAGGATTGGTCATGGGTCCTCAGTGACCAAAAAGCAGTGCTGCTCTCTGGCTTTGCTCACAGAACTAACCTTTTAAGGCAGAAGATGACACCCACAAAGGCAAGAATGCCTTTCTCTGGACAGGGCTCTGACATTGACCAGAGGCAGTCTTGCCATCTTTGCCCCAGAGCTTCAAAAACATGATGGTGGGTAGCCAGGGCAGGCATTACCTTCCTGTTTCATAGGCGAGAAAACTGAGGTGCTGAGATGCTCAGAGGTCTGCCCAAGGTCGTAGAGTTGGTGAAGTTCCAGAGCTTTGACTCACTACCAGCTCTCTTGAGTGCAGTTAAAGGCCCAAGGGAGGTGGGAGGACAGGCGCAAATGCCAAGAAGATGGGTTAGGGATGACGGAGAGATCTCATTGGTCGGACAAAAAGCTGCGAAGGGAACAGATCTGCCAGTTGGAAAGGCAAAACCAGGAAGCTTGGCCTGATTGCCCAAGAGGAGAACAAAGAAGTAGCCAGAATTTATAGGTCTGAAAAGAGAGAAATCAAAGAAAGAAATGAGATGCACCCTCAAAACACACCAAAGGAAATAGAATAACATTCTTTAAAATACACTGGGAACAAGAGAAAGATAAGGGGGAATGTGTCTTCTTAATGGATGAGGAGGGGAAGCTGATAATCGATGGCACAAGAAATGCCTCGGTTTTAATGCTCTGTGCCTCCGGTAGCTGGAGCGAGCAGCACCCGGACGAGCAGGCAAGGGAAGTGGAGAGTGGAGGGTGAAGAGAAAGGTCGTGCAAGGACCTAAAGGTCGGGGCTCACCAACGACAGGGAAGATGTCAGAGCACTCTCAATGCCATTGGTCCTCCTCGCACTTCCAGACAATGAACCTGAGCGCTAGGGTCAGGACAGGTAGGAGCTGTTCAAGGTCATAAAGTTTGTGTTAGCAGAGCCAGGAGCCAACCATAAACCCTTTGCTTGGGAATCCAGGGCGGATGATCCCTTCGGGACCAGTGGTGTAAGTGGCGATTATGGGAGGGTAGAGGGAGAGTGGGATGGAAAGAGGGAACCAATTACAAGGACCTATATGTGACCTCCTCCCTGGGGGGCGGACAACAGAAAAGTGGGTGAAGGGAGACGTTGGACAGGGCAAGATATGACAAAATAATAATTTATAAATTATCCAGGGCTCATGAGGGAGTGGGGAGCGGGGAGGAAGGGGAAAAATGAGGACCTGATGCCAGGGGCTTGAGTGGAGAGCAAATGTTTTGAGAATGATGAGGGCAATGAATGTACAGATGTGCTTTGCACAGTTGATGTATGTATGGATTGTGATAAGAGTTGTATGAGCCCCTAATAAAAATGATTTAAAATAAATAAATAAATGAAAACTCTGTGCTCTTCTGGTCCCCACCAGAGATGGCGTGAAGGGCAGAGACAGTGATGGACAAGCCAAGACATATAAGATCTAGCATGGGAAGTTGGCAGGTGCACACATCCCCTTGGTTCACGGAGATTGAAGGGCAAGACCTAAGGAAGAACGGGAACACGATGGATGTGAGGAGGCAGCTGCCGTGAGAGCAGTGTTCTAAGCTCCCTATTGCTTCCGCCTCCTGGCTGCTACCAAGCTGGGTTCTACTCCCTCTGATCCCAGAGCCTCGACCTCAGACGTCACAGACTCTTGTCTGGTGCTGGCTCCTGACTGATGGTCATGCGGTGCCTTTCTTTGCCCCCTTTTTCTCTGGCCACGATCATGCCGTCCAACAAACCACGCTGATATTCCGCATCTCAAGGCAGTCTTTATTTGACTTGCCATCTCTAAATTCAATGGGCTAATGATTGAGGCTAGGTTCCACCGGAAGGTGTGCTGGTTTGTTTCTATGCAGGCTGGATTCTTTCACCGTTAGGGCGAGGCTGGCTTGCTGTGGGCTCAGCAATGACAGGGAAGCCTCAGCTCTCACAGCTGGAGGGACCCTCCGTGTCATCTGGCACCCCCTCTCGCCGACAATGGAACCGATCTAAGTCGATCTCCACTGGGATGACCGGGCTGGTTGGGATGGACGCCATGCCGCAGCTCTCCGTCCCATGCCTTCCACGCTCCCACCCCACGTGGATTCTCATGGCACAGCAGAGGCGCCTGGCCAGCAGCCCAATTGTGCAGAGAAGGGAAACACACGTGTGCTCTCCAGCCTCTTGTTGGCCAACGCGAGTTGACACGGCTGAGCTCGCAGTGGAGCAGATGGGCCACTTCCTGGAACCTCTATGTCCCCAGCCCTCTGGCTCTGCTGCCCACTTTACTTCTCATCCTCTAGGTTCTCCCGAGCAAGCGTCACACGTGGCTCCCAACCCTCATGCTTTGAGGGCTTTCTGCTGTCCATTTTCCAATGAGACAGGAAGCTGAGTTCCTTATCCTGGTTCTGTCCAGGGAGATATCCAGACAGCCCCTCTGGGCTGTTTGTTCTTCTTAGGACAGGGGTACGGAAGCACTGCCCTCTGAAAATGATTCAGCTGGAAACCCCGAAGCCCATGGGCACTTGTCAACCGCTATTTACTTCCGGGAGAAGCCAGACTAGGGCTTCGACAACCTTTGCCCTGTGTCCATACCACCCTCTTTCTGGCCTCTGGCCTCTGGGAGGAGAAAGCGCAGGCTTGGATGGTCCACTGCACACATCTAGATGCTTGGAGCCCCCCTCCATTTAACCCCCGCGTTCCAGACCTGGAGGCAGGGAAGCATGCAGGGAAGAGGTGTGAAGCTGCCTCCTGGTTTCTGGTCTGAAGACCAAACATGCCCTAATCCCCTGTGTGGGGTTGGGTTGTCTGGAGAAACAAGCTAGTGAAACTCATCCACGTGTAAGAATAGGCTTTATATCAAGAAGTAATCTTATATCAGGATGACATTGATGGTCCCTCACAATAAATCAGAATGGGTTCTATGTCAGCGAGTTTAGTATTATATATATAATATTATATATGTATATGTGTATATATAGTCTTTTTCTGAGCGAGAACATGCTGCCTACATAATCTGGGAAGAGAGGAAAAGCATGCTCATTACAAGGTGATGCGTATGGCTCCATTTGAAGGGGTGCCTTTGAGACAGGGGAGTAACTGATCAGAGAAACCTTCATTTAGTGTTGACGCACAGGTTAACTCTCAGAGGAGGGCCCGGGTGTCGGGGATGAGCTGCGCGGCCATCACAAGGGCAGGCCATTCCGCTTTGGGAGAAGGACTGGGTTGGGAGTCAGAAGGCCCCGCTCCAAACCTGTTTCTACTCGTCCAGCCTTGTCCGTGCCACGGAGGACGCCATGCATCACTTTCCTCCATTTCCCCATCTCTAAAATGAGAAGGCCGCATCGTGGTTGCTGAAGTTCCCCCTCCTCCGATCTAGCCGCCCCCGAGGCCTGTCCCTGGGGTAGGAGGGGGAGTGGGCCTAGATGACCCCATTGCTGGCTCCCAAAGACGCCCTGCTGTGAAGAAGCAAGAGCAGCGAGCACGGCCTTGCAGGACGGGACTGGCCGTCCTGGGTGTGCACTGGAAGCCAAGGGGCTGGAGCAGAAAATGGCAGGTCACTGTTCCACCCCTGGGGACTGTGACCCTGCAGTGATGTCCTTGCTAGCAACACCCTTTCCCCATCTTGTAAAGAAGCTGAGTGCCTGGCAACCCAGCCGTGCCAGCGTGCCCGTGCCCACCGTTTAGCCAACTTGATAAATACTATTTTCATACCTTTCTTCTTTCAGGTAGCATGATAGGGGCTGAGAACAGAGAGATTAAAAACAAGAGGGTCCTTGCTTATAGATGAGGTTTGGAGCGGGGTAGAGCAGCCGGCCCAGCCCCGACTCGACTGCAGGCAGCCTATGCCTGAAAGCCATGCTGTGAGCCAGGTGCTAATCCTGAAGGCTACAATCTGGGAAGGCTTCATGGAGGAGGTGGTGTTAGAGCTGGCCTGCTGTGCAAACTATCTGGAAGAAGTAAGCGAAGGGCAGTGATTATAGAAGCATCACCTGTATGCTCTGGCAAGGCCAGAGGGCTGAAGGATGCCAATGGGGAGTGGAGAATGTTGTAGGCCAGGGGCTACACTTGGAGGTGGTGTCCTGGGGTTTGATGATTCTGCTATTTCCTTCGACCGGAAACAGTGCCACGATCCAGAGAGGGCAAGGATGGGAGAGGCTCCCCGTGCGAGGTGGAGCGGGTGGGGGGAGTCAGCAAGAGGGGGAGGAAGAGGCAGAGGCCGTTACAAGCAAGGTAGCAGATGCGGGAGGTTTCAGACAAGGCTGCCGTTCCAGAAGGTGGGACAGGCCAACGCCACTGCCAAGGTGTGGGAGGCCCTAGGGCCCCGGGGACAGCGAGCGATGAGCTGCTTGGGCAGTGAAGCAAGGCAAGGAGCCAGGTTGGCAGCTGGAAAGACTCAGAGGGGTCAGAGGAGGGGAGAGGCAGTGAGTGGCCTGGGAGTACCTCACCCCTACTTATGCTGGGCTGCCTGAGGCCCAGGTGGGGTGGGGGAGAGGGGTTCCTGGGGGGGAGGGACCTTGGGCTTGCCAGGCTCGGCCCTGCTGGGTTGTGAGCAGCTGTAGGGCTCTAAGCGAGGGGAGCAAGGAGACTGTAGCACACACCACCAAGCTTCTGAGGTGGTGCGGCTGAGCAGATGCAGGTTGCTTACCTGGCTGGTAGCTCAGACAGAAACAGGTGCAGAGGCTAGCTGTGCCCCCCCATCCCACCCTCATGGCTCCCACTGGCTTTCTCCCTTAGAGTCTGCCTTTCTCTCCCTCCCTTCCTCCCCCCTCCTCTCCCACCTCCCTCCCTTCCTTTCAGCAGACATTTATTAAGCATGTATTACATCTGGACTAGGCTTCTCTCTTTATAAATGCTTAGAGCTCCATTTTAAAGAGAAAAAAAAACAAACCTCAGGCCCCATGACAGTTCCACACAGCCTGGCACCCAGCCCAGAATCTTTGCCAGGCCCCACCTGCACCCCACTCAGGCCAAGCTGGCCGAATCGTGTTGCCTGATCTGTTCCTGTACCCATCAGCCCCCCCACCCCCAATAATGTGCCAAAGGCCCTCCTGAGTTCTTGAGCACAAACCAGCCTTCCGTTTTCCTCTCCACCTTACTGTGCTCCGTCGACTCCCACCGACCTCACAGGACAGGGCAGAGCTGCTCCACGGCTTCCAAGGCTGTCACTCTCTGCAGGAGCAGACAGCCTCATTTTGTGTCCCACGAGAGGCTGGTGGGTTTGAACCGGCAGCTTGTGGTTAGCAGCCCAGTGTTTAACCCGTTACGCCACCAGGGCTCCTTTTCTCCTCCCGGTTCACTTTCATTCCACCCCTTTTCACGTGGGTCTGAGCTCCCACCGGAGGGCTCGTTGTAAAAGAGGAAGACCCTCAACAGGAAAGATGGACACAGTGGCTGCAGCCATGGGCTCCAGAGGGAGGCGGGGACAGGACTGGACAGTGTTTCATGTTGTCCATGGGGTCTCGATGAGCCGGAGCTGGCTGGACGGCTCCTAACAACAACAACAACAATAGCACTCACTGAGCAGTAATCATGTGACAAACACTGTATCACCCCAAGTATGTTCATGACTCCACCCAATCCATGCAACAACTCTGTTTGGGACATGTGTTTCCTGCCATTTCTCAGATGAGCTCAGCGAGATGAATTAACTGACCCAAGGTCACACAGTTACTAAGTGGAGAAAAGCCAACACCAAGGCCATGGCCACAGGCTAGATTTGGAAGCCTGTATTCCAAGGCGGGCTACCCGACTTCTTATCTGTATTGATAAACCACCGTGCCATATTGACTCTCTTGAATCTCTTAATAAAAGACTCGGCGAGGTGGTTGCTATTCTTGGGTGGGAGACCAGATGAGCCTCTTCTCTGCAAGCCCTCATCTCTCCTTTAAGTCCTCACACCTTGGGTCCCAGCCCCACCCATACCGTTAGGCACACTCCCATGCGTTACCTGCAGTGGGGTCGTTTTGCCGCCAGCGTCCAGAGCCAGGGGAGGCAAAGGTAATTTGGCAGTGAGAAGGATGGTGCTCAGACACATAGAACACCCGAGGACAAGGGCAAGGGTGGGAGTCGGCTCCATATTTCAATGCTAGTGACTTTATTGGCAGGACAAGGTAACCAAGCGTTGCCAAAGCTAGTTCATCAGCCTCCTGCACGCTCCTCTCTAGCAGGCGCTGAAGCTCCCCGCCTGACCCAAGCCTGGTTGGTTGTCCCAGGGGCAGCTGCTGCCTCCAGTTATGTGCCTGTGTATGCTACTCTCTCTCCTCCCAAAGCGCCCCCCTTCCCTCCTGGATAAGCCAGCGTGACAATGACCAGGGCACATGGAGCAATCCATCTCTCCCTCTGGATGCCTTTGCCCAGAGTCACCTCATCTGGCACATTGAGTCCTGTCTCCATTAGAAAGGAGGCCCTGTCACGATGCATCGGAGCCCTGGTCGTGCTGTGGCCTAGGCGCTGGGCTGTTCACTTCAAGGCTGGTCGTTCAAACCCACCAGCCGTGCCGAGGAAGGAAGAGGAAGGTATCTGCCTCCACACAGACGGATATCCTCTGAACTCCTCTCAAAGGAGGGTCACCGAGAGTCAGCATCAACCCCACGGCAGTGCCTGGGGTTTGGGGTTCCTTTATTCCAAGGCTGCTTCAAGGCTCCTGAAGGACCTAGACTACATTTTTTTAAAAATGCTACTCCCTGTCCCCTTGCCTGGGTTTGACTCTTCATCCGTCTCCTTAGGCCGCTTAGAACCCCTAGCCTTAACTCGTGTGCAAATTCTTAGACGCTACACTTAGTTACCTGGGAAGAAGTAGCACTACCCACCCCTGCCTCTCCCCCAACCGCCTCACCCACAATTAGGAAGAGGCTGAAGCCCAAAGAGGTAAAGTCCTCAGGGAGAGAGGCTGCTCGGTGAGGAAGTGGAGAGGCTGGGATTCAGCCACAGGGGACTGACTACCTCTGCTACTTGGCCTGCTTCCTTCCCTCAGGGGCTCAGGGGTGCGATGCGGGCGTTGGAGGGGTGGTCGGCATGTCTAGACAGGAATGCTGGGCAGAGGAGATTCTGATGGGGAGGGAGACCATGCCACAGGAGGAAGGGCACAAAGAGGGGGCAGTGGATGGTAAGTGCCGCTGCTGGAGAGCAGACAGGGTGGAAGACATGGTGGGGGCCCCGGGACTCCACTCCCAGGCTCTTCTCTGCCACGCTCATGAATTTGAATCTTCTTATAGGCAGGGCTGGTGGCGAGGCCTCTGGGATTCTGAGGCAGAGAATGGGATTATCTAATGTGCAGTTTAAGTGAGGCGGAATTTCTGAGGGCAACAGCTGACCCCGTCCTAGGAGAGTCTGACGAGGAACTGGAGTGGGAAGCGTCATTTTATCTGGCAGGCAGGGGAGTTCTGAGGCTTCTGGAGCGCTGAGGAGCATTACCTGGAGGCTTGAGGGCCCAGGTAGGTGGGTTCCCATGGATTCAGGGCAAGCGGGCGGGACTCTGGGCCAGTGCTGTCAGCTCTGGTGCCTGGTCGCTGGTGATCCTTGGGGGGGGGGCTTTGTCTTTCTTTCTTTCTTTCTTTTTCCCCCCTGATTTTTAAAAATTAGTTTTTCAATTGTTTTCTTTTTTTAAAATCATTTTATTAGGGGTTCATACAACTGTTATCACAATCCATACATACATCAATTGTGTCAAGCACATTTGTACATTCATTGCCCTCATCATTCTCAAAACATTTGCTCTTCACTTAAGCCCCTGGCATCAGATCCTCATTTTTCCCCCTCCCTCCCCGCTCCCCACTCCGTCATGAGCCCTTGATAATTTATAAATTGTTATTTTGTCATATCTTGCCCTGTCCGACGTCTCCCTTCACCCACTTTTCTGTCGCCCCGGCCCCCAGGGAGGAAATCACATGGAGATCCTTGTCATTGGTTCCCTCTTTCCAACCCACCCTCCCTCCACCCTCCCAGTATCGCCACTCACACCACTGGTCCTGAAGGGATCATCCACCCTGGATTCCCTGCGTTTCCAGTTCCTATTTGTACCAGTGTACATCCTCTGGTCTAGCCAGATTTGTAAGGTAGAATTGGGATCATGATAGTGGAGGGGGAGGAAGCATTTAGGAACTAGAGGAAAGTTGTATGTTTCATCATTGCTACATCGCACCCTGACTGGCTCATCTCCTCCCTGAAACCCTTCTGCAAGGGGATCTTCAGTGACCTACAAATGGACTTTGGGTCTCCACTCCGCACTACCCCCATCATTCACTATGGTAAGATTTTTTGTTCTGATGATACCTTACACCTGATCCCTTCGACACCTCGTGGTTGCATAGGCTGGTGTGCTTCTTCCATGTGGGCTTTGTTGCTTCTGAGCTAGATGGCCGCTTGCTTACCTTCAAGCCTTTAGGGGGGGCTTTGTCTTTCAACATGGGATTCATTGAAGGAGGAGGCTCTGTAGGTACCAGGGTTCAAGCTCCCCCAGAAAGGGATGAGGCTGGGGCCCCAGGTGAGGACGATTCCCCTGGGACCAGTAAGATAAGCACTGAAAAGCCATCAGGGACCAGGAAACAGGTCTGACCCCTGTTCCCCCCAAATCAGTAACCCTCTGCTCACGACAACTCCAGAATTGGGTGAAACTGTCCTCCGCAAGGCTTTCGGTGGTTGATGTTTAGAAGTACATCCCCAGGCCTTTCTTCCAAGGCTCCTCTGGGTGAACTTGAACTTCCAGCCTTTCGCTTTGCTGCAGAGCCTGTGACCCCTTTGCACCATCCAGGGACACCCACCGCCCAGAGTCCATTCTGACGCAGAGTGGTCCTGCTGGCTGGGGAAGAAGTGCACGGCACTGTTTCCAAGGCTGGACATCCGGACGGGCGCAGGCAGCCTCGTGGGTCTCCCTCTGAGCAACTCCCAAAAGAACTCACTGTGATCCAGTCAGATACGACCCAGAGCGGCCCTGCAGGACAGGCTAGAGTGGCCCCTGCGGGCCATTTTTCTGAGATGGTAACTCTTTAGGGGAGTAGAAAGCCTCGTCTTTCTCCTGAGGACTGGCTAGGGCAGCAGTTCTCAACTTGTGGGTCTCGACCCCTATGTGGGGTTCGAACGAACCTTTCACAGGGGTCGCCTAAGACCATCAGAAAACACATACATATTTCACAATATATAGTTACATATTGTTTTGTGATTAATCGCTATGCTTTAATTATGTTTAATGATGTTCAATTTGTAACCATGAAAATACATCCTGCCTATCAGATATTTACATGACGATTCATAACAGTAGCAAAATGACAGTCATGAAGTAGCAACGAAAATAATTTTATGGGTTGGGGGATCCCCACCACATGAGGAACTGTACGAAAGGGTCACGGCATGAGGAAGGTTGAGAACCGCTGGGCTAGTGGTTTCAAACTGCTGAGCTGGGGTTAGCGAGCCAATGCGTGACCCCTGCGTTCCCAGGGAGCCAATGCGTGACCCCTGCGTTCCCAGGGCTCCTTCTCAGAGCAATGAGTGGGGGTTAACATGCTGACCTTGAACCCACTGAGCTGTGAGATCTTCTTCCTGACTCCGCAGCTCACCTGGGATCCCTGGCCACTGGCTCACTGCCTGCTACATCAAGGCCCGCTTTCTTCCTTTAACTCTTCCCTGTGGGGACTTCACGCTCTACCTCCCAGGATGCCCCCGCCCCCCGCCCCCCAGCCTGCGCTGACTTATTCTTGGGTCCTTCAGATTCGTGCGTGCGTAAGACCCACTTCCTCAGGGCTGACTTGCCTGTCTCCCCAGACTGGAGCCAGCTCTGCCAGGTGCAGATTGGGTGTGTGGATGAGTTCGCTTGCTTCATGCCAGTCTTCTCCGGAGAGTAGGCTCTAGAAGGGCAGCTGCCGACTGTTTCACACCCTCCAATGCCCTGTGCCTAGTGCACAGTGGGCACACAGGATGGGCCAGTGCTCCCACCAGGGCACCAGGCCAAGCACCAGGGCAGCCCTGCGGGGTCAGCCTGGCCATGGATCGTGGAGTCTGGTGGAGCCAGGTCTTAGACGGCGTCAGTAGACTGGCAGGGCTACTCCTGCCTTGGTCAAGCTGCGGCTCCTCCAGGGGACCCTGAGGCCGCCTGAGGGCATTCTAGGTGCATTTACTCAGTCGTTGAAGAGGCTGATTCTTAAGTGCACTTCTGCTGTGGTTGCCCTCCCACTGACCCAAATCTCTTTTTTGGCCCATTTCCCCTAACACATCATCCAAGAGGGTCCACTGGAAAGATGCATCACAGTTATTATCTGCTTATAGAGGGAGGTTCAGAGTTCCCTAGCAGCTTTAGAGTTGGCCTTTCATTCGATGCAACATCTTGCGAGGCATGCAGGGCAATTGTTGTCACCCCCATCTGACAGGGGGAGAAGAGGAGGCCCGGGGAGAGCGGTGATGCGGCTGCCCTGGTCATGGGCTCGCTCGTAAACAGACCAAAGAACTCAAAGAAACTTGCTGTTGGAGAGTTCATGTCGACTCGGAGCGACCCCATAGGGCAGAGTAGAACTGCTCCTGGGGGTTTTGGAGACTGTAAATCTTCAGGGGAGTAGACACTCTCATCTTTCTCCCGAAGAGGGACCGGTGGCGTCAAACTGCTGGCCTTGCCGTTGGCAGCTGAACACGTCACTCACTGAGCCACTAAGGCTGTAACCCTGCTTTTCAGAGTCCTGAGCCAGTGCCTTCTTCCCTACACCTGTGATCCCTTCCCCTGGAAGAGGCCAGCACTGGGGACGCTGGACCCCCTGGTCACAGCGCAGTAACTCTTTGACGTCCGGGCAGCCGTCGTTCAACAGGAGAGTGTGAGAAAGGGAGAGGAGGCTTCCATTGGCTGTTCTCTGTCCACTCAAATGAATCCATCAGTTCTGAGGGCTCTCCGTGGGCCAGGCACAGTGGGTGGGTGGGTGGGGGCTACCACCCTTGCTACTCCTTCCATCGTGAAGCAGATGAAGAAACGGAGACCCTGAGAATGTAAGTGACAAGGTAATGCTGCCGATTGACAGCATAGTTGGCAAAGTCTCGCTCTCTCTCTCAGACCCTTCCACCTGCCCTCCCTCGCCCTTGCTCTTTTCAAGATCTTTTCTCTGGGAAGATCCAAGCGAGGTGGACTGCAGAGGCAGGGTCCTGATGTCTTCCCTGGAGCAGGAGTGAGCTGCTCTGAGAGGCAGCATCTGGACCTCAGTCTTGTCCTCTCAATAGCTTTGCTGATGACTGGAATGGGGGTGGGATGGGATTCTCCCCCATGTGCTACCTGCTTATACCAGACGGGTGATTCCCAGAGACCAGAAAGTTTATTACGCAGCTTCAAGATTCTCTGCCGTCAACAGAGGTGGGAAGCAAGCAGTTGGGTGTTTGTCAAAGGTTAAATAGAATAAATAATAAATTAAAACAACAATGATGAAACAAAACAGGAAAGAACAAAGACAGGCCGGGGGATGCCGGGGAGAGGAGCTAGGGGTCAAGGGGACAGTGGATAATAGCAGAATGATTCAGGAAGAAGATGGGCACCCTGGGGGGAGGGGCTGGGAACAGGACTGGCTGGGACCAGCAATTTGTGAAGTTTACAGATAAATCTTGGTCCTTCAGCAAAGCTTATCTGTAATGGGCTCGGCTCGCTGAGGCCCCGTCTCCTGTAGACATAAATCATTTTCTAATTTATAACATGAATAATTGATTTTGCCTCTGTAGCCTCAACAATAAATCTCCCGATCACACATGCATAAGAAAATAATAATAATGAAAGCGATCAGGATATGCTGCCATCGATTAACTGTGAGAGGGGCCACTTGACGCACAATTCATGTTTTAAGTATTCCAGGTGGCACTATGCCCACAAGCCACTTCTGCCCCCTTGCCCTCGAGCTCTGCTTGTCCCTAGTGGGGGTTGGCCAACGGGGGGTGGGGGTTGGTGGGAAGAGGGCTGAGGGAGAGCGGGGCAGGGCCTGGCCGTGACTGACCACAGTTGGCATCAATTCAAAGGTTTCCCCTCGGAGTTGGCATTCATCCGTTTAGCAGCTATTTATGGAGCATCTCTTACCTGGAAGGTCTGGGGAAGGGGGCCGTCCGCGCCTGGAATTTGACTTCCAGAAGCTTGTGACCTAAGTGAAAGGGCCAAGCTTGGAGCACACAATTTGGTTTTCAACCAGTAACAGAACCAAAGCCATCGCTGTCCAGCGAATGCTGACTCACAGCAACCCCATAGGGCTGAGCAGAACTGCCCCTGGGAGTTTCCTACATGGCTGTCTCAGTGCCGCTCAGCACTGAGCCACCAGGTCACTAACCCCAAGCCAAGTCCATGGCTGCCAAGTCAATCCCAACTCAGAGTGACCCTGCAGGACGGAACACTGCCCCCTCTGGGTCTCCAAGGCTGTCCCTCGGCACGGACCAGATGGCCACAGCGTTCTCCTCCCCTGCCTCCCCTCCAAAGAAGCCCACCGTCATCAAGTGGATGCTGGCTCACAGTGGCCCTACGCAGACTGCGGAGAACCGTTCCGTAGGGTCTCCCCGAGACTGGACCCTTTACAGGGGTGCAAAGTCTCCTCTTTCTCCCGAGGAGCAGCGGCTGAGGGTGAACTGCAGACTCTGAGGTTAGAGCCCAAGGCATGACCCACGACGCCACCAGGTCTCCTTACGTGTTTTCCGTGAGGGACTAAAAGGGAAAGAGGCTTTCTCAGTCTGGTTTGTGCCAGCCGCCTCCAAGCCAGGGACCCTGGAGTCCTCTCTGCAGCCTCTATCTTCCTCTTACCCCTGGGATCCCCGCAGCACCCAGCTTGGCCCTTGGTTATCTCTCATCTGGTTGTCAAAGCGGCTTTAAAAGTGACTGCCTCAATCCCTCTGGCCGACTCTCGCCTCTATCCATCCTCCTGTTAGCGGGGCGATTATTCAGCTGCTCAGCAGGCTCTCCCCCTGGATCTCTGGTTCACGCCTCCCGGCCCCACTTGCCTCTCACTCCAGGCTGAACTGGAGCCATATTCAATTAAAAAAATAAAAAAGGTTTAAGAGTGACCTGTTGTCCAGCCCAAGGCCCTCTGCTGCGTATACTCTTGCCCCCCACCCGGCATCCCTCCTCTCCTCCTCTCTGGGCACTGCCAACAGTTAACGTGCTCAGCCAATCAACAAAAGGCTGATGGTTTACGGTTACCCTAAGCCTAAGGGGTCTTAGGAGAAGGCCCTGGTGAAGTAGTTCAGAAAAACCAGGCGCTGAGAGCTGATGGGGGTGGGATGGGGTGGGGGTGCACTTCTACTTTGGCACAAGTGGAGTTGTGAGTGGAATCCACTGAGGACAACCTGCTTTCCTTTGTTGGCCTCCCTTTAAACATTCTGATGCCCACAGATGGGAGCGCTGGGAGGTGTCGTGGTTCTGAGTTGGGCTGCTAATCACAAGGTCAGTGGTTTAAAACCACCGGTCGTTCTTCAGGAGAAAGATGAGGCTTTCTACTCCTGTACAGAGTGACAGTCTCAGAAACCCACAGGGGCAGTTGTACCCTGTTCTGTAAGGTCTCGATGACTTAGAGTTCATTCATGGAAGTGAGGGTCTTTTTGTGGCTGTTGTTGTTGTTGTTTGTTTGTTTTGACTCCCCCAGACTGGATATGAATTCCTTGAAGAGTACTCCTCCTACACTGCCTCCCCCCACAGACATACACAGACACACACACAGACACACACACACACACACACACACACACACACACACACACACACACACACACACACACACAGTGGTGGTCATTTCCTACTCCATACTTTTCTCACCGGCCCATGAGAAAGTCTGAGAATCCAAGAGCCACCTCTTCTTGGTTTGTGGCTCGTTCCTCAGGACCCAGCACACAGCCTGTCACACAGTAGGTGCTCAGTAAATGCTCATGGAATAAACAAATCCATTCCCTCCCTCCCTCCATCCTCATGTCTCTCTGGATCATCCTAACAATCAAAACAAAATAGCTGTTGCCATCGGGTGGGCGCCACATGTGTTGGAGAAGCACTGCTGTAGGGGCTGTTCAAGGCTGTGAGCTTGAACGCAGACTGCCAGGCCTTTCTTCCACGGAACCTCTGGTGGGCTTGAACTACCACCGTCTCTAGTCAATAGTCAAGGGCTTGACCATTTGTGCTGCCCAGGACAGTCCAGGATGGTGTTACAGAGAATAACTTCATGAAACGCCACAGCCAGATTCCTTTTCTTTGCCAAAGTGTCACCAACTGCCAGTGTCTTATGCTATGATGTCAAGTTTCCTCGCCTGGCCCCACCGATTGGTGGGGCCCTCTCCCACTCAGCCATCCCAACTTGCATCTGGGGCGCCATCTCAGTGGGCTCTGGGCTCACTGATGGAAATCCCACACCTCCTTCAGGAGCTGCTCAAACACCACCTTTGTGATCGCAACTGCTTCTCTGGCTGCCGTAACCTCTACTGAGCAAAGGCGAGTCATGGAGGGCTTTAAGGGGAAGACTGATGGGGCCAGTGGGGGAAGGGTGCCAGGGTGGGGAGGGCAGGAATGCAACTAGGAGTGGCCTGGAGGGAGACTGGCCTCTGAGTCTGCCCCAGGCCAAGCCCCATCTGTCTGTGGGGCTAGGGGGTTACTCAGGGTCTCTTGGTGATTCATCAGAGACTTAGATTTAGACCCACTTGATTCCCAGGCTGCTGCTGCTCTATCCACTCTGTTAAGCTTCTGGTCGGCCCCTGGGACTGTGGTTTCCCAGCTCCCTAGATCCCTGGCCCGAATCCCAGGGTCTCCCTTACAATGAGACCTAAAAATAGAAGCTGCTTTTACAGTGCAAGGGAAGAGGCAAAGGACCCAGGCAGGGTCTGAATAGCCAGGAATGACACCTGGAGGACCCCCTGGGGAGCGGGGTGGGGGTAGGGTGGGGTGAGGGGACACACAGGAGGCTCTGAGCATGAGAGAGAGTGGAGACTCGGTCTCCTGGCAGGAGACCAAAGGCTCTGATGCCATTCATAGAAGCCTAGCCTTCCAGCCCTCATCCACTCGCAGTCTCTCCCTGCCCCTTTCCTGGCTCTGAACCCATGCCATGTCCAGTGCTCCGTGCCAGCCCCAAGAAGAGCCGTGGAAGCCATCAAACCAACACAGGAATATTAGTGAGAGAGGCACCCAAGCCAAACAGTGGAGGAGACCGGGGGTGGGGTGGGGTGGGTGTAGGCAGGGCAGGGGGATGAAGACAAGATCCTGGGTAGCTGAAGTGTCTGACCACCAACTTGAGTAACAATTGTCTTTAGCAGACGATCACTGGCCATGACTGTCCAATGTCATGTCCACAGGTCACTACCAAATGTGCCAGGAGAGTCGCACCCACAGCATCGTTGGAGGGTGGAATTCTGGCAGCAGGATCTTAGATGAGCCACCTTCTGAGCTTTGGTGTGGTTAGGTGCTATTAAACTGGTTCCAACTCATATCGATCCTATGTACTATCGACGAAACCTGCCCGGTCCTACACCATCCTCACAATTGTCCTATGGTTGAGCCCACTGTTGCAGCCGCGCGTCCATCCATCTTCAAGGGCCTTCCTCTTTTTTTGCTGCCCTTCTACTTTACCAAGCATGATGTCCTTCTCAGAGGACTGGTCTCCCCTGACAACATGTCCAAAGCACTTGAAATGGAGTACCTCCTCATATTTGCAAGGAGAACTTCTTTAAATAGTAGGGTTAACACTTTTTATCATAATGTCTAAAAGATGCTTCCAAGAAAACAAACAAACAAACAAAAAAACCAAATTCACTGCTATCGAGTCAATTCAACTCGTAGTGACCCCGTAGGACAGGGTAGAACTGCTCCTGTGGGTTTCCAAGTCTGCAAATCTTTAGGAAAGTAGAAAGCCTCATCTTTCACCCTCAGAATGTCTGGTGGTTTTGAACTGCTGACCGTGTGATTAGCAGCCCAACTCATGATCACTAAGCCACCACTATTCTGTTGGGATGGGCAGTTTGGAGGCTAATTTTTAGAAGTAGACCACCAGGCCTTTCTTCCTGGTCTGTCTTAGCCTGGCCACTCTGCTGAGATGTGTTTCCCAGGAGTGATCCTGCTGGTATTTTAAATACAGGTAGCAAGGCTTCCAGCACCACAGGAACATTCAGGCCATCACAGTATGTCCATCTGGCAGTGAAGCTGTCATCACTTAAGTGTATACTGGTGCCACCCTCACCCCAATCAAGATACAGAGCCTTTCTAGAGGGCTCTCCCTGGCCCCTTTCTGGCCAGCACCCATCTCATGCCCCACCCTCATCCACAAGAGGAACCACTATTTCTGATGGCCATCATTATAGATTGGGTTGATGCCCTTAGGAAATTCATTAGAACTGTGCCAGGTTTGGGAGTCTGCGTCGTTCACTTGGAGGGTTTGGGGAAGGATCAAATGAAATCTTCCACATTGAAGCACTTAGCACAGCGTCCTGTGAACAGGCGGCTCTGTCTGAATTCTCAGGGAGGCCTGGGGCGCTTGGGAAAGGAAGTCTTGGCTTCAAAACCAGCTTCACCTCTTGCCAGCTCTGGGATATTCTCAGCCTCCCTCTTCCCATTGGTAAAGTGGGGTAATAATCGCTCCCTCTCTGGTTCCCGTATGGTTAAAGGGAACCATGGTTGATGCTAAGTACATGCTCAACACATGTCCATTCTGTGCCCCTCTCACCCGACTTTGACCTAGTGAGCCAGTGACTTTGCTTTATTTCAGTGGCTTAGGAGTTGGGCTGCTAACCACAGCTGGTCGATAGATAAACCCACCGCCACTCTGAGGGAGGAAGATGGTTCTTTCTACTCCCGTAAAGAGTTACAGTCTTGGAAGCCCACAGGGCAAGTTCTACCCTGCCCTATAGGCCTGCTATGCATTGGAATCAACTCGTTGGCAGTGAGTTTGGGTTTGGGTTTTTGAGAGCCCGGGATTCTGCAGGCATGAATCAGAGGCTGACGGGGACCAGAACAGAGAAGGAGAAAGCATAGCAGATTTGAGCTTCCTACCCGGGGTCAACCTGAGCACCTCTGCTTTCATCTATTTAGTGTGGTGGGGGGTTAGGGGTGGATGGCATTTACCAAAGGGTTCTGCTTCTAAAAAGGGATCGCAAACCATAGCTGAATTCCCCAGCCAGTGTGTGGCTCAACATGCCAGCCAGCTGTTGTGTCATGGAGAGAACAAATGAGAACATCCGCAGACATATGCCCTTTGTGTCCGTGCAAGGACATCAAACAGTGCAGGGATGGAGGATTCTCTATTGGGAGGATTGAATTCTGCCCGAGTATGAGTGGCTTTTGGGGGCCTATACATTTCGATCGATGCTATGAATGGTGAGGTAGTTAGTTTATTGTGCCAACCTGGCCGGTAAACACATGTGGGGTTAATTGAAGGGCGGAGGGATAAATAGCTCGGTGAGCTTGCCTTTTGAGTTCTCCGGTCTCGCTTTGTGATGGTCAGACCAGGGGGCAGCTGCCTTAGCCAGTTCCCTGCTTCAGCTTGCAAGGCTGACTTCCTGCAAGACATCCCCAAGGAGAAGTCACATGAATCTACTCCGATGCTAGAGCAGCCGTGTGGAGACCCTGCCAGTGCTGAGATGCTACACATTCACTGACTAGGCTTTCCTCCTGCAGTCGGCATCATTGCGTTTGTTTGTAAGTTGGAGGAGGACTTTGTGGATTGGTTGTTGGACATATGGGTTAATGGGCTAATGTTGGACTTGTGGGTTTGGGCAGCACTGGGTAGGGATGTTTTCTTGATGTGCACTTACCCTTTATATAAAACTCTCTCTTATACATGCGTTTCTGTGGATTTGTTTCTCTAATGGACCCAGACTAGCACAAATGGTAATACAAGAAGAAAGTAAAAGGTGAGAAGAAAACCTTTCACGAGTCCCTCACTTTCTGTCAGTTCTTCTACATAAGACAACATGAAGCCACAGGGGGGTTTCTGTTGTTTCGTCTGACAAGCAAGCCTCTGTCCTTCCTCTGGCAGCAGCATCTCATGGTTCCCCTGTGACACTGTCCCTTCCCAACAGCTGGACCCCACGGAGTCCACTCAGCTCCCAGAAGGCTCGTGGGAGGCAGGCCTGGCGTCTGGGGCAATGACTTCCACCTCCTTGCGCCTAGTGATTGGTTCAGGGAAGGGCATGTGCCTCCTAGCCCCACCCCCAGCCTCCGCCAATGAGGTTCAATCTGAGGCTTTCGTTGAAACTGAGGGAAGAGAACAGGTCTCCTTCCTTTGGATTTGAGGATGCCACGAGGTGAGCCTTGGGCTGTTGGGGGTCAAGAGGGTCTGCTGGAGAGAGAAAAGAAAGTAGGGGGGTGGGAGGGAGAGCTAAGAAATCCAAAAAAGACCAGGTCTTGTAAAGAGTGACAGTCTCAGAAGCCCACAGGGGCAGCTCTGCCCTGCCTTTTAGGGTTGCTGTGAGTGGGACCCTGCAGTGTCTTGTTCTGGTGTGCACAGGGCCGCTCTGGGTCAGAACCAACTCCATGACACGGAGCAACAAGTCGGAAACAGCTTCATGGCATTGAGTTGATGATACTGTTTCAACACCTGAATCCAGCCGTGCCCCAAACTTGACCTAACTGTGGATGCGTCCATCACTCAGCCCACAAATTACGTTTTTTCCCCCCTTAAACTGCCTTGAGTTGGAGTTCTGCCTTCTGCCACCATACCAGTCCTGCTGTATACATAAGCTGATGAGAGCTTAATTTCATAAGTGTATTTCCCCTCAAAATTTTATAAGTGTATTCAATGCAAAGTTCCTAAGGCCAATGTGTCTCCTTGGAAAGCAACATGTATTCCAAAATATTTTTTAGAACACACAGAGATAAATCGTGAGTGCTGACTTAACAATGAAGTCATCGTCCTACTCTATAACATTAGGAGGAAGAAGATGAGCTTGCTTAATCACTTGGTTTGCTCACCAGACTTAACTCTGAATCGGCCACATCTAGCACTCCGATCTGCCCTGAGAAGATGGAGGCTGGCTGGCTGGGATGCCCACCGAGAGGGAGCTGCGGGCACAACTCTGTACTGGTGCTTTGTTTTTCAAGGTGAATGAGAGATAATTAATTCACAGAGAAGAGTTGTAGGATAAAATATCAACCTCATTAACTTAAGTCATACCTCAAAAGAACAGCAGCGCTGGTTCCCCTGGCATCTTTATGCTCAGAGAACCATGTGGAATCCATCTCTCCCTGGTCCTGAGGAGAGGACCCATGTCCCTATTTCACAAGCAAGAAAATCAAGGCATTAGAAGCTGCACGCATGTTAGGGTCCAGGATACTGAACCAATCACTGAGCACCGAGAGCAATCAGGAGGCAGGATCAGAAAGGCAGAAAAGAAGGGGATGAGAGGCCAGACAGAGGGGCCAAAAAAGGAAGCTAGATGGGGAACCCTGGAAAGGAGAAGCAAGGGAATCAGAAGACAAGTCCTCCCAGGCCAAGACCTCTGTCACAAGGGGAGGACCTGGCTCTGTTGGCGTCTCTCCTCCAGCTGAAGCAGACCCCAGGTGCAAAGTCTGCAGACTTCGTGTCCATCTGCAGATGGCCCGAGGAGAATGCCCAGAAGGAGTCCTGACTTTCAAGCTCCGCCCAAGAAGAAGTGTTTCACCCCAGGGAGGGGTTTGCAGCATCCAGGCCATCGACCAGTCTCAAGCAGTTGGGTAGGCCCTGGAAATAATCAAGAAGGAAAATGCCAGAGTGGCTCTGCAAAGCCTAACACACAGCACTGGAGGGAAACGGGGGAAATCGGTGGGGCTAGATAATAGGATCACCCCAACTGTGAGCAATGCTGTCATTGATGGGCCAGTTGGTGCTCCAGCCACTGCAAGGCTGCTGGGAGGGTCCCCACCTGACCTCTGCAGCACTCAGATGGTGTCCTGGGCTCTGAGTTCCTACTGGGATCACAGCACAGGGGTACAGTCTTCCTCCCTCCCTACAGCACACCCCACCTTCTGAACCCTGACTGAGTGGCTTAATTATACCTACCATGGATGGATCACTTATCCTGTACTAGGCTCCAGGCTAAGAGCTTTTGAAATGGTTGCATTTAATCCTTACAACAACTCTATAAATTAACTACGCTCACCTCTGTTTCCATCCCTCATGTAAGTAAAGTGAAGCCGAGAGAGACACGTGTGTCCTTGCTCATTGACTAGAAGAGAAATGGGGACAGGTAAGGCAAGAAGTGAACAGGAAGTGAGCAGTCGGGAGGGTCTCACAGGACATTTGGCCTGACTCCTCCAGGCAGAGATGTGACATGAGTTGCCCTGAATAACAACCGGCAGGGTGGTCAAATTCGTGGATTGAGAAAGCAGGTCTCCTACCCTAAGTCCCCTGTTCTTAGTCCCCATTATATCATCTGATCATTTCCATCCACACAGCACACACTCCACTGACTCTGGACTTCGGAGTCATTCATTGTAATTAAAGAGATGGTCATTTAGGAATTGTTTCGATTCAATGCAAAGTTCCGAAGGCCACTCACGGTGTTCCGGTGGGGAGGGGGCAGGTGGAGGGCTAGCCGTTCTCAGGTTATTGTTCTCGACCGCCTGCAGCATCTGGCTAGGGAGAGAGGCGCCAGAGACCTGAGACAACCTTAGACTAATTCCAAGACAACAAATAAATAAGTGTGAGAGAGTGTGATGCCTACCGTGCACACCGAGCGTCAGGGGAGTAGGAGGGAAGCAGGCAGGCTCAGCAGAGCGGCTTTGGGGAGGCAGGCGAAGAGCTTGGAGGTGGGCTGAACGGGCAGGAATGAAGGAAGGGAAAATGAGAGGCAGAGGCTTGTCGGATGGCAGGACAAAAGCATATGGAAAGGCTTGGTGGTGGTGGGTGCTGCCAAGTCACGCCAAGTCACGGAGACCAGATCCGTGGGGGGAGAAGCGGTTTTCAAGGTGACCTGCTGGAAGGAGATCAGCGGCCCTGGCTGCAGAAGCACACCCTCTCAGATGGGTTCTCACTGCCAGGCTTTCAGCGAGTGGATGAGCACCTGACCACTTCCACTGCCCAGGAACGCCTGTGCCCGGGCCTGGAGGCCGGCGAGAAGATTGCACACCACACCGCAGAGTCCGTAGTGCTGAGGTAGGGAGGCATGGGCTGAGGTGTCGAGGGAGTTTGGGCTCAGCCAGACGGCGATGCTGCACCAATGTAGATAGTGACACGAGTTAATGCAAGATGACAGCCATGGGCTTTGGAAGAGGTACCTGACAGTAATGATCCTAAACCACTGAGTTCCAGTGGGAAGAGTAATGAAGGAAGCCTTCCAGGTGTGACGTCGAGGCTGTAGGCAGGGGCCCAGAAAATCATCGGGGCCTGAAGCCCAGAGAGCCTACGGTGAAGGGGTCGGCAGGGTTGGTGTCAGGGCTGAAGGTGAGAGGCCATGAAGTAGAATCTCCAGATGTCCCGAGAGTCTGGGAGAAGGGTAGTTGGGGACTTAAATTAAGGGGTATAGAGTGGAGATGGGAGAGAGAGTGATGGTTGGTGGAGGGGGACACCAAGGCCAAAGGAGTCCATAGAGGAGGGTGGCTGCCAATAGTGAACAGGTGGGCAGTTGGAATCCACCCAGAGGTACCTCGGAAGAAAGGCCTGGCAACCCACTCTGCCAACATCAGCAACTGAACACCCTTGGGAGGCTCTTTACTCTGGCACACATGGGTCTCAGGAGTTGACACTGGCTCCAGGCAAGTGTGGAGCCCTGCTCCTTACATGAAAAGGTTGAATACTAGACAGTGCTATCACAAAGTCAAGTTGAACAGCAAGTGTCAAAGTTCCCAAGCCACCATAATGGGCCAGGATTTGAACACAGAGCTGGAGGAAAGGCTAATGGCTGGGCTTCTCAGGAGAGTGGTCGTGGGCACCTTCTTGCAGGGGTCTCTTGAGGGACTTGTGCCGACTGCAGCGGAGGGACCCTGCAGACCCCCGAGAGCAAATCGGAAATTGGAGTTTGGAGCCACATTTCCCATAAGAGCCACCGGGATTCAAACACGAGTGGAAAGTGGAGCCCCACCTCACCAAACCCACACCTCCTTTGCATGACCTCCTACAAGGGTCTATCCTGGGGGGCGCTCACCCTTCTCCAGCTCCCGCTGTCCCAGTCCAACCTTCTTGGAGCACGCTACCTGTTAATTAGGTCCCACCCAACCCTACGAACAAGGGAGAGGGGAACAAGAAAGCCTCTGGCAGCTGGGAAGAGAAAGGGGGGCTGAGGAAAGAGGACCTGGCCCCAGCGCTGGGGGTGGGCTGGCGCGCCACTGGGGCCAGGAGAAGAAGGAGCTGGCGAGCCGGCTTCTGGGAACAGTCCGGTCGCGCCGGGTTATTAAAGGCAAGAAGAATGAGCTTCTGTATCTCGGCCGAGCAGGGCAAGAGTCATCAGCAGACGTTATTAAAATCCTTTCCTCGCCACTGAAAGACACTTATCGCTCTTCATCAGCAAAGCTCTCTCTTTTTGAAAAGCAAAATCAACTTAACAGGTGGGGTGGGGAGTGTCCTTTCTCTCCTCCCATGAAAGCATCCAAGGGCTGCTTCTAGACAGCCCCCAAGCCAGTGTGTGTGTGTGTGTGTGTGTGTGTGTGTGCTCCTTGAGGCCCCAAAACGCCCAGGGAGGCACCTGGGGCCCTCAGTGTCTGGGCACAGGATGACCAGGACCCATTCCCTGGGGGCAGTGGGGAATGCCTGGGGGCAGTGGGGCCGGGAGAGGAACTAGGCTGTGGGGACACCCCAATACTACCAGCCTCCCACCCCAACTGCAGGAACTGGATGGAGGGACGGCAGGCTGATCACAGCAGCCTGGGCCTGATGGGGCTAAGCCTAGTACCTGCCAGCCCTCCTCCTCCATCATCGCCCTCCCTTGACAGATGGAGGGATGTGACCCACTGCAGGAGGAACTCGGCCCAATGAGGCAGGCCCCCAGCCCTTCCCCAAGCTCCCCTGCTGGGCTGTGGGCTGGGCCCTTGGTCAGCCTCTAATGCCTTTCTCCCTCTTCTCTGCCAGGTGATCCCCTTAATGGTCCAGCTCAAATGTCCCCTCCTCTGGGAAGCCCTCCTTGACCTTTCCAGGCAGAACTAATGACTCCCTCCTTCAGGATCCCCGGGCAGGCAAGCTCCTGCTATAACAATGACCACACTCTGGTCCAGCTGGCTGGAACCCCTTATTTATATCTGTCTCTCCTTATGACAGGTGGGAGTGCTTGCAGGCAGGGGAAGGGGCTGCACCCTGGGCTTTGTGTCTCCCACAAAGTGCAAGACCGTGCTCATTTCATTGTCTAGTGTGGGCTGATGCCTCATTCAGCACCCTGGGCACTTTCACACACATTATTTGATGTCGTCCTCACAGTAACCCTTGTAGGTTATTAAAGCCACTTCACAGACGAGGCTACTGAGCCCGGGAGAAGTGGAATGGCGTGTCCAAGGACGTACAGCCAGCGTGTAGCAGGGCAGGGTTAAGAAATCAGGTCTACCTGAGCTCTGTAAAGGTTGGTTGACTGACTGAGTGAACCACCTCTAACCCTTCACTAACAGCCCCTTAGAAAGGCTAGCAGGTGGACCCTGGGTGATAGGTAGCACCTGAGCCAGGTCCATTAGAACATTCCTTTCCCTCTCTATGAATACAGGCTTTCTCTGCCTCAGGTATCACGCCTGCCACCTGCTCTGAGGCCCTTTGTTGACTTTCTCCTGGACAAAGGAAGACCCTAGAGAAAAATCTACCCCTTTCCAGAGCCAGTGCCCCATCCCCTCCCTCTCTCCCCATCCAGAAGCCCCTCTGGCTGCTCTGCCTCTAGTTCCTGCTATGCAGCCAACAGGTCAGCATCTCTCTCCCAGCTACCCAGCCCCCACCACCTCTGGCCAAGTCCTGGAAAAGCCACACTGGACATCGGTCTTGTTTCTGGTTCCGGTTGAGAGGTAAGTCTGGAGGGGAAAAAGCCCCGGGCAGTTGTAGTTTCTTCTTTCCTGGAAGGATGCAGGAGGAGCTCCTGTCTTGCTAAGTCCCCGTTTTCAGGGCCAACTCTGATTTTACCACCTTGTGAACATTCTGAGAAGAGCAGTGGAGGTTGTTTGTTTATCTTTTTCTTATCTCGACAGGGCTCCCTCAATGCCTCGTCTAAGGCTGTACACCCAGGTTGTTTTTCTCAGGTGCCCTGGAGTCGAAGCTGACTCACAGCGACCCTATGCCCCGCAGAAGGGGGCGCTGCCCCTGCGCCTTCCTCGTGCAGCCACGGCATTCACCCCTCTCCTCAAGGCCTTCCTCCTGCTTTACCAGTAGGAGGCCCTTCTTCTCCAAGGCCCGGTCTCTCCGCACCACAGGTCTCAAGGATGTAACACCAAGTCTCGCCACCCTGGCCTCTAAGAAGGCAGATCTGTTTGTCCTTCAGCAGGGCACAGTACTCTCAATCGTCCTCGCCAGCACCCCAATTCAGACGCATCCATTCTTCTGCAGGCTTCTGTATTCAACGTCCAACTTTCCCACACAGGTGAGGCGATTGAAAATACCATGGTTTGAGTCAGGCAGACCTTAGCCCCCAAAGTAATCTCCTTCCTTTTCAATACCCTAATGAGGTCTTGGGCAGCAGATTTACCTAATGCAACTAGGTGTTGAGCTCCTTTTTTAAAAAAATAATAATTTTATTGAGGGCTCTTAATACTCTTGTTACAATTCATGCATCAATTGCATTCGACATATTTGTACGTATATTCCATCATTCTTTTCTGGACATTTACTTTCCATTGAGCCCTTGGGATCAGCTCCTCTTCCCCCCCC
>NW_022103968.1:30692495-30716583 GCF_000313985.2 Echinops telfairi | reverse complement strand
ATAGCTTGTAGACGGTTAATTATTTTCAAATCTCACTGCTGCTTTCACGAGCCTTGATTGCGGATCCAAGGAAGATGTTACCTACTGGTCTAGCTGTGAGGATTTGGGTTTCCTCGACATTGAGTTGTAATCCACACTGAAGGCTGCAATCCTTCAAGTCCTCCCCCCTTTCAGCAAGCAAGGTTGTGTCATGTCCCACGTTGTTAATAAGCCTCCTTCCAACCCCGAGGCCACATTCTCCTTCCTGTGACCCAGCTTCTCTGGCGAGTTGCTCAGCACGCAGATCGAACGAGTGTGGTGAGAAGGTACAACCGTGAGGCACACCTTTCCTGATTTTAAACCATGCAGTGCTCCCTTGTTCTGTTCTCACAGCTGAGTCTTGATCCGTGGACAAGTTCCACGCGAGCCCGATGACGGACGGGTGCCGGAGGCCCCATTCTTCTCAATGACCCGCAGTGCGCTAGGATCCACACAGGCAACTGCGTTGGCATTCATCCAGTCGGTGCCAGGCAATGTTGACTGAATGCCTTCAGGCAAAACACATGAGCGCTCCATGAATACCTTCCTGAGTGCGCCACTACTCCTCTCCATATATTCTGTCCCTGCACCCACTCAGAGGTCCTTCCCTTCAATCCTGTTATGTCCACCTCATTATCCAGCGACTCATGTACAAACCTCTCCCCTCTGGCTGCTCCTGGAATCTTGGCACACACCTCAGTGGACCCTGCTTTAACTGGTCAACACGAGCCAAAACCCAACTCATTCTGACTCATCGAAATCCTATAGGTCAGGGAGTAGAAAGCCTCATTTTTCTCTCACAGAGTGGCTGGTGGTTTAGAACTGCTGACCTTGTGGTAAGCAGACCAGTGAGTAACCCACTGTGCCACCAGGGCTCCTAAATGGTCAACAGAATCCTGCTACTTCTATCTTCATCTAATGAAAGAGAACTGAACACCAATCGTGCTCTAAAATGTACTGTTGCCAACTCGATTCTGACAGATACCAACCCTACAGGACAAATTAGAGAGACCCCTGTGGGTTTCTAAGATTACAGATATTTTTCTCTCTTTTTAACAGGGAATATAGGGAAAACAATTATGCCATTGAGGTACCTCCCATGTGACACAGTATAAGCTGTTACAGGAGCAAACAGTCTTATCCTCATCCCTTGGAGAGGTTGGTGAGTCTGAACCGCTGACCTTGAGATTAGGAGCCCAATCTGTCGTCCACAATGTCACCATGGCTTCTTCAGCACGTGAAGCAGGCTCTGGGGTAGCCAGCTATGGAGAGGCCATGTGGCTCCAGATCACTAGGGAGCATGGTCCATGGTAGAGTAAATGGCCCGGTCTTATTCCTTATGGCCTCCCTGGAGCCTCCAACAGGTCCCAGTGCATCAAGGAGTCTCTGATAAATATTGGCTGACGGAATAAATGACTAGTGTTATTTACTGTGATGATTTCACCTCTCTGTTCCTCTGAGATATACTTATCCAATGATATCTGAGGACAACCACTCTCTCGATCGTTCCTGCAACCTCTTCAGCTTCCTGGACCTCCATCCACCCTGTCCCTCAGCCACCTGCTCAGTTCTCATGACACCCATGCAACTCCCGAGTTCTGTGACAAGCCTCTCAGGAGCCCAGAGCTCTCCTTCATGAACTCCCACGGATGCAATCTTTCGTATTCGGCTACTAACCAGACGGTGACAGCTGCACAGTGCGATGGAAGAAAACCTGGGGATCTGCTTGCATCCGATGAAGGCCTGATGCTTTGGGGTTGCCTCCGACTCGTGGAGACCCACTGTGTGGCAGAGCAGAACCGAGCTCCCTAGGGCTTCCAACGGCTCATTTTCCAGAAGTACATTGTCAGGGCTTTCTTCCAACACACCTCTGGATGGCTTCAACCCTCCAATGCTTTGGTTAACAGCTGAGTGAGTTTGCACTGCCCAGGGCCTCCTGATGCAAGGTGACAGTCGAGGACAACCCTTGGGTGGGCAGTCCTACTCTGACACATAGTGGGTCTCCAGGAAACACGGGGAGTTGCCACGTGTTAGATTCAACTGTAAGGAAACAGGATTGGGGGGTTCTCTTTCCTTGGGATCCCTCCCCTTCTTGTCAATTTCCCAGCTCCCCTTCCCTGTTCTCTCTGCCCACTTTCCTACAAAGCCTTCAACGGGATGAGCCATTTCAGCAAAGCACTTGGTCCCCTCTTGGTGACGGCCCCTGCTTTCTGATGCACCCACTGAAACAGTCCTGCTCCTCACTGGAGGGGAGATTGCTGGAGAGCCTGGTCGATCAGCGAGGCTGCAGATAAATGCACGCTGAGCAGCTTCAGGGGCTTGGCAACTCTTCCTGAAAGATGTGCATTTAAACAATTTCCGAAAGAGTAAAAAGCCTCCTCACCTCCTCAGGCCAACTATTTACCTAAGTCAGTGACCTTTTATGAACCACATCGCTGGATAAGCATCATGTTCCTCGGTGGAAATCAACCTCTCCATCCTCCTCTACCTCATTCACCTAACAATTTCCCTAGATACTCTTTCTCCACGTCTTGACAGAGAATTCCTATTTATCATTTGTAACGGTTCTGTACTATTTCATCATCTGAACGTTTCATGGTTGACTTAACCATCGCCCCATTGTGGAGCCTTTGGGTGGTTTCCACAATGTTGCTGTTATGAACCAGCAATAACCATCTGTTTTGCAAATAACCTATTTTTTCCTTTTCAGTATGTGCACGGCATATATTCCCTGCAGAGAAATTTTCGGGTCAAAGGCCAGACACGCTTTTATGGTTTTCCTTGCAAGGTGCCAGACTGCTCTCCAGAAAGACTGTCCTCATTTGCAATTCTCTGGGCTCTTTATTTGTGTTTTGTGGGCCTCCTAAGGAATGACCCCAAGGAGTGGTTCCAAATCTTCCGGGCCTGTCTGGGGTATCTGAACACCCTGAGCCTCCAGAGGTGATCTCACTGCAGAAGTTAGAGGTGGATGTTGCCGAGTTTCCTGACCTGCCTTCCTTGTCAATATTTCTATTTTCACACATGCACACATGCACACACACACACCACCAGCACCACCAGCACTCCCCCCCACCCCCGTCCTATGCTGATCTCCCAGGATGTGTCCAATTTCTTCTCGAAACACAACCCCCTGCCTGCCTTTGTGACCTCGTGTCTCCTATCACTTCAAAACCAGCCTACATCCACTTCCCATCCCTTTCCCATCATCCATCTCTCCCACGTCTCCTGCTCCTTCCTCTCAGCCTGCAAATCTCCTCCAGCCTCCTTTTGCCTAAAAGCAATAAGCAATTCCCCTTTCCCCCCGATACTCTCTTCTATTATCATCCGTCTTTCTGGGGGAAAAAAATAGTATGCACTTTGCCTTCTCATCTTCCAATTTCTCCTCGGCATCTTGCTCTGTTTCATTGATGACTAATGCTCAGCTCAAGCTGCCATCTCAAGGCCACCAAGAATTTCGCCGATCGCCCAAATAAATGACCTTTTATCAGTCATTATCCCCATTGCCTTGATGGCTATGGTGTCCTCCTTTCTGGAGTTCTCTGACAGTGCAATTTCCTTAGAGCGTCTTCCGTTCTATAAATATTGCACCCCATGAAATCTGTTCTTAGATTTCTCTACCTCCTATCATGTTCCAGCCAGAAGAAAAGGGGAGGGGATTTGATCCTACTCCTGGATTGAGCTGTAGGCTGGGACTAGGCTAAGCCCATCAGTATAAGTCCATTCCTCTGGCCACGGTGCTGGTTCAGACCAGAGCAATCAACATGAGACATTCGCGTGAGACTTCTGATGAAGCTCTGATGCACAGTGGTGAAAGCTTTGGACTGCTAGCCAAAAGGTCATCTATTCAAACCCACCGGCCACTACATGGGAGAAAGAAGACAGCGATGCGCTTCCATAAAGACTCACAGCCTTGGAAACCCTGTGGAGGAGTTCTACACTGCCCGACTGGGTCACTAGCAACCGGAATGGACTCAACAACAGGGGGCTGGATTTTTGTTTTCCTTTGATGATCCCCTTAGAGCCAAGGTCAAGACTTTTACTTAATGTTGAGGAAACTAGCTCTTCCTCTCTTCTTGGATGCAAAGCATGGTGCGTGTAAAGCTCATCCCTGTTGATCACCACCTTACAACCTTGAGGAAAGCCAAACTGAAAGCAAAGCCAAATCACAGTCACGCAGCATGAACAGAGATGGAGCTAGAGTCCCGATCAAACAGTGACCAGATCCCACTCCACTGCAAGGTTCCATTGCATGAGTTAAAAAACAGCAACAAAATAACCAAGGATTGTGTAGATCCTAATGTGTAGGGCCTTCTGTTATTTGAGATCAAAGTAGATAACCATTATAACCTCTCCATTGTGGTCTCCTTATACTCTACCTCTTCTTGTTTCCACCTCCCCCGGCAGTGTCCATGAGGACATCTCTGAGGACGATTTCTCAATCTCGACCTCTAGCCAACAGCTGGCTCCTCACCTCCAACTCCACTACTGCCTGCTTTCTGCTCTGTGGTTGTAAGTAGTTTAGTCTTTAGTGTTATGGAATTTAAAATGGAAACGTTCACCAAGACCACCCAAGCCAAATCATCCAAAGCACTGGATGGTGTGAGCGGTTTGCAACTGCTGCTAAACTGAGGGTTGGAGGTTTGAACCCACTCAGGGGCTCCATGGAAGAAAGGCCTTGATAACGGCTTTCATAAAGATTACTGCAAAGAAAACCTTATAGAACAGTTCCGCCCTGTAACACATAGGCTCTTTGTGACGTGAAATGGAATCGATGGCAACCAGTGTGCTTGTGGGAGTGGTTAGAATACCTCCAAGTTGCAACAAGCTGATAACCTACTGGAAGCACTCACTCACCTATGCCAAGAAACGAGGACGGCAACTCAGCCGACTGACTGAAAAAGATCCATATATGGACCATTCCAAGGAAAGGTGAACCCACAGAATATGGAAATTATTGACCAATATCACTAATATCATATGCAAGTAAAATTTAGCTGAAGACCATGCAACCACAGTTACAGCAGTACATTGATTGGGAGCGGCTGGAAATTCAAACCAGATTCTG
Organism: Echinops telfairi; assembly: GCF_000313985.2. NCBI lineage: Eukaryota > Metazoa > Chordata > Mammalia > Afrosoricida > Tenrecidae > Echinops > Echinops telfairi. The sequence continues at coordinate 30,711,500 of NW_022103968.1, read as the reverse complement.
AAGAGATCATGAAACAAGGGCTATTACTGCCGAAGTCAGATGGATATTGGCTGTGTTAGTCTGGGTAGACTAGAGAAACAAATTCATAGACACTCATATGTGTATAAGAAAGAGCTTTATATACAAGAGCAATTGAATATTGAGAAAACGTCCTAGCCAGGTCCAGATCAAGTCCATAAGTCTGATATTAGCCCATATGTCTGATACCAATCTATATCATGAGTCCTCTTCAGACTCATGAAACACATGCAAGGATGCCAAATGCAGGAAGATCACAGGCCAGTGGGTGGAGAGTCTTGTGGATCCAGTGTAAACATCTCAGCGCTCGTGTGGGTCTCCATGTGACTCATCCAGCTCCAGGGCTCTAGTGTAGCTCCATGTGTCTTGTCAGCAAGCATGTCTCACAGGGAGTGAGTGTGTGTCCCGTCTCCAGTGAGCTATTTATCTCCTTAGCGCCTCCAAATGAGGTCATCAAGCTGTGACCTGATTAACAGGCCAAACCCCGCCCCTCCACTCTTCATAGTCTCAAATTGACAGCAGATGATGTAATGACCATGTTGACTGAGAGCAGAGAATGCCAGAAGGATGTTTACTTGTGTTTTATTAACTATGCAGAGGCATTTGACTGTGTGGATCATAACAAACTATGGATAGCTTTGAGAAGAATGGAAATTCCATTCCTGTATGTCATTGAGCTCACCCCAAACATGTATATGGATCAAGATGCAGTTGTGCAAACAGAACAAGGGAATACTGCATAGTTTAAAATCAAGACAGGTGTGTGCCAGACTTGTGTCCTCTCACCATACTGATTCAAACTACATGCTGAGCAAGTTATCAGAGGAGCTGGACTATACAAAGAATGAGACAACGGGATTGGAGGAAGGCTTATTAATTACCTGTGAAATACAAATGACACCACCTTGCTTGCTGAAAGTGAGGAGGACTTGAAGCATTATTGATGAAGGTCAGGGTTTGCAGCCTTCAGTTTGGATTAAAGCCCAATGTAAAGAAAACAACAATCCTCACAACTGGACCAATGAGTAACATCATGCTAAATAGAGAAAAGGCCAACCTGGTCAAGGATTTCGTCTAGCTTGGATCTACAACCAGTATTCATGGAAACAGTATGCAAGAGATAAAACAATGCATGCAATGGGGTAAATCTGCCGCACAAGACTTCTTTAAAGTATTGAGAAGTAAGGTGCCTTACCTTGAAGAATAAGGTGTGCCCGACCCAAGCCATGGTATTTCAATGGCCTCATGGGCATGTGAAAGTTGGACATTAAATAAGAAGAAGCCATGCATTTGGATTGCGATACAGCTGAGGGATTTTGAAACATCTCCAGAAGAGCAAACACATCTGTCTTGGAAGAAATGGGGCCAGAATTCTCCTTAGAAGCAAGGCTATCGAGACTTTGATCTCTCATACTTTGGATGTATTCTTGAGAGAGCTGCATCTCTGGAAAAGGACATCCTGCTTGGTAAAGAAGGGCAGCAAAAGAGGGAAGGACACTTCATGAGATGGACTGCCCCCCTGGCTGCAACAACAGGCTCAAAGATAAGAGTGATTGTGGGAGAGGCGCAGGGTCAGGTGGCGATTAGTCCCATGGACGTCGCATTGCTATGAGTTGGAATTGAAGACACCAAACAGCAGCAAGAACATCCCCTTTCTTCTATCTCCCCCATTTCGAAACATTAGTCATCCTTGTGTTTCTCTCCTTTACACCTGGGGCCAATCCATGACCTCACAGTTTTGTCCTTGGCTGCCTCCTGACCTTCATTCCTTCCTCAAAAGGTCTCACTTCCCAGTTAGCCTTCCTACGTCCTCGCTCTCCCAGATTCTTTCCACCCTACATAGCACCCTAATCTGAAACATCTCCCTGAGGCATCAAATTAATCAGACATTTCCAATGACTTCCTAATTCCCTGATTTAGTCCAAGCCTTTCACCCCAATCTAAGCCTTCCACCGTAAGATCTTTCTACTCATGTAATTTCTACTCTCTACTCATGACAGCCATCATGCACTCAATGGTGGCCAAGTGACAACCCACCTAGACGATTTACTGGGCTGTTGCTGCTAGGTGCTGTTGAGTTGATTACAAACCACAGTGGCCTCTCGTGACAGACTAGGATTACCCCCATACAATTGTCTTGGCTCTAATCTTGATGGAAGTAGATCACATTCGGAGAAACCACCTTGTGTCACCAGGCCTCCTGACTACTTTTTATGTAGTATTTCCCTTTTGTATTGGAAGTAAAATGGACTCCATCTAGACCACCTTCCTTTCACACTTCACCTGCTGTAATTCTACCCATTCTTTAAGTCCGGTATCTCAAAAACTACCACCATAAAGTGATAAGGATGTCCCTTTTTGAACCCCCACAATGTATCCCTCATTGGCAAAGAGAACCTGACTTTTCTTTTGTTGAGGTAGGCAGAGAGCAAGGGTGTTACAAATAGAAGATGCTCAATATGTACTCATTAAATTGGCATTCAGGGGACGGCCTCATGGAGAAAGATGCCTTAAGGAGGTGCCTAGCGTGTCCTCCTCTTTCACCCACAGATGCACTCAAATCTCTCTTTTTGGTTGTTGCTCTTTTTTAAACACCAGCTGGGGATTTATCAAGTCAACAAATATTTATTTAGCGCTAACTATGTGCAATTTAACACAGGGATCTGATAGAAGCTAGCTTTGAAACGTCATACCCCGGCATGACTTAGTGCTCTGGTTCTCTGAATATGGTCCAGATAAATGCTCCTGGAAGCTGGAGAGCTGATCTACTTTCCTACTATCGCAATCTTTTGGACAAGTTCTGTATGGCTGTATAGATATTGAGGCTGGGAGTGGAGGGGAGGGGAGGAACGGACTAAGAGCCCATAGACCTGAGTTCTGGGTCTGAATCATTTACTAGCTGAGTGACTTTGAACAATTCTCTTAACCTCTGTGGGACTTGGTTGCATCTCTGTTCCTTCTTTAGGGTTAGGCTCTACTTACTATTTCTCAAAATGTGACACTCAGAATCCTGGCGTGAGATTCCCCTGCGTGTGGCTTACAAAAATGCAGGTCTCTTTGACTTAAGCCAACCCAAAACCGAACTCAGCGCCATTGAGTCAGTTCAAACTCACAGTGATAATATAGGACAGGGTTTGGGGATTTCTCATCGTTCTCCCTTAGAACGGCTGGTGGCATTGAACCACTAGCCTTGCAGTTAGCAGCTCAGTGCATAACCCACTACACCACCAGGGGTCCTCTGACTTAAGTCAGTGATTGGGGTGTGTCGGGGGGAGGATCTTTGGGCCAGGGGGAGTGAGTGTCTGCAGTTGACCAAGCTCCCCAGGTGATTCTCATTTCCACTCAAGTTCAAAAACCTCTAGTATCTTGTGATAACCATGTTTTTTGGTTTTCTGGTATGGAATTAAGTGAACATTTGAACGGCTGTGCAGCGAAGCATCGAATGGATGAGCGAGTGACCCCAAGTGTTAGTTGTTTGCCCTAACCACGTGCCCATGGAGAGAACGGTTAAAAATCACCAAAGCCCAGTCTTATCAAGTGGATTCCAACCATAGCCTTTCTGTAAGACAAGAGAGAACTTCCCATAGGATTTCTGAATCTTGCCGGTCTGTAAAACTTGACGGAAATCTTTACAAAAGTAGATGTTCACATCTTTCTCCAATCTTTCTGTTAGCAGCCAAGCACTTAGTGACGGGCCCCAGGGCTCCAGAGAGAACCCCTATATTATGTCCTGCAGCCTCCAGACTTTCCTCTTTGCTGGCCCCCTTTTTCTCCCTCTCTTTTTTGTCTCCTTTCCTTCCCTCCTTCTTTCTTCCATTCTTTTTTTTGCCCCATCCCATCCACAATCTGATCAGTATCTGGGTAAGCACATGGTTAACTGTATACTCATTTGCACTTACCTAATATCCTCTCCCCCCATGAAGGCTTTCCAGGCCTCCTCCATCAGATGGGAACATTTCCTGCTCAGAACTCTCCCAGCACTTTGAATCTCTCTTGTGCCATTAATCATACTTTGCCATGTAATGTTTCGAGGTCTACTCTATTGTATACCCCAGAGGAAAAAGGTGCTTTGATTCATCTCTGTCTCCCAAACCTTCTCCAGTGCCTAGCATGGTGTGCTCATGTGAATAATATTTTACATTTGTACTGTGTGCACTAGTTGAAGGGCGCCCTGGTGGGATGCTGGGTTAGGTTGTCAGGTTAGTAGTTCAAACCACCAGCCAGTCCACAGGAGAAAGATGCGGTTGTCTACTCCTGTAAAGATTTTCAATCTCAGAATGAAAATTCTGAGTCGAAATGGGCTCAACGGCAGTGGGCTTACTTTGGGTTTTGTACTAGTTTAAGAAGTATTTTCACAGACATTATTGAGTAGCAGGTACTGCATAAGTGTTGGCTGAATAGATCAATGCATAAAGCCCTTTCTCATATTTGTGAGCATGTCTTGTCTCCTGTCTGGTAGAACAGTTTGGTGTAGGGGTCAAAGATGCTGACCTTGGAGCCAGAGGCCTGAGTTTGAAGGCTTGTTCTGTTTCAATAGCTGGGTAGTCTTGGGCCAGTTGTTTAACCTTTCTGAACCATAAGGTTATCTATAAAATAGACGTAATAATACCTTCCTTTCAAGGCTGGTGATGATTAACGGCAATTACTTGCAAAAACATCTGGTGCATGGCAGACAATTTAAAAATACAAGTTTAAATGGAATCTTCCCTTCCCCCAACCCCTCACCTCCATTAGAATGTCCCTTAAGGACAAACACTGGCTTTTCTAATTCTTTCTCTCCAGATTTTTATGCTGTGTCTTGGTGCACTGCATACAAAGATGTGCAGAATACATTTTGTGGACTCTTAAAAATAGTCAATGTCACAAGGTGAAACACATATGGAAAACACTCAAACAGCAATGAATAGACTGTATTAGTCAGAAATCTTTGTTGCGAGGTCCATAAGCCCAATTCAAACAAGATCAAGAAGAGTGAAAGAAGAAAAAGTGTATTGACTCACATAATTGGGAAGTTCTAGGGTGGCCCTAGCTCTAAGCACAATGGTATGTATCTACAGTTAAAACTCTGAAGTCAAGATGCTGCCTCTTTTACTCTGGCACCAGTCCTGCCTCCCTCTGTGTGGCTGCTTTCTCAGGCAGAAATTCTCCAGTTGGTGGGAAGGATGGCTGCTGAATTGTGAGCTGAGAGACAGAGAGAGACAGGGAGAGGCAGAGAAAGAGAGACAGAGAGAGAGAGACCCTTACGCTCTTTGTGTTCCTGTGCAAATCCCACTGAGGGATTCCAATGGCGAGGGATTCCAATGGATCCTGCTTGGATCTCATGCCCAAATTCGGAAATGTGTCACTGAGTCCAAAGGCATGCAGTGTGACATGTGACACTGCTGCCTCAGAGTGGGTCACATGCGCATCCCGACCACAAAGAGTAAGGAAGTCCCTTTCCTCTCATCTGCTCCCATCGAGACGGCAGCCTAGAAACCCTATGGGGCCGCTCTACTTGGTCACAGGGGGTTGCTATGAGCTGAAATTGCCTCCTAATAACAAGAGCAACAAGAGCTTCTCCCCAAGAGACCTGCGGCATTGTCAACAGTTAATGTGTGCAGCTTCTAACGGAAAAGCTGGAAGTTCAAGGCCACACAGAGATGGCTAGGAAGAAAGGCTTAGTCATCTACTTCCAATAAACCAACCCTTGAAAGCTCTGTGGAGCAGAGTTCCTCTCCGACACTCAAATGATCAGTCATCTGCAGTGGGAATCAACTGGACAATAATTTTTTTTTGCATTAAAAATCATTTTATTAGGGACTCATACAACTCTTATCACAATCCATACATCCATCCATTGTGTCAAGCACAGTTGTACATTCATTTCCCTCATCATTCTCAAAACATTTGCTCTTCACTTAAGCCCCTGGTATCAGCTCCTCATTTTTCCCCTCCCTTCCCGCTCCCCCCTCCCTCATAATTTGATAATTTATAAATTATTATTTTGTCATATCTTGCACCGTCCAACGTCTCCCCTCACCCACTTTTCTGTTGTCTGTCCCCCAGGGAGGAGGTCACATGTAGATCCTTGTAATCAGTTCCCCCTTTCCACCCTACCTTCGCTCCACCCTCCCAGTATTGCCACTCACACCACTGGTCCTGAAGGGATCATCCGCCTTGGATTTCCTGTGTTTCTAGTCCCTATCTGTACCAGTGTCCATCCTCTGGTCTGGCCAGATTTGTAGGGTAGAATTAGGATCATGATAGTGGGGTGGTGGGGTGGTGGCGAGGAAGCATTTAGGAACTAGAGGAAAGTTGTATGTTTCATTGTTGCTATACTTCACCCTGATTGGCTTGTCTGCTCCCCACGACTTTTCCATAAGAGGATGTCCAATTGCCTACTGATGGGCTTTGGGCCCCCAATCTGCACTCTGGACAATAATTTTGTTTGTTGGTTTGGTGTCCCCATGAGGAAGGGGTGCTGGCAAATGAAAACATGTCCCGTGAAGAAGATGAACTCACTTCGTGTCCTGTAGATGCCCTATGCTTAAAACGGCATGCTTTGTGTTATTGAAAAGAATCCCCAATTAATTTACTCATTCGATGATTGGGTGAGGGGGAGGGCACAAAACCCAATTTGGGTGTCTTCTATTTTTTTTCTTCTGTCTTTTGAAATTTCTCTCTCTTTTTTTAGATTTTAAAATTGTTAAATTGAAAGATCATGTTATTGGGGGCTCTTAAAGCTCTTATAACAATTCATACATCAATTGTTCCAAGCATATTTGTACATATGCTGTTATTGTTCTGGTGCTAAGTGTTGTGTGGCTTATGCAGTAGCCCAGGCAGACACGGACTTGCTGTCAAAGACCTCCGGTCGGACGAGAGTTCAGGGAGTGCCTCAACTCCTGATGTGTTCTCTGTGTCATTGGAGCCCACCTTTCCCAAAGGCTCAGGTTACAGTGGGACAAGTCTCACTGTATTCCATTGCCACCCACTGAGCACATTCAGTTTGTTGGATGCATTGGCCCCTCCTGGTAGAGGTCACAGGTCTCTCAGATAAAGGACCATGTCAGCTGATCCCCTTTAAGCACGTGGCAGGGTTCTGGAGAACAGCACCGAGGAGAGGTCCGTTTTGAGGAGGAGCCTCCGTGTTCAGAGAAGTTGAATCCAATGATGAGCAGAATCTAGAGTGTACAAGCCCGGAGGTAGAAGGAGCAAAGCTAAGGACTCGGGACGCCCCATTTGGGGGGCTGGGGAGAGTTAGAGAAAGGACACTTTCCCCCTGAATCCAGAAAAAGAAATGCCAAACTCGATCTACCTCACCATTTGTCCAGCGCTGGCCTTGATTTCACACTTTGTTGACCAATCTTTGGAACTCTTGTCAGGTCATTAGAGGTGGTTTACAAACCATAACAAATACTAATTACTTTAGGAGAGATCTTTACTCATTCTTCAAGACTCACCTCCTCTGCTCAGCCTTCTCTCCAAGCTCCACCCTCCGTCTCCTCTTAAGTCATCCCTGCTTCCTCCCCACCTTAGCCCCCCTCACCCACCCCGCACCGTGACCCCGTGCTCACTGTTCATACCCTGTTCAAATCCTGTGTGGACAACATTTCCCAGACTGAACTTGTTAATCTACCTGTGTATCCATTGCCTACACCACTGGGAGTGAGGTCTTATCCTGAGTGCCCCCCGCTCAGTTCCTGGCTCAGAGGGGGCGGTTCAGAACACCTTTGTTTTAATGTGGGAAGGGATGGTTACAGGGATTGAATCAGGGCTGCCCAGTGGCACGCTACATCAGGAGACTTTTAGCTAGAGGCTGAACCAAATAGAAGTAGAGTGTGTAGGGGACTTTGAAATGGCTGCTGAAGACAAGGGAATTGCTTGTTGGAATGAGGCGACCCAGGAGCAGGCGTCACGGCGCAGTAGATCAATACTGCTCCTTCTAAGGAAACAAACAGAATCGATGCCAGCTGCCCTGGGGCTCTGAGCAGATCTGAAAGCCATGGGGCCCATGGACAGAGGCTCCACACACATTTTGCAGAATACAACAGTGTGTGTACCTATTTGGGGGGGGGAGCATGGAAGCTACCCCATTGAATTCCACACTCACAACCATACCTGGGCCCCAGGTGGCCCCCCCATACAAGCACAGAGCAACCAAAGAATTCACAACTGATGAAAGAGTTCTCCGGTGTTGGGACGCACATTCTTCCTCCCATTCCCTTCTCCAGCCACAGCAAACGCTGCCCATTGAGAGCCGCACTCTTGCCTGCTGCGCGCAGATGCAGCCGCAGAATTCGTCTCACCAGTTTTCAGGCAGCCAAGACCCAACACGTGTGGTTGGCGCTCAGTGTGAAGGCTTTCTGCCTTGCCTGATCTAATCCAATCTAACATCATTCCAGCAGGACTCCCTTCTACAGCTTTCTGGAGAGCCACACTGGAGGCTTTGTGAGCCTATTCTGCTGCTGAATAGCTGTAATTGTTAACCCTCCGATTCAATTAAACCCCATTGTACTGCTTCCCCAGCAAAGGTCCTGGGCTGGTCGCTGAGAAGGTTCTTCTTCAGCAGGAGACATGTCTGCCTTGTAGTTTCTTCCCACGGGTACCCCATTTGCTCCCTGGACAGATAAGATAAGGTTCTCCTCAACTACTAACCTAAAGGTTGGTGGTTCGAACCCACCCTAAGGCACCATGAACAAAAGGCTTTGTGATCTGTTTCCATGAAGATAACAGTCGAGAAAACTCAACGGCACAGTTCTACTCCGTAACACAGGAATTGGAATCGATTGGACAGCAATGCTTTATTCCTGTCCCCGGAAGGGTTATGGCCACCCCTCCAATATCTGTGGCTTTTGTTGGTCTCCCCGACTCCACCCTTCCACCTTGGCCGTTCTTTTTCTAAGAAGAAATCTCCTCAGTGCTTCTAGTCGTTTCCTAAAGGACTTGTTTTTCTGATTCCTCACTCCCTGGTTAACCCCTTGTGGCCAGGCTGCCCTTTGTTCACCTTTCTCTTGCAGTGTGATGCCCAGGAAGCACCCAGTGCTTCATCTGCGATCTTCCTAATTCCGAGGGTAAACCAGCATCAAGGGACACTGAAGTGGAGTCTTGGGAGGTGAAGAGGAGTTTGCCAGTTTGCCGAGGTGCATCCAGGGGTGCAGGCAGGGAAACAAGTGAGTGTGGCTTAGATCACACTTTGGATCATGCACATGTTTGTACAAACCAAGTGTTATTTCCCTTACTTAGAAGGATTATTGTAATTGATTATTGTAACACTCAGGCTTATAATCACCCATCTGATGATCAAAACACCAGGTTTACAACATCCCTTGCAAAAGATGAAGGGTCTTGAATAGCTTCTACAATGGAGCCCTTTGACTTGTTTTTAGTTTTTGGACCCTCTGTTCAACAGTCCCTCTTTTCAGTCAGAGCCTGCCTTGCTGTAATAGTATTTCTTTTCCTACATGGAAGGGAATGCTGTTCTAGGCATTTGTGCATTGGGATATGCACTCATTTGGGTGGAAGTGAGTGCCCCAGAGGGGGACTCGAGGTGGAGGGACAAGGACAAAGATGCTCTGATTTTCATCCCCAAGGAACTGAGGAAGTTACACGCTGGTGGGGGCAACACAGGAATGAGAAGAACAAAAGCTGTAACGGAGTCACACCAGCCAACTGCTGTGGAAGTTCAGAGGAAGGGCTAGTTGTGCTGTCGAGGGGATTCCTCCTCATGGCGACCCAAGTGTACACAACAGGACTGCACCGTGCGGGGCCCTTCAAGGCTGTGAGCTGCCAGCGCTGAGCACCTGTCTTGTCTTCTGAGGCATCTCTTGGTGGGTTCAAACTACCATCCTTTAGACCAGGACTTGAACGCTGCACTGTTTTTGCAACACTCAGGGACTCCTGAGGACAGGAGAGTCACTTCCAATGAAGAAGACAAAGATGGTTGTTGTAAGATCTGCTCAGCAGCCAGGGTTATCACTTGAACAGTCAAATCAGATATCATTAGTCGCCTGCTCAACACTCAGAGCTTCCCTACCCACTCAGAACTGAGCCCACTGCCCTGACACTGGCCTGTAAGAGCTTGTGTGGTGGATTCTGGCCATCTCTCATTGCAGGGTTCACGCCTATACTTGTCCACTGTGTTCCCACTGGTGTCCCTGCTGTCCGTGAACCTGCCAAAGTTGCTCCTATCTCAGAGCTCTCACACTGGCCATTCCCTCTTTGGAAGCTTCCTCCCCCAGGTCTCCCCATGACTCAGTCCCTCTCATCAGTCCAGTCTCCGTGTCATTGCTAGCCGTGCAGAGAAACCTGAGGCCCACCACCAATCACACATCACTGACGCCCCTCTTGCTCTGCCTTCTTTTATTAGCAGCCTATATTATGAGCAGAACTTGTTTTGATGTTTACATTTTAACCTTCTGTCTCCCAGTAGAATATAAACTCTATGAAGGCATGCACCTTAGGTTTTATCTGGTTATTTATCCACCCCAGCCCCCAACCCCACTGTTGTTCATTCTGTCGAGTATGCCTTAGAGTTGCTAACAGCAACGTCAGTGGTTCACCATCCTCTCCGAAGGAGAAAAATGGAGCTGTCTGCTCCAGGGAAGGTTTGGCGTCTCAGAAAGCCCATAGAGGGGTCGGGAGGAGTCAGAATTGACTGACTGCCAGTGGCTTCGTCTTCCCAGTGGCAAGCCTGGTTCCCAGCACAGGGTTAGGCACTGTTCTGAGGACCCCCGTGCACTATAACCACACACTTCCTATCACAGAGTCCAAAGTCACACACACCAGTGGTACACAACTAAACCATCCATCATCTGCTGTTGTGCTGGGAATGGAAAGGAAGGCCCAGCCACCGTCGCTGTGACCTGTCTATGTGGACTTGAGAATGTAATCCTCCAGCTAGACAGGACTCCTCTGGGCATGCGATTTGCCTCCACCTTCAAGTCTAGGCGGAAAACCTCGGCTCAGAGTATGCGCAGGCATGCTCTCGGAGCCACAGCCAAGGTCTTTGAGGAGTCATGGCACGTCAGACATAGCCCAGAAGGACAAGCCACTCGGGCTCACCTTCAAAAGAGTAGAGTTACCTCTGAAAACCAAAAACAAGTCAAGTGAACTGAAGGTCAACTGCTGCTGCATGTGTAGGCTAGATCCATTCATTCACCCACTCCAAGGCAATCCTTATTCAGGCCTCCGGAGTTGTACTCAAAGCACTCAGCCTGATTAGATGCTGTTCCTACAGGAAGAGTTTGGGCACAGAGACTAACTGGCAGCACAGCGATGTCATATCCCTTGGGATGAGAAATGGTTTTGAGTATGGGTGTGTCAGTTTGAATCTGGGCTGCACCACTCCCTAATTGTCCGTACGACACAACGTGGCGCTATGACTGCAAGCAAGCGAGCTGAGCTCTCTATGCATCGGTCCCTTCCTCTGTAAAAGGGAAAAATAATCAGACCTGCCTCACAAGGTTATATGAAGATCAAAACTGCATTCATGTATGGCATATAGGGCATGAGGAACCCTGGTGGCATAGTGGTTATGCACTGGCTGTTAATTACAAGGTCAGCAGTTTGAAACCATCTGCTGCTCCAAGGGAGAAGGTTGGGGCTTTCTACTCCCATAGACACATAAACAGTTACCATCTCAGAAACTCACAGGGGGCGGTCACTATGGGTCTGCGCTGACTCGATGGCCGTGAGTTTGAGGTCTGTGAGGTCTTTGGAATAACACCCGGCACATCGTCAGTGTTTTGATCCATATTGGCAATTGTTTTATTATCACCCATCCCATGTTCATTCTGAGGCATATATGTTCAATGAGAGGAAGGGCAGGTGAAGTGTGATAGACTAGTTAAATGATCACTGCTTGCTCATTCTCTCTCTCTTCCTCCCCTCTCCCCCAAATGCCAATAGTGGAATTTGTATAATGCAACCTCCCTGAAAATTTCTGGAATTCTACCCATTTTCACATGGACTCTGAAACATTTTAGCTTGAACACCCTTGTGGAGACGGAGGCTGCTGAGAGAGATCCAGACGTGGACGAGTTCGGCCTCCCCCTATCTGTCCCGAGCACGTCCCCAAACAGCGGACTTCACTTTCACTTGACGTTTGCTGCAAACATCACTCTTAGCCCCTTTGGTTGTTCTGGTTTTTTCCCCCGGAGCGCCAGCTCATTCTCCACCTTCAGCTTTTTGGACAGGATTCTCACAGATTCATGCCCCTCTCTTTCTTTTCGCACAGAGAGAGTAAAAAAAAAAAAAGAGTCAGAAAGAGAAGCAACACTGCAGAAAATTCATGAAAAATAGCCAGTGGGGTTTCCCTCCCCCCTTTTAATATGAAGTAGAGGAAAAGAAGGAATAGGCCTGAGGAATCAGCACGAGGAGAAAGGAGCCTTTGCTGTTCTGTACGGCTGGCCTGCTGGCCTCCTTGAAGTGGTGAGCTCCCCGAGGCCAGCGCCCTAGGAGACAGCCAGGACTCTTGGGAGCAGTCAGCCTGACCTGCGAGCCAGCTGCCGCGCTGGCCAGGGTGCTTGGACCACATCTGAAAAGCGGTGAAGGTAGATATTTGTTTTCCCTCTAAGTCCGGGGACAGAATCTCTTGTTCCTGGGCTGTTTTTAAGACTAGAGAGGGGAAAATTATAAAAGAGTTCAATATGTGCCAGGTATTATTAATATCATCCTTTGGCAGTGTGCTCGATTCATTCATTCATTCAACAAATACGTACTAAGCACTTGTGTCCCAGGCACGAAGCAAAACACGAAGGATAAAAAGATGAATTAGACATTCTTCTCCCTTAAGTAGCTCGTGTCTGGGTGGAGAGAGAGGCGCAAACAGGTGGCTCTCAAACAGCAGAGTACAGGTAGTGTTTTAGTTTGGTTGCCCCAAGACAGGATTCCAGGAAGTGCCAGCAGAAGAACAAGAAGCAGAGAGGCAAGAAAGGATGGGACTAGACAGGACAGGAAAGGATGCCAACACAACGTGTTTATGAGCAGGTACTTATGGACAACCAGAGCTGAATTTCACTGCAGACCGACAGTGTAGGCGCCACCTCGGTGCTGTTCCCTCTGGGGGAGCAACTGCAAACCAAAGTCACTGCCATGGCATTGATGCCAACTCCTAGCCACCCTATAGGACAAGGTCGAACTGCCTCTGTGGGTTTCTGACACTGTGACTCCTTATGGGAGTAGGAAGCTTCATCTTTTTCCCAGGCAGCAGCTGGCGGTCTCAAACTGCAGCCCAACTCGAAACCACTACCCACCCATCAACTAACTCCCACCGTCCGGCCTGCCCTGGCCTGCCCTCTGATCATCGGCCCTAGAAAGCCCATTGGTGTGCACAGAAATGATGATGCCAGGAGAATGTGGGCCGAGCATGGACAGACAGAAACAAGCCCAGAGCAATAGGGACGCCCCCAAAGAAGAACTCCCAGCTCAAGTGGTTGGATCTAAGAAGACCACTTAAAAGAGATAAAGGCTAAATCCCAAGGGAATGTCTCATTCTAGAGGGAGGGCACGTGCAGACTGGATTGTTTACAGAGCAGCTGCCATTTCTATGTTAGGAGCTGGACCCTTTACACTGAGGGCATCTTAGTTGTCTAGTGCTCCTTTAGCAGACATATCACAGGTGGAAATTTATTCTCCTACAAATAAAAATTTCTCAGAGTGCCCGATATCTGACCACATTAAAGATTTTGCATGGACAATTCCACCGAACGTTAGCGAAAAAAATCCCACTACTTATCACCCTTATCCATGGAGTCTGGGTGGTCGGGAACAAGCAAGGACTCAGGTAGTAGATAGACCCTCACAGTGCTATCCTCACAGGAACACGAGAGAGAAAGAGCAGCAAGCAGGGAAGTTGTGCTTGATTGTGGCCAAGAAAGTCCGAGGACTTTTCTGGGTTTGCCCAAGACACACCCCTGGTTTCTGTCTATTTGTAGATGAGGTGCTTCCTCAGAACATCCTTCCTTGCAGAGCAGCCATCCTGCAGCCCTGCCCAGCCCCCAGATGCCCGCTGTACACATTCTTCTTCTTAAGTACCACCTCCCAATTAGACCAAGGATGTGGCCATCGGGCTGCCCAGAATTGCTCTCCCCACCTTCGGCTTGCCCTGCGCAGAGTTCAGATTGCTTATTTCCCGACACTCAGAGAGACCCATTAATATTTAGCATGCTACATTTCCAAAGCACTTTGCTAACACAAATTGATCTTTTCGGCACCCCCTTGTGAGACTGCTCAGTGCTACTAGCCCTACTGGGGACAGGCCGCTTCTGGAAGATAAGATGATTAGGCCAGGGCCAGGCCTGGTGAGCGATAGATCCAGATTAGAACCAGAGGTCAGTGACACCAGTTGTCCGAGCCTCCAGACGGAACTCCACAGCAGCCTCCACGCCCTGTCATTACCTGCTCAGGATGGTCCTGGAACACATCCAGTCTTCTGAAGGTTTTAATAGAATGGGTTGTTATCTTTGAGACTGGACTACTTACAAACCAACTGCCATTTAGGGAATGCTTGCGAGGTGCCAGCAGCTGGGCACTTAACACAGAGGGCGACTTTGTTTTCTAGTGCTGCAGTAACAGACATACAACAGGTGGATGGCTTTAACAAAGAGAATCACTTACTCTCCTCGTATGTTGTAGTCCTTATGTGCCATCTAGTAGGCTCTGATGCATAGTGACCGTACGTGCCACAGGATGAAACACTGCAGGGTCCTGTGCCATCCTCACCATCATTCCTGTGCCGGAGCCCACGGATGCAGCCACGGTGTCCATCCATCTCCTTAAGGGCCTTCGCCTCTTCTCTGCCCCTCCCCTTTACCAAACAAGATGTCCTTCTCCAGGGACGGGTCTCTGCTGACAAAGTATGTAAGAGGAAGTCTTGCCATTCTTGCCTCTGAGGAGCACTCTGGCCTTACTTCTTCCAACACAGATCGGTTTGCCCTTTCAGCAGCCAAGGTATTTCAAGATTCCTCTCCAGCACCGCAATTTGAACGCACCAGTTCTTCTCCAGTTTTCCTTGTTCAATGACCAACTTTCACAGGCATATGAGGTGATTGAAAATAGCATGGCTTGGATCAGGCGCATCTTAGTCCTCAAAGTAACACCCATGCTTTTCAGTATTCTACAGCTGTTTTGGGAAGATTTACTTAATGCTACTAGTCTTTTGATCTCTTGACAGCTGCTTTCACGAGCATTGATTGTGGATCCAAGGAAGACAACATCCTTGACAACTTCAACCTTTTTCTCTGTTTGTCATGTTGCCCATTGATCCAGTTGTGAGGATTTGGGTCTTCCTTACCTTGAGTTATAATCCATACTGAAGGTGACCATCCTTGATCTTCATTAGTAATACTTCAATTCCTCCTGACTTTCAGCAAGCAAGGTGTGTCCTCTGCATTTCACAGGCTGTTAATAAGCCTTCCTCCATCTGGATGCCACACTTTTCTTTCTTTCTTTTTTTAAAATCATTTTATTAGGGCTCATACAACTCTTATCACAATCCATACATACATCAATTGTGTAAAGCGCATCTGTACATTCATTGCCCTCATCATTCTCAAAACATTTCCTCTCCACCTAAGTAAGCCCCTTGCATCAGCTCCTCATTTTTCCCCTCCCTCATGAACCCTTGATAATTTATAAATTATTATTTTGTAAGATCTTGTCCTGTCCGACGTCTCCCTTCACCCACTTTTCTGTTGTCTGTCCCCCAGGGTGGAGGTCACATGTCGATCCTTGTCATCAGTTCCCTCCTTCCTACCCACTCTCCCACCACCCTCTTCTTCAGATAAGCCAGCTTCTCTGGGGGTTTGCTCAGCATACAGATTGAACAAGGTTGATGCAAAGATACAACTCAGATGCACATCTTTTCTAATTTTAAACCATGCAGTATTCCCTTGTCCTGTTCACATAACTGCCTCTCGATCCTTGCACAAGTTCCTCATGAGTTTAACGAAGTGCTCTGGAATCCCCATGCTGGAATTCAAGGGTAGCTGCAGTTGGTATGATCCACACAGTCGAATGCCTTTGTATAGTCAATGAAACACAAGCAACCATCTTTCTGGTATTCTCTGCTTTGAGCCAAGATCCATCTGACTTCAACAATGATATCCCTTGTTCCCTGCCGATGTACTGCAGCAACTGTTGGATGATCTTAAGTTAAATATTACTTTCGTGCAACACCAGTGATGTGGTTCTATAGTTTGAGCCTTCTGTTGGATAACCTTTCTTTGGAATGGGCGCAAGTATGGATCTCTTCCAGCCAGTTGGCCAAGTAGCTGTCTTCCAAATTCCCTAGCACAGGCGAGTGAGTGCCTCCCGTGCTTCCCTGGCTTGCATTGATTCCTGGAGCCTTGTTTTTGGCTAATGCATTCAGTGCAGTTTGCACTATTTCCTTCAGCACCATTGGTTCCTGCTCACAAGCTACCTCCTGAAATGGTGGACTGTGGACTGGTCCTTTCTGGTACAATGATTCTGGGTATTCTTTCCATCTTCTCTGGATGCTGCCTGCACCATTCAGTATTTTCCCATAGAACCTTTCAAAATTGCAACTTGAGGCTTGGATACTCTTTCTTGAGTTCTTTCAGTTTCAGATATGCTGAGTGTTTTCTTCCCTTTTGGGTTTCTAATTCTAGGTCATTGCACATGTCATTATAACATTTGGTTTTGTCCCCTTAAGCTGCCTTTTGAAAATTTCTACTTAGCTTTTTGACTCCGTCTTTTCTTCTACGTGCTTCAGCTCCTCTGCGATTAAGAGCACGTTTCAGAGCCTCTTCTGACATCCACTTTGATCTTTTCTTTCTTTCCTGACTTGTTGCTTTCTTCATGAATGAAGGTCTTGATGTCCTCCCACAACTCCTGGGGTCTTCTGTCATTTGTGTTCAATGGGTCAAATCTGTTCTTGAGATGTTCTCGAAATTCAAGTGGGATAGACTCAATGTCATATTTTGGCTCTCGTGGACTTGCTTTCATTTCTTTCAGCTTTATCCTGAGCTTACATGTGAGCAATTAATGATCTGTTCCGTACTTCTCCCCTGTCTGGTTTTAGCTGCTGACATGGAGCTTCTCCATCGTGTCTTCCTACAGATGTAATCAATTTGATTTCCGTGTATTCCAACTGGGGAGGTCAGTGTGTTATTGAAAAAAGTATTTGCCATGAACAAGTCATTGGTTTTGCAAAATTCTATCAACAACCTAGCTTCATGACTCACAGTTTATGAGGTTGGAAGTCCAATTCAAAGTGCCGGTTCTAAAGGAAGGCTGTCTCTCTGCCAGCTCTGAGGGAAGGTTCCTGTCTCCTTGCAACATCCATGGTTTTAGCATTCCTTAGAAATGTCTATGTGCTTTGGTATCAATCTTCCCCTAGGTCTAGTGGGTTCTTAGCACAGGAGCCCCACGGTCCAAAGACATGCTCCATCCCCTGATCTTCTTTCTAGTATGGTAATCAGGCCCCTCTTCTGCATCTTCTCTCTTCATTTATCTCTTATAAAGTAATATAGGCCACACCCCAGGGAAATTCCCTACATCCCACCCTAGTCCCCTTACAACTGATTGGCTGATCACAGCATGGGCGATTGCATCATTTTTAACTGTCAAATTGCATCATTACATAACTACTGGACCACTGAGAATCATGGCCCAGTCAAATTGACACCTTCTTTTTTAGGGGGCAGGGGTTGGGGGACACATACTTTGAACCAAGACAGAGGTATATAATTTAATCTTTGCTACCCTGGCCAACATTGCATGATGCCATTACCATTATTACCCTCATTCTATGAATCAGAAAACCAAGGCACAAAAAAAGATGAAGCAATTTGCTTTCAAGTTTCACAGCTAGTACTTTGTAGAGCTAAGATTTAAATCCCAGCTATTCAGCTTCAGAGATCCTTAACTATATGAATCACTCTAGTGGGAAGTAGGGGACCAGGTCAAGCCAACTTACTCTTTGTGACATTCTGCCTGCTCCCACGCATATTATCCTACGCTTTACCTGATTATTTCTAGAGGGAAAGGCATTCAGTGGTGAGTCTGTCTGTAAAATCGTTCTTGAGGAATGAGAGTATACACTGAAAGTCCTTGGTTGCTTGATTTTCCTCTGTGCTCCACTTTTCTCCCCATTCCTAACTGTGCCTAAAAAGGCAGAGTGGTGGGGTAGACCGCCCCAGAAACAATTATGAGGTAGTGGGGAGCCCCACAGCCCAGATGATGAGAGCTCATGGGGACAGAGATCTGAAATGACTTGTCAGCGTTGTGGATGTGAGGAGAGTTGGATGTGATGGAGGGGGACAAGGAGACAAAGGGCATGCCGGGCAGAGAGGACAGCATGAACAAAGTGGGGGGTGGGGCAGCAGTGTAAGAGCGGCAAGAGGCGCTGTCTACCTGGAGTCCTGCTCCTTGTTTTGTCCTGGAGGTGAGTGGGTTAATCTGGGGAACCTGCATGAGGGCCTGGATTACAAATTCAGGTGTCTCTTAGAACACACCTCATTATGGCATGTCCAACCACATGCATCTTGGAGTTTTTGTGTTGAGTTGAAAGGGTTGGTTATTTAAGAATTATGTAATAATTTCCTATTATATGCTAGGCAGGAGCCCTCATGGTGTAGTGGTTACATATTGGGCTGTTAACTGTAAGATCACCAGTTCGAAACCACCTGAAGCTCCTTGGAAGAAAGAGGAAGATATAACTCCTGTAAAGAGTTACATCTCAGAAGCCCACAGGAACAGATCTACCATGCCCTTTAGGGTCACTATGAGTCAAAATCAACTCAACGGCAGAGAGAGAGAGAGAGAGAGAGAGAGAGAGAGAGAGAGAGAGCTCACTAAAGATCCCTGGTGGGCACAGTGGATCAGGTGTCGGGCTGCTAACTACAAAGCTGGCAGTTCAAACCCACTAGTCTGTCTAAAGATGAGGCTTTCTCTTAAAGGCTTGAAGGTAATCAAGCGGCCATCAAGCTCAGAAGCAACAAAGCCCACATGGAAGAAGCACACCAGCCTATGCAACCACGAGGT
>NW_022103968.1:30650929-30691896 GCF_000313985.2 Echinops telfairi | reverse complement strand
AATGTTTTGAGAAATGATGTACAAATGCGCTTTACACAATTGATGTGTGTATGGATTGGGATAACAGTTGTATGAGCCCCTAATAAAATGTTTAGGAAAAAAAAAAAAAAGATGAGGCGTTCTGCTCCCTTAAAGACTTACAGCTTTGGAAACCCTAGGTAGCTAGCCTCTCTACTCTGCCCTATAGGATCACTGTAAAATCGACTCCGTGGCACTAGGTTTGGTTTGGTTGGTCTTAGTCTAGGTGTTATTGACAAGGGAGCATGCAGGGGCAAAAGGAGCTCTGGACAATGACTGAACGACTGAATGGTATGATGTCTGGATTAGGTCCTAAGAAAATGGTCAAAAGAAAACAGAAAGAAGGAGCTCTGGAGAAAGGTCTGGAATTGAGGAGTGTTTGTGGGAAGAAAACTAAGAAGGCCACTCTTTGCCCCGGCGACTTTCCAAAGGGAAACAAGAATTCATGTTGCACTAAAAAAGAAAAATAAAATCCATTTTCTCCCAGCTCACTTTAGTCCATTGTGAGCAAATCTTTGTAAAAATTCTGCCCAAGCAGGATTTCCCCCCTCCAATTTCCTCGTTTCCCAAGCCCCAAAGCCCCTGCTATTGGTCCTTTCTGACTCCTGGTGACCTATAGACCGAGTAGGATTGCTCCTAGGATTTCTGAGGCTGTACCTCTTTATGGGAGCAGGCTACCTCATCTTTCTCCAACAGACTGGCTGATGGATTCAAACCACCCACCTTCCACTTGGCTGCCCAATACTTAATCCACTGCACCACCGAAGATCCTTAGTTCCCAGACCACCAAACCCATGCCATCCAGTTGATTCTGACTCATAGTAACCCTGGGTAGGGTTTCTGAAGCTGTAAACCTTTACAAGAGCAGATGACTTCATCATCTTTTCCCCATCTAGTATCTGATAGGTCTGAATCACCAACCCTGCAGTTAGCAGTCCAACATTTACCAAATGGTCCCATCAGGGCTACTTTCCATTGCCAGCAAGTCAATTCCAATTCACATTGGCCCTCTATAGAGAGTTTCAGGGGCTGTGAATCACTACAGGAGCAAAGAGCCTCATCTTTCTCCCTTGGAGCAGCTGGTGGGTTTGAATCATTGACGTTGTACCACCAGATAGTGCACCAGCACATGACCTCATCTCCCCCTTTCAGAGGTACTGGTGGATTTGAACCACTGACTTGGCAGTGAGCAACTCAATGCATAGCCCACTGAGCCATCAGAGTCCCGTCCCTTTCCTTGTTCCTCACTCACTGCCTTCGAGTTGATGCTGACTCATAGAGACCCTATAGGTCAGAGAACTGCCCCCTGTGGGTTTCTGAGACTGTAAATCTTGACAGTAGTCAAAAGCCTCTTCTTTCAAAGTGCCTGGTGGTTTCAAACTGCTGACCCTGGGGTCAGTCCAGTGTGGAACCTCTATACCACCAGGGTTCCTCCCTTTCCTTGTTAGCTCTTTATAATTTGCCAAACCATTTCCCATCCATGACATGGCCTTTATCCTCATGAGTGTTCAGTGCAGTGGGTAGTGATGGGAAGTCTCCATTTTACAGCAGAATCATCTAAGGTTAGTGCTTTATAGCAGCAGCCTTGGGGTGGGGAGCGTTCCTGGTCTCAAGGTTGCTTGTTCCCTTCCACATACCACCCTGCCATCCAGCTCCTGCTCATCGCTTGACTCGTCCAAGGCAGGCCAGAGCCCCTTGGCATATGAGATGTGGCTTGCTGCCTTGCGTCCTGCAGCAGGTGTGGAGGAAACCAGAATCATGTGAAGAAGGGGGTGGAGACTGGAGCTAGGCTCCTCAAGCTAAGACACACCAGTAGCTCTGTGAAGTTAGAAGAGGTGAGGAAGGATTCCCCCAGAGCCTTAAGAGGGGCATGGCCCTGCCGATACATCGATTTAAGACATAGGGTCACTCAAATTGTGAGAGAATAAAAATCTGTTGAATCAAGTCCCCCTAACCCCTCACCCCCTCAAAAATTACCATTCAAGAAGGCTAACTCATTGATCCCAATCTTGCAGGAAACAAGCTCCTTTAACATGATTAAATTGAGACGGATTACATGCATGCGTGTACACAATTCAGGGCATAGGTGATGTCTTGCTGAGATGAAAATGACCCTTACGGGAGCCACTGGTGGGTTCATACTCCTTTACCTGACCAGGGTTCTAGTTGATACCTGAAACCCACATCCTTCTGGATAGGAGCATTTAATAATGCTAGAGAGAAGGATCTCAGTGCCCCAAAGCCAGGAAAATGTGTCGCCTTCTGTGCTTAGGAGCCATGGGAAGGAGGGGTCCTCAGGTAGCAGGGGCCAACCAGAGGCCCCATTTCCTGTCTCCTGATAACATTTTTCTCCTCCCCGTTTCATACTGTGTGCCTAATTATGGTATTGTATTAGGAGAACATTGACACTCCACAGAGATTGGGATAGGTCCCCCAGCAGGGTGAGGTCTTTTCTCTAAGATAGCCTTCTAGTAGCCCTGATGGTGTAGTGGGTTAAACTTTGAACTGCTCATCATAACCTCAGCAGTTTGAAGCCACCAGCTGATCCCCTGGAGAAAGAGGAGGCTTCCTCCTCCCATAAAGAGTTACAGTCTCAGAAACCCACAGGAGCCGTTCTACCCTGTCCTATTGGACATCTCTGAATCAGAATGACTCAATGGCAGTGAGGTTTTGTGTCTGATTATTTTTTGCGTAAAGCCATATATAGACCTTGTTTCACTCATACACCTTGTTCAAGCTGGTCATTTTGGAGTTAACCTGGGGATGACAAAGCCCTAATTGCCAAACAGACTGGCAACGGTCTGAGAATTTCCTCTTTTTAGTTATTCCAGAACTGCAAGGGTCTTCCATGGCCAGAACAGGACATGGCACCGGAATAACTGTATCAAAGTTGGTAGATCCTGGTGGTGCTCGGACCCTGGAGCCAGCCTGCCGTGGTTCAAATCTCAGGCTTGCCACTTCTTTTCTGTAAAGCCTTGGGCTTGTTACTTAACCTGTGAGTGTCTTGGGTTCCTCAAATGTACAGTACTCATAAGAATACATCTTATCTGGCAGCGTTGTGTAAGAATGGGCTGAGATTAGGCATGACAAGGGCTTAGTGCGGCTTCTGGTACATTCTGAGTCCTTGTGAAATATTAAGTATTATTTATTAAAGGGACGCTGCTTTCCTCCTCCAGGTATTTCTCACTTTTGTTTATACCCACCCTCAACCCACAGTTTATATTCAGAAACCAGCCGCTCCAAACCCCCCACTTCCTGTGGTTTGGGATGCAAAAGTAGCTTCCCTGTGAGTGCTTATTATTATTTCTTTCTACTGCTTAAAGCACTGCCTTAAAGCCGTGTAGACACATAGCTCATTTTTAATCCAAGTGCGAAGGGCCCTTTAAAGTATTCCTTGTTTATTCTGTTTCAAAGAAAGATAGAAGGAGGAAAAAAACAAAAAACCAAGGCCCTTTGGTTTCAAGTTCCTCTGTTGTATTTTGTAAGGCACCACGCCCATCTTGGATGCTGTGTACATGGGGACTCGCTAACAATAGTAACTGAGACAGATGAGCAACTCGAGAAAGCAAAGTCACCATTTTGAATTTAGCGTTTTATTGACGGGCTGAGTGTCTTGAGAGAGACAGTGTGGCTCCGAGGCTAAAGAGCCCACAGGGATTCCGAGGGCAAAAGGCTTGCGTCTCAGTCACAACAGCAGCTCCGGTGACCCCCACCCCCACCCCCGAGCCAGCAATTTCCTTCCTCTGGACCTCAAATTCGCCACGTGAGTACTGGGCACCTTGCCACTAAAGCATCTCCCAGGGATGTTAAGCCAAGGCTGCCATATGCAGCTCTGCAGACTTCAGGCCGCACAAGGGCGCCAGCCGAGGGACTAGGTGGGGGCCGCCGACATCCTGCCCAGGCCGTGCTTGTCACCTGTGGTTGATGAGGCACCTTCTTCCAATTTGCACAAGGGTGCTATCTGAACACGGTGACCCTGGTGCTTCAACCAGTTAAGCGCTTTGTGGCTGACCGAAAGGTTGGCTGGTGGAACCCGCCCAGGAAGAGACCAACTGCCCAATAAGCAAGGTAAACCATTGACGAGGGCCTCAACACAAGGGGCACCAGTTGTCCAAAGCAAGGACCCAGAGATGCCAAGCAGACAGGGCACAAAGAAAAGCAAGCACCAGAGTGGAAGGTAAGTGACAGGGCACCAACTTAAATTGATAGTATCTCCAGTGCAGGACAATGTGCAGACCAAAAATACAGGTCACATGGGGTCACAAGGTAATCCACAGCAAGACTGTTTAAGCCACAAGGCCCCTGCTATGGCAACCCCTTCTTTGGCATCTGTCTTCTATGGTCTCCTCCTGTATGATTGGAAGCCTTTATCTTGGCAGGTCTCGTGAGAGTTTGTGATTTTTTCCTAATAATCAAGAGGTGGGGGTGGGCTTTTGAGTCTTTCTCTTGCTACATTCACCAACTCTGCAATAGATCCAACATGAGTGGTGACTGGGAAAGGATGGGTTCTATTAATAGACAATAGGCCTCTGATTCACATTGAGAGAGCTACCTTGTATACCTGCATCTGCTATGCAGCGTCTCCAGCCATGATTTAAACATAAGGGTATGCTCTTACACCGGTCCTGGCAAACAACTGATGGGAACTTCAGTCCCAGATGAAGTGCATAAGTGAAGAAACTCTATTAAGTCAACCACTGACCATGGCAATGAATTCAAGCAAATTACTTTTTAATTGATTGCGTGATGTACAGAGTTATGCCCTAAGTTTTGTAAACAACAGCATTTATAGCTTTGACTTTAAAATACACCTGGCATCCATGTGACACAATGTAGCAAACATTCATATAATACTAATAGATGAGTGGTGTGCTGTTGTGGGGTGCTGCTGCGTCAGGTCCCATTCATAGTTACCCTAAGTACAACAGGTCAAAACACTGTCCGATCCTTTACCACCCTCACAGTTGTTCTTGTGTTTGAACTTATCGTGCAGGAACTTCCTTTTGTTCACTGCTCCCATACTTTACCAAGCATGATGTCCTTCTCCAGGGACTGGTTTCTCCTGATAATGTGCCCAAAGTATATCAAACGAAGTCTCACCATCCTTGCTTCTAAGGAGCATTCTGGTTGTACTTCTTTCAAGACAGATTTGTTTGTTCTTTTTTTTTAATAGATATCAAAGTTTATTAGTGGTTAATAGGGTCAGTGTACAGAAAGTGGGGGGTGGAGGGTAGGTAGGGGTGATGGAAAAACTACATGGATCATGGAATGTTGGCTTGCAAACAGATTCTTGTAATTGCTGTCATAGGGCTTAAACCTATAAACAACTGAATAGGAAAACATTGTGTGATAAATCTACAAGGGGGCTTCAAAAAGTTTGTGGGAAACTTCCATTATTTTCCAATTTATTTGCAGTCATCACTGGGGCTATTTCTTGCTGCTGATTTCTTTGCGAGCCTGCACTTCCACATGCATGACCCAGACCAGGGCCGTCCTGAAAGCTTGCAGGAGTGAGCGGTAATTGGGATGCATGGCTACGATGGGTTCTGCTTGGTTCTTCATTTTCTCCCGGTTGTAGTCTGGCTGCTTGATCATCTTGGGAGAGCTTAAGTCAGGTTGGCCTTTGCTTTGAGCTGAAGAGTTCAAAGAGTCTCAGGGAGGAGGCACCGCAGGCGCTGACTACACAGTGCTCAGGCTGGGGCCACTTCTCTCCAGACTTGTGTGCTCTTTTGGTAGCCCGTGGTATTTGGAATATTCTTTGCCAGCACCATAATTCAAATGCATCGATTCTTCTTCAGTCCTCCCTATTCAATGTCCAATTTTCACATAGTACAAGGTAATTGAAAACAGTATGGCTCGGTTCATCCTCAATGTAATTTCCTCGCTTTAAAAGACTTCGAAGAGGTCTTATGCAGAAGATTTACCCAATGCAATATATCCATTTGATCTCTTGACTGCTGCTTTCATAAGCGTTGATTGTGAATCCAAGCAAGACAGAATCTTTGACAACTTCAATCTTGTCCCAGTTTATCGTGATGCTACCTATTGGTCCAGTTGTGAAGAATTTGGTTTCTTTACATTGACAGGTTCAAGAGGAATGGTGTCACATTCGTTGTCAAAAGGACCATTTCAAGATCTACCTTGAAGTACAATGCTGTCTGTAATAGGATAATATCTATAAGGAAATCCAGTCAATACAACTATTTTTCAAATGTATGCACCAACCACTACAGCTAGTTATATAGAGGTTGAAGAATTTCTACCAATATCTTCACATGAGTGGTAGAGATGGATAATTTAATCCTAACATAGTCAACATAAAAAATACTAGAAACATCTACATTTATCTAACATTAAACATTTTCATTTATGTATCAAGTGAGTTTTGTTTTGTATTGTCTGTTACTTGGGATATAATGCTGGATATTATCAACATATGCTAATAAATGAAGTACTAGGCATCTGCTACTTTTGCTTTTAGTGGCTAATAAAACATGGTATTTGAAAAGAAGTTACATCATGGATAGCTAACATACACGTATATGCCAAGGGTCTTCAAAATGTTCATGGAAAAATGGAATGAAATGATAATTGAATTTTCCCATAAATGTTTTGAAGTGTGTGTGTGTCTAATGGGATCTATCATATATCCTATTAGAATTCATGAGTAAGCAGAGGAGGGGACATCATGGATTATCAGTGTTTAGGACCTTCCCATGTCTTAATTTGGCTCCGTATTCAGGAACTCTGTGGGATAAAGACCTGGTGATGTATTCCCTAGAGATCGGAGCCTATAAAACATTATAGAGCTGCAACACCCTGTCACATGAAGTTGCTATTGAGGGTGAAAATGGATTTGATGGCACCTGAAAGCAACAACAATTACATAGGCTCCAATTCATTGAAACCCTATGTGTAACAGAATGAAAGGCTGTACAGCTTGCGCCATCTTCTTGACTGTTAGCATGTTTGAGTCCAATGTTGCACCTATTATGTGGTGCTTCCTGATAGGGAGGGTTCATCTTTGAGCACTAAGCACACAGTCTTCCCTTATGACCCTTGGGATCCATTGTGACCATGAGGTTTTCATTGGCTAATTTTCAGAAGTACATTTCTGTGGTAGATATATAATCGTTTGTCACTTTGAGGATTAAGAGTGTGGGGGTGGAGTCTAGCTTGTCAGTCAGATCATAGCCAATGAGACCTCTGTGTGGGCATGGCCTTCTCCTGAGCATTCTGGGAAATCTGGTACTTCCTCTTTGGAGGTGGGAGACTCTGCCACTCCCTGGGAGACAGAGCAGCTGACAAGACACATGGACCCACCCTGATGCAGAGATCCCTGCCAGCGCTGAGATGTTTCCAATGACACTGGACCCAAAGACTTTCTACCCACTGGCCTGTGATCTTCTACATTCGGCATCATTGCATGTGTTTTGTGAGTCTGAAGAGGACTTTATAGATTGGTATTGGACATATGGGCTAATATCGGACTTATGGACTTGATCTGGACTGGGCTGGGATGTTTTCTCAATGTTCAATTACTCTTGTACATAAACCTCTGCCTTATACACCTGAGTGTCTCCATGAATTTGTTTCTCTGGTCTACCTAGACCAACACAATTTCCAAGCCTTCCTTGTCCATCTTAGTCTGGAAGCTCCACTGAAACTTGTCCACCATGGTTGACCCTGGGAGTATTAGAAATATCTGTGGCCTAGTTTTCAGCATCAACACTCAGGCTAGCACAGTGAAATGAACTAATAGACTAGGGGTGGATATGAGCGGACAGAAGCTTTGTATTAAATAATGTGATTTAATCAGGATGGGGCCACTGAGAACGGTCACCGGGATATTATTCTGGGTGGGAGTTGGCTTTGATTTCAACTCCTAGTGACCCTGTGCTGTGAAATGTAGGTCAAACCCACGATTCCTCTGTGGTCGTTATATACTCTGTTGTCAGTTTGAGAGTATTAAGAGTGAAGAGGTGGTGTGTAGCCTGTCAATCAGGTCGCAGCTTGATGACCTCATTCGGAGGTGCCACGGAGTTAAATAGCTTGCTGAAGGTGGGACACACGCTCACTCCCTGAGGGACATTCCTGTTGACAAGCCACATGGAGCTATGCTGATGGAAGCCAGAGCCTTGGAGTTGGAGGAGCTATGTGGAGACCCCTGCCAGCAGTGAGAGGCTTACGCCACTGGGTCCAAAGACTTTCTACCCACTGGCTGTGATCGTCCTGCATGTGGAGTCATTGCATGGGTTTCGTGAGTCTGAGGAGGACTTTATAGATTGGTATCGGACATATGGGCTAATATCGGACTTATGGGCTTGAACTGGATTGGGTTGGAATGCCTTCTTAATGTACAATCACCCTTTATCTAGAACTCTCTCTTATACACCTATGAGTTTCTATGGATTTATTTCTCTAGGGTACCTAGACTAACACAGCCTATTGCCTCCTTTTCAGGAAAAAAAGATTTACTCAGCATCCCCTTGGCAATTAAAAACGTTTTCACTTTAACTCCAAATCCAGCATAAGGTGTAGGTGTCTGCTGTGGAAGCCCCTCTGGAATGTTCCAGTGCTTCCCCAGGGGAAGTACTGCCCACTTTGGGAAACACTGCATTAAATAAAGATGCGAAGATAAGTGGGTCAGGGAAACTGGATTAATGGAAACAGAATGACTAGAACAGAAATCACGTGAATGCTCATGCTTTGTTAAGCATGCAATCTATGTCACTGAACGTTTTGTTGAGAAAATTTCCATAAGAAACTCAACTGTTGTCAACCTTCACCCAAAATATTATTTCAAAAATGTGAGATCATGTAGCATCCCCCTTGTTCAAGCACTTCTGTGGCTCTAATTGAATCCCGTGCATGCCTGACTCTGATGAACTCCACGTGTTCTCGGTCCCCTCAATTCAACACTCTCCCCATCCCTGAAATACCAACCACTCTGCCCTCAAATAGCTTAGCCATCTCTTCACGCAGATTGTTCTCTTTGGCTGGAATATTCTGTGCCTGGTTCCTCTTTTGATTGGCTTATTCTTCTTCATCAAGGCTCAGTAGAAAGGTCCCCGCCTCACAGAGACCCTCCCAGACCCACTTGCTAATGCAGTGAACAGTCTATCGCCACCATTCATTGGCAGGCGGTTCTATCACACAGTAGGTCAGCTCAATGAGAAGCGTCGAGGTCTTTCTTTTCTGTCTTTTCTGCTAGATTGTGAACTTCATGAAAGGCAGAACCATGCTTGTTTGTTTCCCACGGGAAGGCCCTTAAGTTCCTGGTGCATGGTGATAAGTATTGATCAATCTTTGCTACAAGAGTTGTTAAAAGGAATTTGTCTGATGGGGAGCTGATCACAATGCAATGTGGAGGAGAGTGGGATGACAGAGGCAGTGAACCTAAAAGCAAACTCACTGTCATTGAGTCAATTACAACTCACAGCTCCCCTATAGGACAGAGTAGAACTGCCCCCTTGGGTTTTCGGAGACTTTACATCTTTATAGGAGTAAACAGCTTCATCTTTTTCCAGAAGAGCGACTGACAGGCTCGAACCATCGACCTGGTGATTAACAGTTTGATGTGTAGCCTCACAACATCACCAGAGCTCTTGGCAGAGGAAAGTAGAATGCTGATAAACTGCTCCATCTCAAAAAGAGAAGAAAGAAAGAACAGGAAAAAAAAAGGGAGGGCCATTTGTAGTATAAGTACTCCCATTACAGTTCATTTTAAGCTCTAAGAGCTTAAATTCAGATTTGTGAAATTCCTGAATACTGAACAGTTGCCTCTTCACTGCTGAGATGGGTTCCAGCATATTCCTGGAAATAAGGTTAGCATGAAAGCAGTGTGTACCCAGGAGAGGAGGGAGGCTCAGCTAGGGCTTCCTGCAGGAGGTGGTACCTGATCTGCATTTTGAGGGAAAGGTATGCTGGTCCAGACCCTATGTCTCTTCATTGGTTGTCACAGTCTCACTCCCACAGCCTACATTCAACTGATCCTGGCTCCCCTACTCAGCCCACTTCTGTTTGTCTAAAGGTTATCACTTAATGGTTGGCATTCCACCAGGTTTGTTTCTGTGTTCTAAAACAGAGCATTAAACCAGGTAGAAGTTAAACAAAAAACAAAAACCCCAACTCACTGCCATCAGTAAATGCAGGGCAAAGTAGAACAGCCCCCAGCGAGTTTCTGAGACTGTAAATATATATATTTTGGTAATCATTTTATTGGGAGCTCTTACAGATTCTTTAACAATCCATAATTCAATTAGCTCAAGCATCATTGTACAATTGCTGTCACCACCATTTTCAAAACATTTCCTTTCTTCTTGGACTCTTTGATATCAGCTCCCCTTTACCTCCTCCCTCCCCCACCCTACCCTCCAGGAACCCTTGTGATTATATTATATATTATTATTTTTACTGTATCTTACACCAGCCAATGTAGCTGTTCATCTACAACTTTGTTATTCATTCCCCTCCAGTGGGGTTATACTGTCATCATTGCTATCTGCCCCCCTCCCTCACAACCAACCCCTCTCTTCCTGAACCCTCAGGGAATAATTATTCCCATTTCGATTTCTGAAGGGTTTATCTACTTCCTGCATTGAACAATCTTAATTATACAAATGAACATCCACAGGTCTAACAAGATTAATGGGGTAAAACTGAGACCATGATAGTAAGGGGAGGAAATATTAAAGAACTAGAGGATACTTATGTGTTTCATCAGTGCTCTACTGCACTTGGATAGGTCATCCTTCCATGTGGCCCTTCTGTGAGGGACGGTCCACTTATCTCACGGGTGGGTTCTGGGTCTCCATTTTGTCTGTGCTCCTTCATGTCAATTTGATTGATTGTTTTTGAATTTCTGATACTTATTCCCGTTATGGGAATAACGGGAGCTACTGGTAGTTTCAAACTGCTGACCTTGTGGTTAGCAACCCAATTCATAACCCACTATACCACCAGGGCTCAGATAGAAATTAATGAAAGGAAAAAGGGAAGGCTTTCAGTTCTAGCCTGTCGTATAGGATCACTATGAGCTGGAATGTGCTTGGCCGCAGTGAGTTAGGTTTAGTTAGGCTCCCAGCAGAGGGACAGTTTGTGCAAACACGAGAGAGTAAGGTACAATCTGATAACTCACTAAGTCTCTGTATAGATGGAGAAGCCCTGGTGGTGCAGTGGCTACTCATTGGGCTTCAATCTTCAAGGTCCAAAGTTTGAAACCACCCCCAGCTCTGAAGGAAAAAGATGGGCTTTCTACCCCTGGAAACAGTTGCAGTCTGAGAAACTCACAGGGGTAGTTCTTCCTGCCCTGTAGGGTCCCAGTGGGTTTTTGATGGAGGTGTATATGGGAGCAAATTGGAGGAGATTAGCTCTTGACAGATTTTGAAAGGCTGGAGCATCCTAAATGGTCAGGGACAGGTGGCAGAGGGAAGGGAAAGAGAACTGATTACTTTTCTTGTAAAGTGTTTTTTATCATAGTTGGTACTTGTATGTGTGTGTGTATATCTCAGAAATTATATAATTATCATTTTGATATAGTATCATTTGATTAATGTCTATTTCTTTTAATATAAACTCCACAGGGCCAGGTGCTATTTTACTCACAACCATATATCAGTAAGTCCAGCACAATGCTTTAGAGATCTTAACCAACTGTTATGGATTGAATTTGTGTTCCCCTTGGAACATGTGTCAACATGGCTGGGCCATAACTCTCAGTATTATGTAATTATCTTCCATTTTGTGATCTAATGTAATTATTCTATGTGTCATAAAACACCTCCCCGAACTTCTATAATGTTAATGAGGCAGGATTAGTGGTTGTTATGTTAATAAAGCAAGATGCAATCTACAGGGTTGTTACATCAATTTCTTGAGATACATAAGAGATTATACAAGGGAGCAGAGATTAGAAGTATTTACAGGCATCCAAAAAGAACAACTGGGGTTTCAGTGCTGAGAATCTCCTAGACCCAATGGAAGATTGATGCCAAGGTACATGTAGCTCATAGACAGTACACCAGGCTCATAGACAGTACAAGGAGACAAGGATCTTCCTCTAGAGCTGACACAGAGAGAAAGCCTTCTCCTAGAGCGAGAGTCCTGAACTTGGACTTCTAATCTCCTAAACTGTGAGGAAATATATTTGCTAAAGCCATCCATTCATTATTTTGGTTAAACCACGTCAGATAACTAGGACAGTAGCAATAAATACATACATTTGCTCATCTAGAGAACTTCCTAAAAATGTCCATGTCCATCTATTCTACTATAAGATCTAATATAAATCTCCTTTCTCTGAATCATTCATCCCAATATGGGATGGAAGGGAGAGTAGTGGGGCAAATATACACATTTTGTAAAAGCTATCTGAGAAATTCACCTCTTTTTCTCTCTGCAACTCAAATCAAAGTGGAGCTTTTAAAGGATTTTACCAGAGGCATGACATGATTAAAATTGTTATTTGTATTAATTGACCTGAGGGAAGCAGTGGGGACTGAACAGAGATGTTGAACCCAGTAAGGAAGTTGTTGTAATAAGCTAGGTAAGAAACAATATGTATCTGAGTTAAATCATTGGCAGTGGATGTTGACAATAGGGCACAGATTCAAGAGAGAATCTACCAGATTTGACAACCATTTAGACATGGATTAGGGAGGAACTGAGAGAGGAAATAAACCAGTTGGAAGGGTGCCATATTTGAGACACCTATCGGGCATGATTGAGGGCAGGTCTCCTTGTTGCTGCGCCATCCTCACAATTGTCATATTTGAGCCCATTGTGACAGCCACTGTGTCAATCCATCTTGTCGAGGGTCCTCTTTTCCGTTGGCTTCGTAAATTGGAAATAGGAACTGTGAAAAAAATGAGGCCAGGAGAGAAGTGTGCTGGAGTTCCCTCCCCCCACAAAATGCAAGAACTCTGGAGAACACCAGTGTTTAAAAGGCAGTGAGGTAGTCACCTAATCTGGTGTCAATATAAGGATTGAGAGTAGGGGTAGAGTCTAAACTGTCAATCTGGCGATAGCCAATGATATGTCCGTGTGGGCATGGCCTTCTCCTGATAATTCTGGGAAATCTGGTATTTCCTCCTTGGAGTGGGGAGACTCTCTCTGCTACTCCCTGGGAGGCGTTGCAGAAGGCAAGCCACATGGACGCAACCACAACTCGGAAGCCGGAGAAGCCACAGAGAGACCTCTGCCAGCACCGAGATGCTTCCTCACTGGACCCAAAGACTTTCTACCCACTGGCTTGTGATCGTCCTGCATTTGGCTTCATTACTTGTGTTCCGTGAGTCTGAAGAGGACTTTATAGATTGGTATCGGACATATGGGCTAATATTGGATTTAAGGCCTTGGACTGGACTGGGTTGGGATGTTTTCTTAATGTACAATTGCTCTTGTATATAAAACTCTTTCTTATACTTGTGGCCATGGATTTGTTTCTCTAGTCTACCCAGATTAGGAAGTGTAAGAACAAAAAGGGAATAAAAGTGCCCGGCAGTGTCAAATGGTGTAAAACTTTAGATAAGCCTAAAAAGACCCTCAATGACTTTTGGCATCAAGGACATGGGTGGCCTGATCAAGGGCATCGTCAGCAGAGTGGGGCAGAAGCCACAGTAGAGGTGAAGGGAGTAGACAGGTGAGGAGTGTAGTAGACAACGAATACAGATTACCTTTCTCAAGAAACTGTGAGGAGGAGAGGTGGGATGATTGAGTGGGAGGTGAGGAATGTGAGCGTGTTTTAGCCGAGGAGGAGGGCAGATGTCTTACTAAGGTCGTCACACCCTTGCTATTTTAGGAGCTCCTCCCTCCACGTGACCCGGACGGCGTTCCGCGAGGGCCGGCCCTCGCGAGACTACATCCCCCAGAAGTCTCCGCGGCGTCGGTGGGCGGGGCCAGGGCCTGGCGCGAGCTCCCGCGGCGCGAGCGGAAGAGGGAGAGTTTCGCTGAGGCGGCGGAAGCTGAGAACTACGGCGCCCCCGGTAACGACCAGCCCCTCGTTTCCTTCTTTCCTTCCCTGCGCACCCCAAGCTTGGTTAGTCGCCTTTTCTTCTTTCCGGACAGCTGGGGCCAAGACTTCGTTTCTTCCTTGGTTGTTTTTTTTTTCTTCCTCACCGGACGCGGAGGGCGGGCCGGCGCCTGGGGCGGAGGTTACTGGGAAGCTTCCGCCCTTTGACCCTTGCGACCCCTGTGCCCTTGGGGTAGGGGGACCTGGAGTCCCTTGCTCCCCTTGGAGCAGCTTGCTTACTTGGGCCCTCATCCCAAATAGTCTATGCTAGGGGTGTTTCTTTCCCGGGTTTGACCAGTTGGGAGGACTGGGACCGACCCCTCGGAGATTCGGGGGCTTGGGGCTCAGAGGCCGCCCCACGACGGCCGAGCTGCTGGCCCCTTCCGGGACGCGAGCCTGGCAGGCGAGCCCGCCCCGGGTCCCCGGGCTACGGGCCCGGCGTGGCCACCCAGAGGGAGCGTGGACTTCCTGGGTGCCTTGGGCTGCCCTCGGAACACGCCAAGTCCCACCCCAGCAAGCTTTCCCCCGAGCCCGGGGGCCGGAGGCGCGGGCCGGCCACCCGAGGTCTCTGTTCAACTGACCGTTAACTGGAGCCTCAGTTTCTTTATCGGGAAAAGCGGGCATTAGGGTTCCCGCCCTGCTTGCTTCCCAGCGATGTCGGGGGGACTCTGGCCGAGCTTGGGGAGCCTGGGACAGGTCGCGGCCGCCGGCCAGTCTGAGGCCGTGGAATTTGAAGATCGCGGTCCGTCCTTAGGTGGCTCCGACGAGTTAACAAATCAGGTCGGAAAAAGTGTCTGGGGAAATAGAATGAGCACCCCCCCCTCCCAAAAGTTTTCATGTCAGGTTTTTGGAGAAGAGGTGACAGTATAGCCCACCTGTGGAGGCCATTTTAAAATGTGAACTCTCTTGGAGTTTCAACCTCTTCCAAGTGTGTAACCCTCCCCTCCACACAATGCACACGGCTGGTCCGTCTGCCCTTGCGCAGTTAGAACCTTCATCTTATCTCAAGACCAAACCACTGCCGTCCATGCTACTCCCATCAAGGGATCCCCACACACGGAGACCGTATAGGACAGGGGAGAGCTGCCCCGTTGGCTTTCTGAAACTAACTCTTGGTGGGAATTGAAAGCCTCGCCTGTCTCCCGTGGAGCGCCGGGTGGTTTCGAACTGTTGACCTTGCTGTTACCCCAAAGTGTAACCAACCACATCACCAGGGCGCCTTCATATCTCAGAAACCACTTAAAGACTCCTAAATGTGGTGGGAGCAAATACCTGTTATTAGCAGTTCCTGGCTATTTTTTCTACCCCCATTCAGTTACGACTCTTGTTCTAGCGCCAGTTCTAACAATTCTGGCAGCCGTTTATGAGTATTAACATTGGGGCTATATTGGAATATAAATAGCCAATATCTAATCTGGTGCCTTTTTCTGGTATGTGAACTTGGAGAATGTTAAGCAATTAGCGCAGTGTCTTATTTCCCGTGAGAGAGAATTGGGATTTTGCGATTTTTATGATAATCTGTGCTTATATTTATTCTGAAATCACGGTTGAAAACACTTAAATGTGGTTCAGAAAACTCAAAGGGGAAGGTGGTACAGTATGTTAGTTGAGTGCACAAAGTCTGATTTTCACGGCAGTGACTTTTGTTGTTTCTAAAAATCATTTTATTGGGGGCTCATACAACTCATCACAATCAAGTCAGAATTGACTATTTCAATAGCTATCCCTAACAAGTCCGAGTTCAAATTCGGGTGTTAGAACTTACTCACTGTGTGCTTTGGAGCAGGTTGGTTGACCTCTGAGCCTGTTTATTAATCGCTAAAATTGATCCATTAGCATTTACCTCACAAGTTGTCTATAAGGATTAAATGTGAATATAAAGTGTTTAGTAGTGGTTGGTGCTAGTAAAGCATCATTATTGTTGCTGCTATTATTAATGACTAAGATGATGGTTCTAATGATAATTTTAGATAAGTCTATTCCTGAAATTGCACTTGTTTGTAAAGTGAGGATACTTATCCTTAGCCCACATACTTTATATATAGCTTGAATGGTTGTCTAATAATTTAGAAGTTCTCAGATTGCAGGTTTTTTTTTCTTCAAGCAATTACATTTTATAGAAAGATTATATTACACTATTTGTCACTTTTAGACCTTCCCCGAATGCTGCTGTGTAAAGGTTGGATTGGGATGTGCTGTGTTTTTATTTTCCTGGAGATGCCAAGTGCTGTTTTGTACTTAGTTTGTTGAAATTGGATTGCTGCTTCATTCATAAGAATTCAGCTCTCTGCACATTGCAGTTTATAGCAGAACAAATATACTTATAACTCAGACTAGGATAGGGTTTTACTGAGGGAAACCATTTTCGTCATTCTCCCCTCCCCCCACCTTTTCATAAAGATAAAGTTAGACAGTTGGATTTAGTTATAAAATTTCAACCTGGTGAATAGGGTCAGGGAGACTTGGCTACCCTCATTTTTGAAGGTGAAAACTCTTAGTGACTGGTTGCTTTGATGTGTGAATATGCAAAAAATAACACTCAGATAAACCAATAAGGAAAGCCTACTAGAGAAGAATGAGTTGGTTATGGCAAAAATCTCAGGGTTAAGAATGAAATTGTATATTTTTCATTCCTTCACATGCCATGTTGACTACCAGATAGATGTCTGCAGATTCACATGTGGAAGTGTTTCTTTTTTTCCGTGTGGTATCCCCCAGCTATGTTTTGCCAGTTTCATTCATACTTTTAGTGTATGAAACATCAAGACAACTAGTCTTTCACAACAGACCTGAATACAAAGCAATTGAAATAGTCACCTTCGAGGACCTAATGTCGGGGGTTTCAATGGAGAGAAAATGTTTTGAGAAACAATGTACAAATGCGCTTTACAGAATTGATGTGTGTATGGATTGGGATAACAGTTGTATGAGCCCTTAATAAAATGTTTAAAAAAAATAAAAATAAAAATAAACAAAAAAAGAAATAGTCACTTCCATGAAAATCAACTGTGTGCTTTAAACGTGCTATTTTTCATTTATGCTTTAAACACTTGTTCTTTGGCTGCTTTTCACTTTAAGGGTTTTTGGAAAGCAGACTCATCTTCATCTGTAGCATGCACAAGAAATGGATGTTGACTTTAGTAATGATTGTACAGGAGCCCTGGTGCTGTAGTGATTATGCTTTGGGCTGTGATCCGAATGGTTGGCAGTCTCTTACCACCAGCAGCTCCGAGGGAGAAAGTGAGCCTTCTAGTCCTCTAAACTGTTAAAATCTTGGAAACGCACAGCAGGCTCCCTATGAGTCAGCTTTGACTCATGCTGTGCTTTTGGTGTTGAATAGTGCCTGGTAGGGACATTTTGTTACTGGGCCCATGGCACTCAGGCATGTGCATGAGTGGCTGTAATGTATTGTTGAAATATCTCAAGCTTTGGAATCATATAAACCAAGACTTGAATCCAGGCTACTTCCCAGACTGTGACTTTGGCTTATATAATCATTCTGAGCTCATATTCTCATCGTTTGTAAAATAAAAGATAATATTAACTCTGCATTACATGGGTGAAAAGATTAGAGACTTAAAAAAACATGTATAGAAATATATGTATACATATACACACGTCAGGCAAAAATAGCAGGTACTATTATTACTCTTAAATTTTCTATTTTTCTGGTAGTTGTAGATGATTTTGGTCACACATCTATATTCCCTTCACGGTTCACATGATCTGCATATTTCTTTGTGAGGCAAGGTTAAAGTTGTTGACTAACCGTGGAACCCTGAAACACAGCAAAGCTAATTGGTCAATATGGAGTTTGAATCTGTGACCCTGTCCTCATTAGCTCCATCAGTTAACGAGTCACAAAATATCTTCCCAGAGTGAATGAAAAGATGGATGTGTTTTTGATTCAGCACTCATTAGGTAGATACAGCAGAAGTAAATGAATTTGAATTCGAAATAAAGGTAAAGAAAAATAAATATAAAACTAAGCTTTACACTGCATAAAACTGGTGACCTCTAACATGATCTTTGACAACTACAGTCCTGAACTATAGATAATTCTTTTTGTTGTTAAATTGTTTTTGTTGCAGACTTTCCACCTATAAAGAAGTGAGAAGAAATGGAACTAGGCTGCTCATGTTTTGAAAGAGAACCATAGTCTGCTATGCCACCCACTAGGAAATGTGCTCATAGCTAGTGGGGAAAGCATTTAGAATTCTCCATTAATGAGCCCAGCAGGATGGATGAAGTCTGGATAACTCCTAAGAGCTTATTGAATTACAGAGAAATTCCAGTTGTCAGAGCATTAGATAGAAGAGAAGTTATAGGGCGTTGCTCAGCAGTAAACCTTCATTTGGAGAGAGTTTTCTTCCCCCTTAATAAAACATAGACCAGTTGCTCCCAGTCTTGTCCCTTTCTCACTGTCATGCTAGTCTTCTGTGTAGTTTTCCATCCTTCACATTTACTCTCGTGTTACTCCTGTATTTCTCTTTTTTTATGCCAAATATGGCTGATTTGGGACTTAGGATGAAAACAAGAAATACTGTTAAAAAGAGCAGATTTTGGATGTATTAGTACTGTGAGGTTTTCAAATAACACAGTTTAGCCTATTAATGTGATGTTGTGGGTTTGTAGAACTGGCAGGTAACTGACAGTTTATGACCCACTGTTCTCTCTATCTCTGGTGATCTTTTTTCTAACTCTTGTCTGCCTCTGACTGGCTTCTCAGCGTTTTATCCTGTTATATTCCCCTTTTGTCACTTATTTTCACAAAATAGTTATTTTCATGTTTTCATTTTTTTCTCTAGATTATAAACTT
This sequence comes from Echinops telfairi, assembly GCF_000313985.2. Taxonomy (NCBI): domain Eukaryota; kingdom Metazoa; phylum Chordata; class Mammalia; order Afrosoricida; family Tenrecidae; genus Echinops; species Echinops telfairi. The sequence continues at coordinate 30,673,048 of NW_022103968.1, read as the reverse complement.
CATAACTACAGATTACATGCTTCATCTTTATGTCTTTGGTACCATATATATAGGTTGTAGTCAGTATATAAAGGAAACATTAAATATTCGTGGAGAATGGAACTAAAAGATACAGGAATGTTCCATGAGTCTTTTTAAATCCTTTTGTGTTTGAGATTAAGTTCTCTAAGTAGAGACTGCCTTATTTAAACAAATCAGGTCAGTTGCATTGTCAGGTGCAACCTGCGTTATTGAGAAAAGCACATGTGTATGGTTAATGTAGAGCTGCTGAAATAACGAAAGACATTTTTCTGGTTTTTGTTTCATAGCAAGCAACTCCAAATCTTAGTGCTGTAAAACAAGCTTTTTATTTTGCTTATAGGTTCTATGGGAATTCAGATAGGGCATTGTGGAAATGATTTGGTTGAGCCTTAACTGGGAAAACTCAAAAGCTGGTGGTAATAGGTGACTGACAGCTAGATATGGAGACTTGTCCACTTAGCTATGGGGCAGTTGGTGTTGGCTGTCCCTTAAACACCTACATGTGGCCAGTCCATGTAGACAAATTTGAACTTCTTCACGGTGTTCCATATACTTTCAAAAGAAATAACCGTAGTTTGTTTGTATGGTTGGTAATTTTCTGCTTCCATCCCAAATAATTATTTCAAACTCTATGATCTGCTGTCCCCTTGATATATTTATATTTTCAATGACCGTGAAGTCATGTTGTAGACAGAGAACCAATGATTTATTAAGTCTCTAAGACTAAGCTGGAGAGTTTAGATATGATCTATAGGTGACCAAATCTGCTGAGAATCAAAAGGTACAACCTGCTTATAAAAGTTGTCCTGGCAACTTTGTATGTGGGGTAACCTCAACTAGGAAGGAGGTAGCTGGAGAGTATAGTCCAGTCATGTGTAAATAGAGCAGTTGTGAAACAAGGAACAGTAAATACAGTGCTGGATGAGCTGAAGAGTTAGAAAATCTGAAAATTTTGAGCGGGGCATGACAAGTATATTGTGGTGTCATTGTTAGTGATAATACTGGAAAAGGATCTCAAGATAGGTCTACAGAGAAAGATAATGAATTCAGTTTCCAATATGTAAAGTTTTATTTTTGGACAATTTAGTAGTTTAAAAATATGATGTTTTAAAAATAAAGAATTTATTAATCTAAACCACTGTGATCACTTTTAAGGTCATCTGAGAAGCCACATATTTGTTCATAGCAAGTTAAAAATCAAAATCTCTGCCATTCATTTGCTTCTCATAGCTACCCTGGAGGATGGGTAGAACTGCCCCTGTGAGTTTCCTTGACTGTAACTATGGGAGTAGAAAGTCTCCTCTTTCTCCGTTTTGAACTGCTGACTTTATGGTTAGCAGCCCCAGGCATCACCACTATGGCACCATGGCTCCTAAATCACCGTGATCACTTTTAAAGTCATCTGAGAAGCCATTAATTTATCCTTAGCAAGTTAGCTTTGGAATTTCTCCAGTTAGAGCCATCCAAGAAAACCACTGTTATTACTTGATGTTGATAGCCTTTGTTCCAAAAAACTTATTTTGCTTGATCACCCATCTTATTTACTATACTTGTTTCTAAGTGATATATGGTAGTTTCTAAAAATTAATATGTGAGGACAATGTTTATTACCAAGGAGGATATTTAAATGGAAATCCTGATTGTTGAGAACATTAAAGTCTTAAGCTGTGTTAGCATCTTTGGGATTAGGTGCTAGTGTGCTCTGGTTAGGGGAGTGGATGCTGGAGAGCCTAGCTTTGAATTCTTTCTTTAGTATTTATTATTCATATTAAATGTGTATCTTGAGCACGTTATTTAACTTGTCTGGTTTCCAGTTTCCTCATTTGTAAAATGAGGATAATGACATTTCATTATGGGATTGTTGTGAGTTTTAGTTCTTGGACTTAGAACAATGTCCGGAAAAATTCAGCACTCAGTATATACAGGTACTCCTTGAATTATCACAAGGTTCAGTTTTGACATAAGTTGAGTACCTCAATCTCTTATTTTCATTATGACTGCATTTTATTATCGGTATCTTTATAAATCCAGCAGTATTTTGAATAGTAAATTATAAAATTGAATATCTGTGAGTGAACATCTGAGAATAACAGCAAATTACTAACTGTAACATATTACTAATAATAAGATGTAAAAACAAAACAAAGCCAGACAGATGGTGGAGGTATAGTTCATTATAACTTAAATATGTCATACGATGGGACTACCTGTATTATGGCAGTTATTGATACAACCACCACTTTATTTTTGTTTGCTTGTTTGTTTTAAAAATCAGTTATGTTTCTATGGAATTAATTATGTTTCATACAAGTAGAGCTATATATGGACAAAGTTTGAGCAAATAAAAGATTAGGCATGGATTGCGGAATGTGGTTTTCTAGACTGTTTAGACTCCAATTTAATGGGAGAAGAGCAAAAAAAAAGACTCAGGTTGAGTATTAGGGAATATGCATAACAAAGGACTGTGAGGAAGGAAAACTAAACCCACTGCTCGAGTTGATTACCATCCATAGTGACCCTATATAGGAATTCCAAGGATGTTACTTTTTACATTCGTAGACAACCTCATTTTTCTACCTTGGACCAGCTGGTGGGTTTGAACCACGGACCTTGTAGTTAGCAGTCCATTGCTTACTGTGCATCTCCACCAGGGTTCACTGGAAGAAGAAATATGCTGTTTAAGAGGCAGAGCAAGATATTTTAGAGAGCAAGAAAAGGATGTGCTTATGCTGGTATATTGTTACCTTTGTTTGGTGCCATTGAGTATTGAATCAGACTACCTTTTGGACTTTATAGGCTGTTGTCGTTACAGGAATAGATCACTAGGTATTTTCTCACGGAGCCGCTGAGTAAGTCTGAGCCGCCTTTCAGTTAGCAGCTGAGTGCTTAGCTATTCCTCCACCTTAGTTACTGGGGTAGAGGCCGTATTAAGTAACATTAAGTTGGACTGTTAGTAGCCGAGATTTCCAAACAATAGAGGCTGCAACTTGATAGAAGTTCATTTCTCAATATCAGGACTTTCTTGAGGTAGACAGTTTGGGGCTGGTATCATTCTCCACTTAAGCATCTTGCTTATTGCTCCACTGTGCATGGGTTCCACAGTCACCTTACAGTCTGAGATTGGGAGCTTCCAGACTTTTCATTCATATTTTCAACCAACAGAGAAGAGGAAGGGAAAACAACACATTTTCCTTCCTTTAAGGATACTCTCTAGAAGATTCTAGACCCCTTTAAATCAAACACCATTGGTGAAACTATCATAAAGCTACACTTTGTAGCTGGAGAGTGGGGAAAAGTGTATATATTGGAGTGGTCAGATGCCTGGGATTAAAGAACAGAAACCATATTCATAATCTTGGTGTAGCTAGATTAGTAGTTGTCAAGGTAGAGTTAATTGTGTTTAGGATAATTTAATTCACTGTTGGTAATTGATAGTTTCCATAACTATGAACCTATGAATGCAAAACTACTGAAATTATAGCAAGGATACTAAGTTGTGTGTGAACCTTTCCTGAGTCTTTGCTTAATCAGGAATATCAATTTCACATGAAAAAGATATATAACATATATGTATTTCCTTATTCAGCATAAATGTTGGCTATAATTCCTTCATAGGGTAACAAAGTGCAGTAAAATTGAAGGTAAATAAGTCCATGGTGTTCTTTTTTTGTTTCAAACCTGTAATTTTACCCAGCCTTCATTATACTCTCCAGTTTGGTTGATTTTTGGCCAATGTTTTTAATCTTGCTCTATCCTTTTATATTATTACACTCTCACTGCTGTTAATTGTACTTCCCAAAATAGATAAATGAGCAAATTTAATTAAATGTTATTTGCACTGTCTCTTGATCATTAATGAATTTGTAAGTCAGCTTAGACCTATAATCTTCCTAGTATTAAATTTACTGAATTCTTTCTTTCTGTCTACTCAGTTGGAAATTACTTGTTCTATTTTATAAACTTCTGTATTTTGCATGTTTATGCTCTTTTAATATTAGAACGGTTTGAAAGTCTCCCCAAAAGGGGTAAGGAAGCTTTTTATTCCCCTTTCAGTTGAAAGTGTTTTATTGATACATTTTTTTAATGAATTACAATATATTTAAGATTAAAAGTTCATATATGTAGTCTAGCTGGCTTTTGTTTCATGGAAATTCTTTAATATTGTCATTTAAAATTATTTTCTAAATGCTTTTTTGTGTGCTATCAACAGATATATAGCTTTAGATGAGACAATTTAAGTGTTGAGTAGTGAAGAATTTATGTAATAAAATATAGCGAGTAGCTCTCTTGTTCTACTCTTTCCCATTTCTCCATTTCTTCCCAAAGCTAACTACTTTAATTTTTAAAGGGGGTCTCCTCTGTCACTTACATATACCTGTATCCATAATACTACACGCATAGGCTATCTTTCTGTATTGTTCTAAAATTATCAGGGGGCCTCAAAAATTCAGGGACAGTTGGAGTGAAAAGATTAATTTTCTTCCACAGCTTTTTGAAGCCTCCTCCCAAATACAACATTTGCCAATTAAACTATACACTTGGAAAAATTTAATTTCCTTTTATATAGGTTTTGGATATTTCTTTTTTTAAAAGATCATTTTATTGGGGGCTTTTAACAGCTCTTAAAGCAATCCATACATTAATTGTATCAAGCACATTTGTATATATGTTACCATCATTATTTTCTAAACATTTACTTTCTATTTGAGCTCTTCGTGTCAGGTCCTCTTTTTTCCTTCCCTCCCACCCTTGTGACCCCTTGATAAATTATATTTTATTATTCGTATTTTACACTGACCACTGTTCCCCTTCCCCACGGTTTCTGTTGTTCCTCCCCCTGGGAGGGGCTGTGTGTGTGGTTATGTGTCAGTCATTACAATCAGTTCCCCCTTCCTCCCCACTTCTCCCTATCTTCCCCTTACCCTCTTGGTATCGTTAACTCCCATTTCTGTACCTGAGGGGCTTATCTGACCTGGATTTTTTGTGTCATGGCTGTACCAGTATACAGTATTGTGTGTTTCATTGGTGCTACACTGCATCCTGATTGACTCATCCCTTCCTTGTGACCCTTCTGTGAAGATGCCCCATTGTCTACAGACGGGTTTTGAGTCTCTGCTCTGGCTCCCCTCGTTCTCAACAATATGTTAGTTTGTTTTGGGTATTCTGATGCCTGTTACCTCATACCATTGACACCTCATGATCGCACAGGGTGGTGTGCTTCTTTCATGTGGGCTTGCTGCTTCTCTGCTAGATGGCCGCTTGTTTAACTTCAAGCCTTTAAGACCTCAGACACCATCTTTTGATAGCTGGGCACCATCAGCTTTCTTCACCACATTTGCTTGTGGGTACCGTTTTGTCTTCAGCAATCGTGCCCAGAGATTGAGCATCACAGGTTGTTTGAACAAAGCGTTCTTGTGTTGAGGGAGGGCTTGAGTGGAGGCCCAAAGTCTGTCCACTACTTCAATGTATTAGCATCTAAATAAATGTAGGTCAATTTGTAAATATATTTTTATGAATTAATATATTTACATATGTAAACACCTATGTTTATACCTCTATCCATAGCTTTGCTTCCAGTTTTGGATATTTCTTTTGAAATTTTCCATTTAAAAAAATTCTGTACTGTGTCTGTGGACCTATGTATCAGTACATAAAGAGCAGCAGCATCATTTTTCATGACTGCATGATTTCTTATAGAGTGGATGGATGTCGTACCATCATTTATTTAACCTGGCCCATAAAGAGGGGCATTACGTGGTCTATACTTTTTTACTATTAATAAGCAGTTCTGGAATAAGTATCCTTGTAGAGGTTCAGTTGTTTCATTATGACAAATTCTCAACATTGCTAGGTCGAAGACCTTTTGATAAATAGAAAAGTTAAAAAAATATAAAAATGCTTGTGATGCTATCGAAAATTAGACTTCCATCAACAATGTTTAAGAGTACTAATGCAGCTACTTTCACAAAGTAGGATCTTACTGCTCTTTTAAAATCTTTGTGAGTTTGAAATTATCTTTACTTTGTCTGTCTTTGCTAGCTGATGAGGTTTGCTTATCATGTCCATCCCTGCATCTATTCACTCTGTGCCATTTGTATCTCTGTGTTCTTGATCATTTATATTCTTTACTTCTGTGTCTTTTTGGATACTATGATTAGTAGGTGTATCTTTCCCCTCAGTCTAGTGCAGCGGTTTCAACCTGCAGGTCATGACCCCTTTGGGGGGTCAAACGACCCTTTCACAGGGGTCACCCAGTTCATAACAGCAGCAAAATTACAGTTATGAAGTAGCAACGACAACAATTTTATGGTTGGGGGCGGTCACCACAACATGAGGAACTGTATGAAATTGTTGTGGCATTAGGAAGGTTGAGAACCACTGGTCTAGTGCATAAAGAACTGAAAATGAGGAAAGATAGTATTTCTCTCTTATTTTTGTTCCTGAGTTAAAAAAAATTGTGTTTATGTTTATTTTCACTGCATATTGTAGGTAAATCAATGTGTTAAAATCTTAGTATTTACAAAATGAGGTAATGAAAATTAAATGCCTAAAATCTGTAGCTATGAAAGAAATGGTAACTATTTATTTTTATGAAACAGACTTGTATTATTATTTTCCAGGTGAGGCTGCTGTCTATCAAAAAGACTTTTTAACAGTTTGTCATCACACACAATCTATGTATCCACTAGAGCTTTTTATTCAAAAAGCTAATGTCAGTGATTCGGTAAGCCGGTTGCCTGTAATTCTGCTTATTATATTGAATTTGAAAGTGGAAATTTCCTAAATGATTGATTTTAGTATTGTGTTAAGAACTGGGGCTAGTTAAATATTGGAATTATTTTTCAAAGTTGAATATGTTCTGCTAGTTTCATTCCAGTATAAGAACTGAAAACTAACATCTTCTCAACTTCTGACTTGTTCTAGCTCTTAGGGAATGGCAAAGATGCAGTGTTATTTCAAGGATTTGATAAACGATTCAAGAAAATTTGATAGCCAGTTAATTTCTCAAGAAAGTATAATAATGCAGAATGAATAATGCTATCAAAGAACTTAGACATGAAGAATAACTAGAGATATCATGAAATTGATTTTTTTTTAAATATTACCACAGATGTTTATTTTTAATTTAAAAATCCCGCCCCCCTGCCAAAGACTTACAATTGATATAGCATGCTATTTTATTTTATTTTTGAGAAGGGAGAAATCCCCAAATTTAATTTTATTATAACATGCTATTTTGTGAGAGGTTTATCTCATGCACATCCTCTGATCTTTTCTGTCTGCCTGGCTTCTAACTCTAATGTTGCCAGTGACAACTAGGAAGCCGATAGGAGGATGAAGGCTTTCGTAGTAACCAGATTGGCCATATCACCTGTCAAAAGAAATGGTACTGGTGACTTACAGAATTTTCTTTTAAATCGTTTTACATAACTAGACATAGTGAGAAATAGATGTTCATGTTACGAGGTGAATTTAAGCTTTGTGTTCTCAACTTAAATCCAAGGATGAGAAGCCATAAACACTGATGGAAAGAAGTTGGCTCTCCTTTAATGTTTTTTGAGTCACACCTCTGCTTATGGTAGTATCAGGAAGCTAAGTGTTGTTTGCATGGGTAGTGTGAATAAAGCAAAACCGAACCTAGTGCCAGCCAATCGATTCACTCATTCACCCTGCATGACAGAGTAAAACTGCCCCATAGGCTTTCTAAAGCTATATTCTTTATGGAAGTGGACTTTCTCAGAGCAGATGGTGGATTTGGGTTTGAACAACCGACCTTTCGATTAAGCAGCCAAGTATATTTAATCATCATCCATTCCAGTGTGAATAATCCCTACTGTGGATGGAGTTGATTCCAACTCAGTAGTGACCCTATTTAGGGTTTCTGAGACTAAAGCTCTGTCACTTCTTTCTGTACAGGGCTGGTGGTTTGAAAGCCCAGTATGTGGCTGGTAGCCACCATTTATCCTGTAGTACCACCAGGGCTCCTTTATAGAGTGAATGGAGGCTTAGGACATCACTGTGTTTGACTCTGAAGTTGCCCAGACATCAGAGCAAGTCAGAGCGAGTTTTAATCTTGGCTATTTAAAATCTCCTTGTACCTGTCTTATTAGGATTTTTTTTTTCCCAAGAAGAAACTAATTTGCAGTTGGCTATAAAGAGTGACATTGTATCTGGGAAAATGCTGTACTAACACTCTGCACTGTCCCACAAGAGTACTTCTGAACTCCCCAAACAGTGCTGACAATCTCTGGCAGCCTGTGAATTGTTGGCCTGCAGTTTCAGAAGATGGACAGCAGAGTGAAGTGGATGTGTGTGCGTTGCAGAGGAGATGGGGAGGAAAGGAAATGAGAGAAGAGCAGATCACCTCTTAGGTTCTGTGGGCAAGTTGAATAGAAGCTCTCCTACTATGACTACGAAATGGCTAGAGCGAGCATGTATGTTTTGGTGGGGTTGGAAATAGTGCGTTCCACGGTGTTATTTTTTATTCTATCATTAAGATTGTAAGACTAAATGTTCTGTTGATGAGGGTATGGATCTGATTGAATGAAACATTTTGAGGAGACCAGAAATATCATTTCATGACAGGAAATGAGACCAAAATGACCAAGGTAATGAGGATGGGCTTATCTTTTCCACAAATTGTTGCAATGGTAGTGAGGCCAGTTGGCTGAGCCTTTTTCTCAGATAAATTCTTCTCATTTCATGTACAAACACACATATACCACCAGCTATGCACTGATATGATTTCAAAATAAATTGCCAACTCTAGCAGTCTTTGTCAAATATCAAGGCATGCATTTCTGGATTATTTGGCTCATGGAGTAGAATTTTATGTGAGACCAATTAAGTTATGGCTCAATTCTTCCTTTTATTATAAAAGTGACTATAGTATATATATGTATAGATAGTGTGTGTGTATATATATATATTTGATTGCTCTCTCTAGGCATAATGGCTAATTCTGAATATAGGATTGGATTTGAAGCACATAGTTTTGGAGCCTATCTTCCTTGTTGATCCTGTTTTTGGTTAAATAATTCTGCTTGGGCATTGACCCATTAGATCCGATAACCATTGGATTAAAAGGTATTAATTTAAAAATTGCTTGCTGTTTTATCTTCTCTACATTGATGTAACATTTATAAAAAGAGATGCCAGGGCTGGTGTGGTGACCTAGAGGTACTAATAGTATCACTTTTCAGTAAGTAAGGTTCAGCTTTGACTCTGCATTACGCAATAGCATGTTGGCCTCTAAAACTGTTGCTGACGGGCCTAAGTTAAATACAGTTCTTTGGGCAGAATCTTCCACTATTTACTGACATTAAAATATCTCCAAAACACTATTTCCAAACTGTGCTATTTGAATTATTACCTCTTCCTGCTGTTCAGATGGTTCCCTTTATTTAAAATGTTCACTCTTGTGTTCTTTATTTAAGAAACCCTGGTGGTAGAGCGGTTAAAACTAGACTGCTCAGCAAAAGATTGGTGGTTTGAACCCATCAGCCTTGCCACTGGAAGAAAATGTGGCACTTTGCTTCTGTAATCATTACAGCCTAAGAAACCTTATGGGGCACATCTACTCTCTCCTATAGGCCAGTCACTTTGAGTTGGACTTGTTTGGATGCAGTGAGTTTAGGTTTTGGTTCTCTGTTTGGATATTAACTTCTAAAGCCCTAACTAACTCTAATTTCCCCTAATTATGATGTCTTTCCCAACCATTGCAGGTCCTGACTGATATTTTCTCAAGTCTCTGTTTGTTTTTTTTTGCTTTCTCTCTTGTAGGACAATTATGTACTACCTTAAAGTCCTTTAATTTTTTTTTTCAGATCCTCCCAGTTAGATAGAGACAATTTAAGGCAGACGGTACATTTTTATTCATGGGTTTTAAGACATTGAGAAAACTGCATGGGGGCCACATCTGACCTCTTCCAGCTTCAGTGTGGAGATACTTCATCACCACATTAGCCCTAGGCCAATTGTGCCACGGCAGAGGTCAGACAGACCTCTATGCTGCATCCTTCTTTCCCTTACACTATAGAGACATCAACCCTTCCTCTCATGGCACTCGACTTCTCTTCTTGGTTTGTTAATTTGTTGCATTGGCCACACAGAACTCAGACAACACTCATAATTATAGGGGTTTATTAAGGAAGTGAAGAGGTTACCACCGGCCAGGATTTGAAAGCATTAAGGATACAGACATTGGTCTATAACACCACCTCTCCTCAGCCAACTGTCAAGTCTTTCTCTCTGGTCCTCAGTCTCTCAGCCACATGGTCCTTTGACCTCTACCTCTATGAACCAGGAAGCCCACCTGCTACTCTGTCTCTTGATCTCATAGTCTTGGTGCTGTTCCCCTGTTCTTTTCCCATGGTCTCCTTGGCTCAGCCTCTGGTCTTTTCCTGCTCCATTTTAGGCAGGGATCTCAAATATGCTCGGCTGTCACCTCTTCTTTCTTGATGGGAATTCTCTCTCTCAGATAACTCTCTTATAAACAGAAATGGCAATTATGAATCCCCTCTATTAGTGTTTCACACATCCTACATACGTAGTCCCAACCAACCATTTGGTGGGAGTTACAGAGATAGGGATAGAGGAGCTATATTAAGAAATTTCATGTCCATAGCCATGCAATTTGTGTTCCCACTTTATAATATTTACTTCTCATAGCAAAGATCTGTATTACACACACACACACACACACACACACACACACACACACACACACACAAAATCAGGCCTTTAAACATTTTGTGGGAAACTGGGATTAAAACATAATAGAATTCTTCCACAATTTGTGGAAAAATTTGTATTTGTTTGACAGAAAATTCCATCACCTAGTTTGGTAGCTTTTACCAGTCTTTAGCATGTACATCTCTTTGGTATCATGAGAATACTAGATTGGCTGCAGTCTAAGTTTGCTGTCTAATCTAAGCCAGAGAGCTGTGTTTGTTCCAATAGATTATTTTTTGAAGACTTCTGTAGCACCCTGTGCAGTCTATTCTGCTCCTTAAAGGAATAATGCTCTGAAGTTATTATTATATTCTAAATTAATTATTTTCTTTTTCTTGAAATGTGGATTAGTAAACTTTCAACCGGCATATAAGATAAACTCATTATCTAATGTTTCCTTTGCCTGAAACTTGCTGCATTTGGTGTCTTGATATCTCACCAGCCACATTCACACTTGCTGGCATAGCTACACGGAGAGGAGGGAGGGAGAGGTGTAGGTTATCTCTAACATACCAGCGCCGCCCACTCCTTTTAGTATTGTTCTCTTTTGTTGGTATTGGACTTGTGCTTTTTAACTATTTTCTGCAAGGAAATGGGTTAGTTAATTTACCCCATCAGAATTTTTAGAAGGCATGCTTGTTTTCTAGATTGTCTAGTGGTCTGTACTTGGAAAATTTACCCAGTCATGTTAGCTTCAGTCTTTGGATCTTAAAAGAGTAAAAAAGATCAAGTTGAATGCATATCAAGTTTGATTTGCTGCATTAACACCTGATCCATTTGAGCTCCTTGATTGCTGTTTTAACCTGGGATAGACCCAGAAGAGGAATGAATTCCAAACAATTATAAGGAACAGCCCATCTCCCTGTGTACTAGGGTGAGACAGATTTAGGAAGGCATTCTTCTTCCTCCGCCCCCATTTGCAGAATAGGAAGCCAACTTTTCTCTCTACCTTTTCATTAAATATTACACTGTGATTGTTCAGTTGTATTAAAACTTTGATCTGACTGCTTTTGAGATGACCAGTAATAGATGCTAACATTAAACCTTACGCAGTTAAGTTGGTGAGTCTGGGGTTACCAGGTCAGTGGAGTATGAAAGAGACTAAGCTCTGCGGACTGTTTCCCAGCCTACAAAGCATGAAATCAGCTGGTGCCGATGCATGGCTGCCACAGCCAGTTGAATGCAAAAAAAGTTGGGGTCATGAATTGTGTTGTGAGGTAAACCTTTTTGATGCCATGGTTTTCTTTTTGCGTCTGTATTTGAGAGCTGCCAGGATTCTGCTGGAATCATGTATCTTGTATCTTGATACTTAGATTTTATATATGAAATGTTCTCCCTGTTGTCTAAGCTATGTTCTTTGTCTGACTGCATGCAGAGACAAAGGCTATCAATGTCCAAGGAAGACAAATACTAAAATGTTCTTAACAATATGTTCTTTTTAGCACTGTCTCTAATAATACCTTCTGCATTTGGTATTTCTAGTACAAGTTCCTTCTGTTTTTAGAATCAGATTTGAAACTATATTCTATATTTGGCTTTGAAGCTTTCTCCAGTCATAAGAACTGTGTTATTTAGCAGTTTCATTGGCTGTTGCTCCGGAAAGTTTGTGGGAAAATAGAATGAAAAGAAAACGAACTTTTCCCATGATCTTTTTGAAGCCCCTTTATTATATAAGAAGGATGGGATCAGGTCTCCCTATAGTTGGTTGGGGGCACTGGTAGGGAGTATGGAGATTATCTTTAGGGGGAATAAAAGGAAGGGAATTTCTCTCTTGACACCTGGTGAGGTTCTTTACCATATGGCTTTAAGGGTGAGGCAAGGTGAATGAGGAAGTTTCAGAGACAGTAGTGAATTATGATTGTCAGCACTTTTTAAATAGGGAAGGTTATTGGAAATAGGCATGCTCTGAAAGCATTTAAGTTCTCTCATTCTTATCCTAGTTGTTTTTCTTCATTTTACTGCAACAGTTGTTGAGCCTTCTATGGTTGCTTTGCATTTATACAGATTGTAAGTAATTTGTGAATATATACAAATTTAATACATTGTGAGACAGACCATCCTGCTGAGTATGAAGTAGTTAAATGCAGGCAGTTTGGAATCCTGACCAACACTTAGAAGCTGTGTGATCTTGACTACCTTAGGCCTGAGATTTCATCTCTAAAATTGAGATAACAATAGCTACCCAGTGGTACTGTAGTTGAAATCAAATGAAATCATATACCCAAAACACTTAGTACAGTCCCTGTCACATAGTAATTACACACTAAAGGATAGCCTATTTTTTTCCCTCTTTCTCTTCCTGTACTACTACTGTTGGTACTGCTCTAGCACGACTTCACTTTTGCTTGTAGAAAGAGCTAATGAAAGAGAAAACATAATTAGACATGGTTCACAGCAGCAGGTTTTGAAAAATGTGCCATTGTTCTCAGGCATGGTTTAGTAGATCTGTCTTAATCAAATAGAACTTCTATAAGACCTTTTATGAAAGACTGAATCTTTGTGTTTGTTTAAGGTGGCCTTGCAAATGAGCATAAAAATGATCTTAAAACATATTTGGTTAATACGAATCAAGCAGCCTTTCCATGAAATTAGGGAGTATCGAGAAGCATGAGTTCAAAGAATTGTCATTCCCTATTACTTACCTAATGCCATCTGTTCTTCTCCGAGTATGTTTCTTTTCGTGGACTCTTGAGGCAAATGCTTTTTTATGGTGTTATGAATTGTCATGGTGGACTGTTAAAATCAACTAACAAACCAAACCAAACCTGCTGCCATCAAGTCAATTCAGACTAAGATCAACTCTAGAGAACAGAAGAGAGCTGCCCTGTTGGGTTTTTGGAGCTTTAAATCTCTATGGAAAAGACAGCCTATCTTTCTCTCACAGAGCAGCTGGTGGGTTTGAACCTGCCGAGCTTGCAATTAGCAGTTCAGTGCATAACCCATTATGCCACCAGTTCCTTGGTATACTTTTAGAGGCACATTTGTGTGGGAATGGGCTGGAAAAGAATCACCCTGTCCTTGGCAAAACTGGAGATGAACATCAGTATGGATAGTGTATTTGATTTTGATACGCACTATATGATTATTTTTGCAGCACAGTTAACTTTCTGATTAAACTGTGCTTAGTTATTTTATCCTTACCATATGCTGGACAATGGAGTGAGGAAGTTATGATAGTGATTAAACTACTAGTTTAGTTGATTGGAGATCTGGGCTCTGATCTCCATTCCCATTGCAACTCTTAGATATATTCGCTGCAACTCTTAGATATATTCCTCAACAAGTTTCCTCATGGATTTATAACTCCAGATGTTACACAACTGTTCTTTGGTGGTCCTTTGCAGCTATATAAATTTTTTTTTAATCTTTTTTTTTTTTTACATTTTATTAGGGGCTCATACAACTGTTATCCCAATCCATACACACATCAATTGTGTAAAGCGCATTAGTACATCGTTTCTCAAAACATTTTCTCTCCACTTAAACCCCCGACATTAGGTCCTCATTTTTCCCCTCCCTCCCCGCTCCCCCCTCCCGCATGAGCCCTTGATAGTTTATAAATGGGTATTTTGTCATATCTTGCCCTGTCCGACGTCTCCCTTCACCCACTTTTCGGTTGTCTGTCCCCCAGGGAGGAGGTCACACACAGCTCCATGTAATCGGTTCCCTCTTTCCTACCCATTCTCCCTTTACCCTCCCTGTTTTGCCACTCACACCACTGGTCCTATAGGGCTCATCCGTCCTGGATTCCCTGTATTTTCAGTTCCTATCTGTATCAGTGTACCTCCTCTGGTCTAGCCAGACTTGCAAGATCGAATTTGAGTCATGGTAGTGGGAGCGGGGAGGGAACATTTAGGAACTAGAGGAAAGTTGTATTTCTCATCATTGTTACATCGCACCCTGACTGGCTCATCTCCTCCCCGAGACCCCTCTGCAAGGGGATCTCCAGTGGCCTACTAATGGGCTTTGGATCTCCACTCCGCACTCCCCCCATCATTCACTATGGTAAGATTTTTTGTTATGATGCCTTACACCTGATCCCTTCGACACCTCGTGGTTGCATAGGCTGGTGTGCTTCTTCCATGTGGGCTTTGTTGCTTCTGAGCTTGATGGCTGCTTGATTACCTTCAAGCCTTTAAGACCCCAGATGCTATACTTTTTGATAGCCGGGCACCATGCAGCTATATAATTTAAGAGATGTAATTTGGTAATCAGAAAATGCAGTAGTGACACATGTTGGCCACCAGAGGGTGAAGTCCCATCAGTCAGTTTATGTTCTGTTTCACCAGAATGTGGAGTCCTTGAAATTGAAGAGAACACATGGCTCTCTAACCATTGAATTTGTGTTCCCTCTTGCTCTTCTAACTTTATTTGTATTAACCATATTTCTGCTTTATCCTTTTCAACCTTCTGGTCGGGCTGGGGCAAACACATAGGAAGGGAAACTGGAACTAGCTAGTCTGAGATTTATCTAATTTTTTCCTTTGAGATAGTGGCTCTGAGATGAGTCATGGGTAACTTAATGAATGAATTCCAGGACCTCTCTCACTCCCAATCTGTGGCCTTTATATAAAATGGCTTAGTATTTGCACATAACCTGTGCACATTTAATACCTAATTCAATGTAGATATTATGTAAATAGCACTCTGTGTTCTCTCTTAGCCTTTGAGAGATCACGTTAACCACTTAATTGCAGACCACTCTCCCAACCCCCCTTTATTTTCCATTCTCAGATTGTTGAATCCACAGATGTGAAACCTTGGACTTGGAAGGCTGGCTGTAGCCTTACATGAATGATGCCCCCCCCCCCCCTTTGCCTCCCATGTACCTATTTTTAATTTTCCTTGTCATTTGACTATCAAATTTGTTAGGTAAGATGATGTTGATTCAAATGTAGTTTGGTATAAACTAAGAAAATCAATAGTTGGTATTATGTTGTTAGGTGCTGTTGAGCCGGCTCACAGCAAATCTGTGTACAACAGAGTGAAGCACTGCCTGGTTCTGCACCATCCTCACAGTTGTTCTTATGTTTAGCCCATCAATGTGGCCATCGTCAGTCCGTCTGTTGAAGGTCTTGCTATTTTTACTACTTGGTTTCTGTACTTAATTTTATTTCAGTTTTTAAAGACAATAGAATTTTCACTGCTTTGCGTTAAGTGTAAATAGACTGGAAATAAGAGATAGGTGGGTGCTGCCATTTTCCTTTTTCAGTTAAGGTATGACCCCTCTTGCTTAGAGTAGCTTGAACTTTTTATTTAGAGATCTATTCCCTCTGACAAATCTGTCAACGATCATTCTCTACTTGAACTGCTTTAAGCAAACTGCTGAAAGTAAAGAACTACATTTGTCCTACTGTAACTACAACTCCACTGACACCTTACACGTACTCTGGGCAGGTACACTCAGGGTAATAGCAAGCCAGCCAGGTCTGCCAGAACTAGGAGCTGAACTGATTTGAGGGGTATTTGGTAGTAAAGCAGCACAGGAAGAGTCATGTGAGGGTGTCAGCTTATAAGGGGGGGTTTTTGGGGTTGGGAATCCACATCACACAATTATGGTTGGAACCACACCAGGAAGAATAACTGAGTTGATGTTTGAGAGCTCAGGTAACCTGAAAAGGAACAAAGAAGGCACCGAGTCTAAGTAGACAATCTGAAATGAGTGACTACAGTGACAGAGCAACTAGGTGGAGAAGTTACCTGTGAAAATGGATTTATAACTCCAGATTTGATATGGACACAGAGAATAGAAGCCAACCAAGCAGACTGGGTAGCACATTTGAAGATTGTGTACATAATTTTGATGAGCCCTGGTTTTAACCACCACCCTTGGTGTTGATAAACATAGTCTGCTTGGTTTATCCCAAGCACTACATCTGTATAAGGTAAGGGAGTATACTGCTAAAAACTGTAGGCAGTACATATGGGTCTAATAGTTTCACACTCCTTGATACACATAGTCACAGATCTGCTCACTACTACAAGAGTTCATTCCACAGAAGTGGCTAGTAAAATTTTTGGCAGGCAATCTAACTTTCAAGTGCTACTAGAAATAGAGCCCAGTTGTTCCCTTTGGGCTTAGAGCTGTTGGAATTTACTGGCTTAGCAGTTAGAAAGAATGGAACTACAGTACTCTACCATTTTCAGCCTAGTTCATGACAACAAAGCAGAGATGTTAGGATTTCTGTTCAGAGGTTTACACTGCAAGTAACTGAACCTGATTGTGTATCTTAATATTACTGGGCTTCTGACCACTGAAATATGCCTTGGATCGATGGTGGTTTGGAGAAAATAGAAAGAGGGCCATCCATCATTCAGAGGCTCGCTTGAAGCTGGCTGATAATGCTGCTTTCACCAGGCAGCCATCTGTCTATCCATCCATCAGTAGGATGGAATGAGATTTAGTGGAACAGGCAGCCGTAACTCTGAGACACTTTCTGACCAACAATTGCAGCCCTGGCCCTAGTCTGACCACAAAGCACAGCCACTGGGGTTTGGTGGGATGTGGCAGCAAGTGCAGTCTCCTTCCTGTCACTGCCAGCAGAGCGTGTATTCAGTATGCGGCAGTAGTGTAGCCTTACTTCCCATACAAAATAAGGCTAAATTTGGTGTGGTACATAAGCAGCAAATCTGTTAGCTCCTGAATGTGTTGCAAATTGAGCAGATCCTTTGATGGAGAATTTTTTGTTTGACTTGAGGAAGAAATAGATTTCAGTTCCCTGGAATCCTACCACACAGTTTAGCTTTTAACCCGAATCTGATATTGGCAGGATGCTTTGTAAATGCTAATGAACCTGGAAAGCCACTTTTTTCCCTCAGTGGAAAACACTTCTGGAAATTCCTGTTTCATCATGGTAATGAGTGGTGTCAAAAATTTTATCAAGATTGTTAAATATCAAGAATTGACTCTGTTCTGTTTTTTTTTTTTTTTCATTTATCCTGTATTAGTGTCAATGTATTAGTGCTGATAGAAGGAATATGGGGAGAAGATTAGCAGCAAGAAGCTGGCTGGTCCCTAACATGGATAATTGTTCTCTCAGTCCTTGAATGCTAACGGTATCTTCCTGGCTGCTCTGTTTTCCCAGAGTACCAAACCTCTGGGAACGCCTCTGGTCAGGATAGCTATTGGTGTACATGTTGCCTGTTTGAGGACCTTCTAGCCTTGGCCAGGTTCCTGGACTGTTTTCTTACTTGTGGTCACTTCAGACCCCAACAGCTCCTGCTCTTTGTTCTGAAGCTTGGCCTTCCACTTCAGACTGGGGGCAGGGTTGAGGGAGCCTAATGTACCGGAGGTGCTTCGGAAATGAGAGCCTTGGATGAATTCCTGGGCCTATTGATCCACCAGCAGTTTATGCATCCTGACATTCATAATCTCAGTAGGCTGCTGATGTTCCTGATTAATGGGCCCAGGGGCTGTCCATCCGTCACTTCACATTAATTACTGAAGAGGTGTTTTTCCAGTGATTTACCTGACAGCAGGCTGTGATAAATACCCCTCAGCAGAGTGGGCAGTGATTAATCACAGGGCCACACCCCTCCCCCCAATCTCCTTTCCCCCTAACCACAGGCCTGTATCGGGACCTGACCAAAGCGTGCCCCCTCCCCATAAGCTATCTATCTCCATAATTGCTTGTGGATGCATATTTTTGGGACATGGGACCTGGCAGATAGCATTCTAGAATTTGTGCCAAAGATGATAAAAAATAAATCTTCCAAATAGGAAGAGTAACTAGCATGTTTTTATATGGGGCAGAGAAATGCACGTTAAACTGCCTTTATATTGTTTCTAAGAAATCTGGTTGGAATATTGCCTGCCCATCCTGAGTGTGTACTCACAACACTGATAGTCACTCTTCGAACTGTAAAAATAAATGAATATACAGCTTTTGTTTTTGTGTTATTTGTAATCTGTTTAGGGAGAATATGTGGGCAAATGTGGGAGATTAGAAAACACTTCAAGGTACTAATCTTGGGAGAATTAGAATAGAACAACACCAGTGTTCTGTTACTGACTTTGTGGCCTCAGAAAGTGAAATTTAGTTAAATACTTAAATACTTCCCATATGTTGGGCTCTTTGTTCAGCCCTGGAGATAAGAAGATGAAACTCAGCAGTTTAGTGCTTCTTGCTTGAGTTTCTCAACTATAAATATATATATTTATATATATCTCCCAGGAAGTTATTGATGAAATATTTTAAATTAGTTTTCAATTAATTTTAAGTTGTCCAAATTGTAATTTTTGCCTGGATATTTATTGGGTACCTTTATGCCTGGAGGGATATAAAAGCCTAAGAGAAAAGACTTGCCCTAGAGTATGAGGTGACATTCATAAATGAAACATTTAAGAATGTAAGGCAGTGAGTGTATAATGACAAGTGAATACCATAGCTAATGAATGCACATTAGTTCATAGAAGGTTGAAATCAGCGTGCCTTCAAATAGTTATAATGAAAAGTTAGTTTAGATAAACCTTTTGAACAGTGGTTCTCAACCTTCCTAATGCTGCGACCCTTTCATACAGTTCCTCATGTTGTGGTGACCCCCAACCATAAAATTATTTCGTTGCTACTTCATAACTATAATTTTGCTACTGTTTTGAATTGTAATGTAAATATGTGATATGCAGGATGTCTTTTCATTGTTAAAAATTGAACATCATTAAAGCACAGTGATTAATCACAAAAACAATATGCAACTGTATATTTTGAAGTAGTTATTTCTAATGACAAATAAATGAAATTTTGTCTTGAAGCAGGGTGTAACATGGGTAACAGTCTTCACTCCTGGTATTGTATGTGGGCATATCTGCATGTGGGCGTACCCGCCTGGAGATGGGTAGAGGAGCGGTGTCTTGGTTCCTAAGACCTTTGGAAATAATGTGTTTTCCGATGGTCTTAGGCAGCCTGTGAAAGAGAACCAGTGCTTTTGAAGGAACTAATGATGAGTTATTTAAAGTGAGAAATTGCAAGGAGAGCATTTCAGAAACTGGAATGAACAGACCAGCTCATTCTCCCTCACTGAAGGAGATGTTGAGAGTGTAGAAATAATGGTTGGATTCGTAGGTTGACACCAGATCCTAGAGAATCTTTTTTTGTTTTTTTATAGAGAATCTTGAATGCCAGTTTAGTTTATATCTTTTAGGATCGAAGTTACCAGGTTTTTTACAAACAGTAAAATTTACTGTCTTTTAAGAATGTTCTGTGAATTTTGACAAATGCAACAGTGTATATTAAGAGCAGAATTATTAATTTTGATGTATAGTTTTTATCTCTAACTTTAAAAGTATAATGGATGATGCTTTTGGTGGTGTAGCTAACAAATCTTTGCTTCATCCAATGTCACAAAGACTTTCTTCTAGAAATGTGATTTTAGTTTTTACACTAAGGACTGATTCATTATGAGTTAGTTTTTGCATGTGGCATGAGATATGGATAGTTCTTTTTAAATTATTGTTACACAAGTATTTCAAAAAATTTTAGCACCTTTTTTGAGTTGACTTTCTTTTCTCAGTCTCTTTACCCTGCATCTTTGCTGAAAACCAGTTAATCATATGATGAGTCTAATTCTAGATTCCCTGTTGTAGTCCATTTACCTATCTATCTGCCCTTTCTGCAGCATAACATGGGCCTGATTACTATAGTTTTATAGTAGGCTTTGAATCAAGTCCAATAAGTTTTCTCCTAACTTCACTGTTCTTTTTCTAAATTGTTTGACTATTCTAGTTTCTTTTCCCCTAACATATTCCTTTTTTTTTTTTTACAGGAAGTTTTTGTAATTCATGTTTTCTCAAGTGTATTTTAAAAGTCTCAATTTTCATTGTTCAGTGCTACTATATAAAACTATTTGTACCTGTCATTTCTCCTAACTTAGTAATTCATGTAGCTTTGTTGGCCTACTGCCCCCTTTTCAGGAAAAAAAAATTACTCCTTGCCCCCCTGGCAACGAAAACTTTTGTACCCTTAATCCAGAATAAAGTGTAGGCATCTGCTTTTGCAGTGCTCGCCCTGCATTGTTCCAGACCCCCACCTTCCATGTTCCAGCAATATTGCCTACTTTGGAAAGCACTGATACAGTTGATCATACAGTTAATTTGACTTCTTCTTTTACAATTTGAATGGCTTTTATACTTTTTTCTTGTCTTAACTTTTGGACTATTATCAGTATAGCATTGACTAGAAATGGTGAGAGTGGTCATCTTGCTTTGTTCTGAAAGCATTTAGTTTTTCATTGTCAAGTGTAATTTAATCTTTGATTTTATTTTTGTAGATATCTTTTTAAGATGACGAAGTTCCCTTTTATTAGTGTGCTGATTGGATTTTTAAAAAAATCATGAATACATGTTGAATTTTGTCAGTTTTTCTACTGATTGCTCACCACAAATTGCTGTTGCTAATCTGTTGGAGAAGGGAGACAAAGGCATTTTCTATTGGTTTGGTAGTCTCAGTTTTAAGTAGGTACTATTTTCCTGGGTCTCTGATAGGTCCTTTTCAGCGATGTTGACTTCTTCCTAGCAAAAGGGGCTCTTGTGGCTGGTTCTAGTATGAATTCTATCCCCTTTCTCCAAAAAAGGAAAAACCATACTCACTGCTGTTGTGTTGATTCCAACTCATAGTGACCCTATAGACTAGGGTAGATCTGCTCCTGTGGGCTTCTGAGACTGTAACTACAGGAATAGAAAGTCTTCTCTTTCTTCTGAGGACCAGCTGGTGGTTTTGAACTGCTGATTGTGGTGGTAGCAGCCCAATGAGTAGCCACTATGCCACCAGGACTCCTTTTTACCCTATCTGCTCTTGTCTTCATCTGAAAACCAGTTGATTTTCAAAACCTGGAGGCAACAGGATGTGTGACCCTCCCTTTAATAGTTATTTAAGGTCTTTTTTTTTTCCTGTAGTGATTGTGGGAAAGGATTCAGGTGGAACTCTTGCCTTTTCCCTGGGGATTGCCGTTCTCCCTTCCTGTGCCCTAGGTCTTCCTGGTGACCCTCCAGTGAAGTCAGAGAGAGGCCTGCACATGGGTTAGAGTTTTCCTTGTTGCTGTGGTTACTGAGGGTTCTTTGTGTTCTGGAAGCTCACAGTTGGCACTTAAAAAAAATAGTTGTTTATTATGCTGAGTTTTGTTTTGTTTTTACTGGCTTGTAGGATATCTGGTATGTAATACAAGTAAGAAGTGCTCATGTTCTACTACCTCTGTGAGATGCCTGACTTAGCTTAGATTTTGGTTAATTGCTTGTTCTCTAATCTTAGTTCTCTGAGAGGGTCAACAATTTAATTTTGCATGTTGTCCACCTTTTCTTTTTAAGACAGATGTGTGCATAAGAAAATGTGGTGAAGAAAGCTGATGGTGCCCGGCTATCAAAAGATATAG
>NW_022103968.1:30627394-30650033 GCF_000313985.2 Echinops telfairi | reverse complement strand
ATGATGAGGGCAACAAATGTATAGATGTGCTTTACACAATTGATCTATGTATTGTGATGAATTGTATGAGCCCCAATTAAAAAAAAAAAAAAAGATCATTTGTCTGTTAAAAAAAAAAAAAAGAGTAGGCTTTCTATGTGCTACGACTTGAAGATGTGATTTTGCGATGGAAATTTTGTTAGATTACCATTTAAATATGCCCCCTTCACTTCCTATCTCCAAATTATTATTATTTTTCACTCATTCCATTCTTCATAAAACCTTTTGCAATCTGTACTGACAAGTACTGTACTAAGCATTGGGGATACAGTGATGGGTAAGATAGATCCCTTCTCTAATAAGCAGATAGCTTAGTGGTGAAGACCAGATAATAAAAGAAGTAATTATACTAAAATATGATAGTATCTGTAATAGAAGTAAGAGAGGCTTCAAAAAGTTTTTGGGAAATGGATTTTAAAAATTGCATTTCCCCACAAACTTTTTGAAGCTACCTCATATGTGGCAAGGTTTCTCAGAGAAAGAATTAGACTATGGAGACCTAAAGGATATGTGGGAATTAGGTGAAGATGGTTGGTCGGATGTGGCAGAGTAGAATAGGTAGAGAGAAGAGAGTGTGCAGAGGCTAAGATATAAAAAACCAAAAACAAAAAACAAAAAGCCAAAAATAAGAATGAAAACAGTTTAAAAGCAGCTTAGTGTGGCATTGGTATTGCATATAATCACAGAATTGACATGAGGTAAGACCGTAGAAACTATTTAGAGTCAGTTTTGGAATAGTCTTTATAAGGTTAAAATGTTATCATAAGAGTGATGAGACAGTTTATGTAATCCAAAGATGGCAATAATAAAATTCCAATATGACAAAGGGAAAAGTAGCAGAGCCTGCACTGCAAACACCCAATTTGTAGGAGGATACAGAGGTCAGTGGGATCCCAAAACCCACCTGCAGATTATCTAGTCAGATTAAGCTGCTGGCAGATCCCCTTTAGCCATAGGTAAGGGTCTTGAACAGTTTTACTATCAGATAGAGATCACTGTAATTGTGATTATACTGGATCGAACTTGATACTTGATCAGTTGACCTCCCTTTGGACCTGACATAAAATTGTTCTAGGTGCTGCAAGTATTTCTTCCTTGTTCCAGGACAAAGATTTCTTCCCTGCCCTTTTAAATATTCATGGTGTCTTTTCTTTCTTACTCATCATGTGTATTTTTTATCTCTGTATTATTATTATTTTATCCCTACCACTTTATTTTGTTTCTGTTTTTTATTATTTCTGTTAGGTTTTCCAGTTTGTGAAGCACAGAAGGAGTATGCATAGAGATAAGAACTGATGCAGGGGTTTATAGGAGAGGTAGGGGGTAAGGGTGGTGGATGGAGGATAGGGAGGATGAAGAGGTTGGGGGAGCAAACAATGTATGTGGGAGGGGTAGAGAGAACAAGAACCTGATAGTGATTACACAGCTCATTTTAAAAGTGATTTACCCATGAGGGGGGAAGTGGAAAGAGAACATGTTCTAAAATTGATTGTGGTAATGATTGTAAAACTCATTGATATAATTGAACTACCCTGTTTCCCCGAAAATAAGACAGTGTCTTATATTAATTTTTGCTCCCAAAGATGCGCTAGGTCTTATTTTCAGGAGATCTTATTTTTCAATGAAGAAAAATGTGGTACACATTTATTGTTGAACAACAAAAAAGGAAATTTATTACCTGTATACGGTACGGTAGTAGTTGCCATCACAAACCAGCATAACCAGACAAACTGAATCCTACAGTATCAAGAATTTCTTGTTGCTACCATTATTTCCATGTACAACAATCTGTGGTACATTTACTCACACTTCCTGTCTGTTCCGGCTGCGCTGCGGCCAATAGCGAGCTGCACGGCGGCGTCCGCCAGTACGGTCCAGAGTCCAGAGTTCAGTAACTTTGGGGGAGACCTTATGTTCGGGATGCCTTATATTTCAGCGAGAGGCAAAACTGTAAGTAGGTCTTATTTTCAGGGGACGCCTTATATTCAGCAAGAGGCAAAACTGTAAGTAGGTCTTATTTTCAGGGGATGTCTTACTTTCGGGGAAACAGGTATTGAATTGTCTGATATGTGGATGAAGTGCCAATAAAACTTACCAAAAAAAGAGTGACGGGAAGGCACTGAATGTTTGAGCTGCTAATTGTTTTAATGGGCTCGGTTTGAATGGAAATTGAATAGAAGGGAAGCAAACAGGTAGGAAGAGCAGGTAAGCTGGGTTATTGCACCACTCCAGGCAGATCTTGTTGCTGGTTTAGCCTGGAGTAGTGGCAGTGGGGTTAGGGAGAACAAGCAGATTAAAGATTGAAGATCAATGGAATTTGTCAAGAGAGGGTGAAATGGAAATTGTACAGAGAGAGTGAAAGACTTGAAGTGTAGCCAGCCTGTTTAGAGTCTTGATAAGTTTCTGCAAAACTTCAAGTGTGCCCCTCTCCCTTGAGAGGGCATAGAAGAAAGGATCCTTGGTTTGCTTGAGTGATTACCCCTGTTCTTGGCCTAGAGTTCAAAATTGACTATGGCTTTGATAAAAGAAGTGAGATAAGGGGAAGAGGAAAAAAAAATCTAAACAAATATGAAGAGCTTTAAAAAGTTAGTGGAAAAATTCCATTGTCTTCAATTCCATTTTTCTATGAATTTTTATTAAATCATTTTATTGGAGGCTCGTACAACTCTTATCACAATCCATCCTTCCATCCATTGTGTCAAGCACATGTGTACATTTGTTGCCATCATCATTCACAAAACATTTTCTTTCTACTTGAGCCCTTGGTATCAGCTCCTCATTTTTCCCCTCCTCCCTGTCCCCACCTCCAAACCCTTGATAATTTATAAATTATTATTTTGTCATGTCTTACACTGTCCAACGGTCTCCCTTCACCCACTTTTCTGTTGTCTGTCCCCCAGGTAGGGGTTATATGTAGATCATTGTGACCGGTTCCTCCTTTCTACCCCACTTTCCCCTTCCCCTCCTGGTATTGCTACTCTCATTATTGGTTCTGAGGGGTTTTTCTGTCCGAGGTTCCTTGTGTTTCCAGTTCCTATCTGTACCAATGTATATCCTGTGGTCTAGCCGGATTTGTAAGGTAGAATTGAGATCATGATAGTGAGGGAGGGAGGAAGCATTAAAGAACTAGAGGAAAGTTGTTTGTTTCATTGTTTCTACACTGCACTCTGACCGGCTCATCTCCTCCCTGCGACCCTTCTGTAAGGTGATGTCCAGTTGCCCACACCATGGGCTTTGGGTCCCCAATCTGCACTCCCCCTCATTCACAATGAGACGATATTTTGTTCAGGGTCTTTGATGCCTGCTACCTCATCCCATCGACACCTTGTGAACACACAAGCTGGTGTGTTTCTTCCATGTGGGCTTTGTTGCTTCTGAGCTAGATGGCCGCTTGTTTACCTTCAAGCCTTTAAGACCCTAGACACTATATCTTTTGATAGCCAGGCACCATCAGCGTTCTTCACCACATTTGTTTATGTACCGCACCTTCTTGGTCTTCAGGGATCGTGTTGGGAAGGTGAGCATCATGGAATGCCAGTTTAATAGAACAAAGTGTTCTTGCTTGAGGGATTACTTGAGTGGAGGCCCAGTGTCCATCTGCTACCTTAATACTAAACCTATAAATATATGTACGTAGATCTATTTCCCCATCCTCATATATAAATATATTTACATATGTACATGCCTGTATTTAGACATCTATAAGTACCCTTTGCCTCTTAGTTCTTTCCTCTATTTCCTTTTACTTCTAGTCCCACTGTCATGCTTAGCCTTCATTTGGGTTTCAGTAATTCCTCTCAGTTACATTGTCCTAGATCAAGCTCTACCAGGCCTCCTACACCACCGATTTTGGATCACTTGTTGTTCCAATGTCCCTGGGTTGGTTCACACCCACTTCTTTTCTCCCACCTACCCCTCTCCCATGTAGCCCCAGAACCATCTGTCCTGTTGTTTTCGCCTCCAGATTGTTTATCTAGATAGACCTGCAGAGATAATATGCACAAGAAACAAGACGGCAAAACAAAGCAACAAAAGAAATACAACAACAAAAAAGCAATGACAAAAAAAAAAGACACCCTGCAATTAGTTCAAGGTCTGTCTGTTGACCTTTAGGAGTGTTTTCTGGTTGAGTCTGATGGAGTGCCATACCCTGGCCCCAAAGTCTATTTTTGGTATTCCCTCAGGACTTCCTTGCTCTGCTCCCCTTACTGTTCTCTTGCATGCCCTTGGTGTTTTGCCTCAGTGTGGTGGGGTCAGATTGGGCGCAATTCCCACACTGTGTCCCCAGTGTTGTCCCCTGTGGGCTATGGGTCAGTGAGGGATGTCATGTCTTGTAGTGGGGCCGGCCATATGGTCCTCTCTGTGCATTGGCTGCTCTGAGAAGGGATATCATCCTCAAGGCTTGGTGGGTGCCAGGATGTGCTCCACTCTCTTCCTCCCTCTTTATTTGCTCCAGTGTGCTCTGATCAGACATGCCCCTCTCCCTGAGCTGTAGCTTCATTGTTGTCCTCTGAAGTAAATTCTTCTGGGGGGGAGGAGGGCTATACATGTAGTTGGGATTGGGGCCGGCCCCTCAGACCTCTCTACTGGTTCCCTGCCTCATGCTGGTATGTTGCATTGACATCTTGGAGCACCGGGTTGAAGTCTGGTCCCTTTTCCCCTGTGGAGATATAAACAATACCCTCCCCTTGGGTGGGTTAGTGCCTGGTCCCCCACTACCCATGTCTTTTTTTTTTTATTCCTCAACCCCCTACCCCCTCATTTTTAGTTGGCTATCATATGTATCCCTGGATTTGGTTTGATCCCTGTCATACTACCTGGACCTCATCCCAGGAATGTTTGTATACAGTAGCTTTTTCCCTATGCCCCTTTTGCATTTTTCTTTTTTAAGCTTAGCTCAGTGGACTCATATTATGCTTGTCCTTTTGTGCTTGGCTTATTTCCCTTAGCATAATTCCCTCCAGTTGTTCCTATGCGGCAATGTGCTTCATGCGTTCATCACTGCCTTTTAGCGATGCGTTGTACTCCATTGTATGTATGTACCACAGTTTTTTTAATCCATTCGTCTGTTGATGGAAATCTGGGTTGTTTCCAACTCCTTGCAATTGTGAACTGTGCCACGATGAACATTGGAGCACAGATGTCTGGCCATGGTTTGTTTCTTGCCTTTTCTGGGTTTATGCCTTGTAGGGGGATTGCTGGGTCGTATGGTTTTAGATATCATCAAATCGATTTCCATAGTGGCTGTATATACCTACAGGTCCACCAACAGTGGATGAGAGTTCCTATCTCACCACAACCCCTTCAACACTTGCTGCTTTCTCATTTTTTGAATTGGGCTATCTTTGAGGGTATTAGGTGGTATCTCATTGTTGTTTTAATTTGCATTTCTCCTGTGGCTAATGGTCAGGAACATTTTCTTATGTTTATTGGTCATTTTGATTTCTGCCCTTGTGAAACTTCTGTTCAGGTCCTTTGCACACTTCCTCAGTGGGCAATTAGTTTTTTTTGTTTTTGGAAACTACCAAAGTATTGTAGGTTTTTGTAATAAGGCCTTTGATGTGTCATTGCTAAAGATGTTTTCCCAGCCATGGGCTCTTTTATTATTATCTTTGTGGATTCTTTTGATGTACACAAGTGTTTTATCTTCAGTATATCCCACTTGTCAATTTGTGATTTAGCTGTGTATGTGTCCTTCCCTATTTCTGATATCCTATGTATTCCCTGCACCAAAGTTCTCAGGTTTGTCCCAATTCCCTCGTCGATGGGCCTAATAGTTTGGGGTTTACCTTGAGGTCTCTGATTCACTTTGAGTGTATTCTTGTGCACAGAGTGAGATAAGGGTCTTGCTTCATTTTTCTGCAGGTAGATATCCATTTTTTCCAGCACCACTTGTTGAAGAGGGCACCTGCTTCCCATTTGATAATTTTGGTGCCCATATCAAAGGTCAGTCAGTTGTCTGTATGCTGATGATTTTATTTCTGGGTCTTCAGTTCTTTTCTATTGGTCTGTGTCTCTGTCATTATACCATACCATGTGGTTTTGACCACCATGACTACATAATATGTGCTAAAGTCAGGTGAAGCAAGCCCTCCCATTGTTTCCTTCTTGAGGAGTTCTCTCTCTAATTTTGGTATTGGTAATCCCTTTTTCCATTTCATTGAAGAGAGATGAGGGTAATTGCATTGAACTTATATAACGACTTGGACAGAACTGACATCTTTACTATATTTGAGTCTTACAATTCACGAGCATGTAGTCTTGAGATGTGTCTCCTGTAGGCAACCGGTTGATGGATTGTTTTCTAAGCCAGTCTGCTAGCCCCAGTCTTTTAATGCCTGATTCAATCCATTAACATTCAGGGTTATTATCTCCATCTGTGGACTCTGTGATGTCATCTTCTTTTTTGTGTCGGGTGTTTTCCTACTTCCCTTTCTTATCAGTGTGTGTGTGTGTGTGTGTTTCATTCTTGACTTCTTTTCCCCCTTAAGCCAAACTATCTTGGGGGCTGTTTTCTCTTTGTTACCCTCTGGATGGGGTTGTTCTATGTGGTGGTCTCTTATTTATGCTTGGTGATTGTTGTCCTTCTGCCCGTACTAGGTCAGCGAGGATCTTTTGTAGGGCTGGGTTTCTTCTAACGTATTGTTTGAGTTTTTCATTGCCTGGGAAGACTCTTCTTCATCTATCTTGGTAGATAATTTGGCTGGATAGAGTATTTTGGGGTTTGTGTTATTTTCCATTAATCTTTGGGATGTTATTCCATGCTCTTCATAGGTCTGATAGGTCTGAGCATATTCTTATTTGGGAACCTTTCGCTTGTTTTTCCCTAGCTGCTCTCATAATTTTCTCCTTTCCCTCAAAATTGGGTAGTTTAACTATTATGTGCCTTCGTGACTTCTTGGGATTCAGTCTAGCTGGTGTTCTTTCAGCCTCCTGAATGGTTGCCTAGTTTTCATTCATTAAGCTGGGGAAGTTTTCCTCCCAAGAATTCTCTCCCTATTGTTGCAGATGACTTCTTTGTTGTGTCTTCCTCTGGTAGTCCAATTATTCTGATGTTGGGCCTCTTCATAGCATCAGACATAGCTCTTAGGTTTTCTTCAACTTCTCTGATGATCTTAGTAGATTTTTGTTTGCGTTTGTTTAAGTATGCTTGGCTGTCCTCGAGGTCACTGGTGCGGTTCTCTGCCTCCTCCAGTCGATTGGCGAAGTCCGTGAGTCTGCTACTGGTTTTTGTTATCTCGTCCCTATGCTCTTGTATTACCCTTCTGTGTATGGTCTTTATCTCCTTTATCATTTCATCCTTTTTCTGTATTGTTTCCCTCATACCTTGTATGACTGCAAGCAGCATGCTGAAAATTTCTTTCTGTGGCAGTTCAATGTCTGCTTCTTCTGTGCACATTGTTAGGTACAGAACATCCTTTTGTTTCTCCTGTTTTTTCGTTGAGTTCATTGCGGCTGATTGCTGTTTGTGTTGTATTGTTTTAGAGGAGCCAGGTGCCATTTTCCAGAATTGCCCTGGTCAGGTAGATTGCAGCGGATATTGGGCAGAGGTTCCTGCAGCAGCGTGGACTGTTGGAAAGTGTTAGTAGAGCTGCCTTAGGCCACGTGAGGCACTACAGCAGGTGGGAGGAAGTTCCCTTAGTCATGCGGGACCACTGAGGACCAGTAGGAGCTCCACCAGCCATGCAGGCAGGATTTTCCTTGGAGGAGGAAAGTGGGCAGGATTTCCTGCAGAAGAAGTTGGACAGCATATCCCCTGGTGGAGGGTGGGCAGGCTTTCCCCAGCCTAGGGTTATGCTGTAGAGGGTGGAGCTCTCCCAGATGGGTGGAGGGCAGGCATAAATGCCCTTGGCTAAAGGGAGTGGTCTGGAGGTCAGCCAGTGGTGTGTAAGAGAAAAGGAGTGGGGGAAGGAAAAAAAACCAACAACAGCCCGCTGAGTCTGTGGGGAGGATAGAGAAGAGAGGGAAACAAAAGTAATATAGCTGAGCCCTGAGCACTGATCCCTGACTGTGAGGCTGGAGGGATTTAAACCCTTCCCCGAGGTAGCTGCAAGCTGTGGCTGTGTTGAGATAAAGCCCCTGGGCTGGCTCCAAATGATCCCGGCTCTGGCTGATTTGGTGGTGGGCCTAAAGTCAGACCCTAACCGGCCTCCACTGTGGTAAGCCAAAAGCCCCCAGCTCCTCAGAACCTAGTGGATCTGTGCCTAGTCAGCTTTATGATGTTCCTCCTGCGACCAACCTGGCAGTGTGGAATTTCCCTCTTAGTAACTCTTCTGCACTGCTTTCCGTGGAGTCCCTCTGGTATGTGTTACTCAGTCACCATCTTCCTGGAAGTCCTCCTATGAATTTTTTAACCCCCCTGAAAGCTATGGCAAATAGAGTTCTCTTGCCTAAACATTCTTGAGTATTGAGCAAAACAAGATAGCTTTGTTTTTCTATTTTGAATTTTGGCATGTTGGAATGTAAACAAAATCTGGAAACTGGCTTTCTTGCCTTTTTGGAACAAATAATGAGTGTATAAAGTTAATATAGCTTTTTAAATAGCTGTGTCATGCAGAGAGAAGCTTGCTATATTTAATCACATAATTTTCTTGTTTTCCCCAGATGTTTTTACTCAACATTTGGTGTGGTGGTTTATTACATAAACCTTTGGCTCTTGCATGAGAGAGTTTAAGTCTTCTGAGACAGCGTCACAGAAGGTGGTGACCAAACTTCTAATAGCTGTGGTAAGTGTTATATGGAACACAATGGTGGGGCCCATAATGTTTTGATGGTGGTAGTGGTGGGGGACGATGGTAGGAAATTTATAATGCTCTTTAAGGAATACAATTTCCCTTTTTTTTTTTTTTTCTCAAATTGGTGGAGTTAAAAAGTAATCATGGTATGTTATTTCCATAATTCACAAAATGAAAATTTGTTGTTAAGAATATACTATGGGATGCAGTGTTGTGAGCAGTTAAGAACTTATGTCAGTCAGTCCTGGGTTTGAGTTGTAGCTCCTACAAATAACTAGTGGCCTTGAGTCTTAATCACCTCACATATAAAATGGGCATAATTATACATACCCCAAGGAGTCGTTAGAGGTTTAAATAAGATAAAGTTTATGAGCCCTTAGCACAACACTTTATTCATTGACTTCTTTGGTGCAGTACAAATTGAAATTATACTGCCTCTTCTTCAGGACACCTGAAATGGCAGACTAGATAAATCTAGGTCCTGATTACTCAGTGGTCCACCCCCAATATTATACTATAGGTCCTGGGATGTCTTCTTCTATTCGTCCATGACACCTCAGTCATCTATGGTGGGTGCAAGTCCACCTCAGATGATTCTAGGTCATTGGCATACAGGGGGAGACTGGGCAAAGACCCTGTGGGCCGGAGTTGGTGAGGAGGTTGTTGGGTGGAGGTGGGAAGGGGGTAGAAGGAAGTAATCAGCACAGGTCTGTGGGCCTCAGACATGGAAGATGAGCAGGATCTCCACCCAAGACAGATGGCAGGAGGTGACAGGTGGAGAACAAGTGGAGGCTTTACCCAGGGCAGGTGGTGGTGGGAGTCACCATCACTATTACAACCTCTGGACTCCTCAGTGGTGGGGAAAGGGGTCATCCAATGCTGTATGCATTCCAGGATGTGCTGTGGGTGTCCAACAGGTGGTCAGCAATGGTGGGTGGACACTGGTCTGAAGACAGTCATGGCTCCCAATTATTGCATACTGTTAATTTTGTATAATGACCTGGTCTTAGGAACCTAGGCATGCCTATAAGAAAGGAGTGGATGTGTGAAGTTTTTATAATCTCAAACATTAATACTTTTCAGCATCTCATGATTATAATATATCTGCACATGGAATTTGTGGTTTTTAAGAATGAACCAGATATGAGCAGGGAGAGTTAGTCTGACTGTAGTTTAATTCTGCTCTCACCATGAGATTGCATAGTAGGCTTCTTTATAAAAATGGCTATGTGTTATTTGTCCTATATACAAGTTCATCTTTTGTGAGAAATAGCTAATCAATTGAGTCAAACATATCACAGTTAAAATTCTTAGCTTAAGGAAAAACATCTGAATTGATATTTTTTGTACAATTTTATTTCCCAGAGATTTTTTGCATGCCATCTGTGTACTAGGAATAATGGTGATGGGCACTGAGAATATAAGGATGATACGGTACTTCTTGCTTTTAAGGAGCTCAAGGTAAAATTGGTATAGGCAGATCACTTAGCATGGAAGAGAAACTAAGCTATACATTTACACAAGGAATATTAATATATATTGGAATCTACAACATCCATGTTTTCTGATAGGCATACAAAGGGTGCATCTAAAAAGTACCAATCCTGAGTTATCATTGTAAAGTAGGTTTTCAAATGATCATGTAGGGCCTTGGATTTGAATTCATTGTAAGACAAGACACACACGCCTCACTCATTGACACCATTACATTCCTAAGACCAGGATGCAATGTGAAAAATCAGCTTATGTGAAAATGGAGGAGTATATAACTACCTAGTTGCCAACTTACATCATTACAGCCAATTACATCATAAAATCACTGAGAATTATGGGCCACCAACCAGGTTGACCCATCAGTATTACTCTCTGGCCTCCCACCTGGGTGTTTGTTATTACCAGACAAATATCGTTAATTTGTAAAATACAGTGAATTCCAGGTTATAAACTTCGTATTTGCCCTTTAATATTATGTAAATTTGCCCTAACTTTGAAATGATGCAATCCACCCCTTCTTGCAACTAGTTCTTTACAATTATTTTCACTTACTGTACGTGCAGCTTTTAAATCATTGACAAGGCTTCATACACTAAAGTAAGGCTAAACAAGAACTGTTAGCACCTGATCAGATTTTCTTAAAATTGAATTTAAAAGCACAGATCTGTAACCAGAGGATTGCCTATATTGGGACAATAGATAGTTTATTACTATTGTCATAAATGTGAAATATTGGATAATGAGATTGTCTTAAATGAGGAATTGGTGTAATCCTACATAAGACTAAACTCCTGGAAGCCATCAGCTTTATTGATCTGACATTCCTGGCTTTTCATTTGCATGGTTCAATTACATCATTTGGGACAACTTTTGGAGAGATGAAGGGAAGCAATTAGGGTTTCTCATCCCCAAAACATCAAATAATGATGCAGGCAGCTATTTCTAACTATGTTTCTCTTCCCAGAGGACTGTCATACTATAATGATACCACTCTAGGATTGTTGGAAGAATTAAATGAGAATGCTACTATTTTGAATACAACCAAAGTCAAGAGAGCAAGTAAGATCAGTTAAGTGGCCAAAATTGTCATAAAATTGATACCACTAAACTTCATACACTTTGCTCAAATGGGAAACAACTCAGATCCTTACTAGAAGTCATTTATTCTTATTTTGGATAGAATTTGAACACCTCGATTATCCAATATATTGAGGGAAATGGCTAGAGTGGCAAAAAGTTTAAGATGATGAAGAAAGAGACTAAAGATCAGGTATTCTACTGAAAAGTGGTAATCTGGAAGTCTTAATAGAGCTGTGTTGTGTTTTAGGTAGGGTAGCTTGTCACATTGAAGAAGGTCTTGAGCTATCACTTTATACATGGCCCAGTTGAGCTGCTGGAATAAACTATGCAACTCCTCATTCTGCTCCCCATAAATGAGTCTTTCCTGCATATCTTTGAATAATGTCTGTGTAGGCTTGCTAAAGGACTATCTACCTAGTTTACAAGTTTATTTTCAGTCTAGTTATATCCAAGAGAAAGCCCAAAGTAGTCTCTTCTACTGTAGAATTAAAGCTGAGGTTTATTATCTTTATTTTGTTAATCTAAAGCATAGGTTCCTGAATATTCTTGGCTTACCACCCCTTTTCAGGGGAGGGGGGAATCTCCTCAGCACTCCCTGGTAATTAAAAATGTTTCTATTGTAGCCCATAATCCAGGATAAGTGTAGGCATCTGCTTTTGCTGCTACCCCTAGATCATTTCAGTGCCCCCCCCACCTCATGGATGGTATTGCCTACTTGCCTCCCCCCACCCCATGGGGTGGTATTGCCCACTTTGGGAAACACTGATCTAAAGTATAACATATGTTTTGTGCAGCCTGGGTTGAATAGAATATATGAATGAACCTCCAAACAGTTACATGGATTATTTTGTGTTTTCAAGTGTGAAATGCATTATCTTATTAAATAGTGCCAGTGCATTTATGGAAGGAGGCATTAAGAAAACGATAGCAGTATCAGTTGGGTTTCATGAGCAGATTTTATAGTTTTTAAAATGTTAAGGGGTTTCTTTGCTGTCCAAGTATAATTATTCATGTTACTATAGTATACACTAGGGCTTTTGTATTGTGTTTAGATAGCATATACTCATATTCTGTGAAGCGCTTCTCCAAAGGAAAGACATGCTTTTGTTGTTGTTGTTTTCCAGATACTGTTAGACCTGACAGTCCTGGTAAAACTGCTGGGTTAACTGCTGTGTTAGGCTGCTATTCACAAGGCCGGCAGTGCAAATCCACCATCTGCTTTGTGGGAGAAAGATGAGGCTATCTGCTTCTGATTAGATTTAAAATTCAGACTAGATTTATAGGCTTGGAAACACTACATAGGGTTGCTATGAATTGGAATTGACTTGATGGTCATGGGTTTGCTTGGGTATGACACTGGTAGTATAGGACTCTGAAAGTGTGGAAAAAATGGATATATTCCTAATTTTGTTATTCTGCTAAAGACTCCTGGCCAGGTTATTTAACAGTCTGAATTTCCGCTCGTTTTACTTTTACTTTTCTATTCCTGTACTACCAAAATTTGAAAAAAAATTGAAGTAGAGAATGTTTTCTGCCTCTCCTTTGCAAATTTTTGATAACGAATATTCAGTTTAAAATCCAGAGTTGCTGTCTAGTCAGTTTGGACTCATGGAAGCCAGTGTGTTACGCAGTAGAACTGCGCTCCAAGTGACTTCATGGCTCCAGCCTCTGGGAAGCAGATTGCCAGGCCTTTCTTTGGGTACTTCTGGACATGTTTGAACAGTGGTTGAACAGCGCACTGTTTGTGCAGTCCTGAATGTGCTGTTTAGAACAATGCTTTCTAAACAGCCAGTAAAGTGAAATCAATGTAGTGATAAATAACTGTTAACTTATAAGAATTTTTAATCAAAAAGAAAATAGAATAAATGAAAAATTAGAGCATTACATGTAGTAAGGGTATTTTATTAATTTTTTTTCTTCAGGTATGTGTGTGTGTGTGTGTGTGTGTGTGTGTGTACTAAATTTTTCTTGCCATGGATTAATGAAATGTTTTTGGAAAACTGGCTTAGAAAGTTTTCCTACAAAGAGTTGGTGCTTATGGCAGGGAACTTTGTTATTAACAAAGTTTGGTTTTTTTAAAAATTGCTTTGGGTAAGGAAAGATCTATATGAAGTGGCTTAAAAAGTTTATGGAAAAATTCCATTATCTTTTAGTTCCATTTTTCTGTGAATGTTGTAGCCCCTTGTATAGCAAAATGCTAATAGTAGCTATGTCTGATGAGAATACTTTTTTTAAAAAAGGTTTATTTTATAATGTTTTTATATTAAGGAGGGGAAAGATACCTTATTTAGCTTTATGCTTTATTTATCCCTCCCTACCCCCCAATTAAAATTAGGTTTTCCCTCATTTTTCAGCCTTTTAAGCCCCAGTTTCTGTTCTGGGAGACCTCATTCTGTAATTGCCAAGAGAGGGAAATATGTAATCTGGTTTGGTCCTCAAAACATTAGCTTATCAGTGTATAAAGTTTATCAATGAATATTAATTGCTGTGATTACAAGGTTACTTGACACTCCAAAGATAACTGCTCTCTATACTGGACATTGCTAAAGAGACAGAGTTTAGTTAACATTGTATTCCGAAACCCAACCAAATTTACATAATTGAAGATGTGATTTTTGTACAGGCTTTGATCCTGAACTTTGTTGGAGTAAGAATAACTTTTAAGAAAGATATTGAATATATGAACTTGGTTTATGTTTAGCTATTGAGGCTCAAGGTACCGTGAATGTCCTGAGATGAATAATTCAGCCATTTGGAACATCATATTCTACTTATGTACCTCTTGTGTTTCTAATAAACATATAGCAAAGCAGTATTATTAGACTTTGTAATCTTAAAGTTGCTACATTTGGGTGAGACATTTCTAACCCATTTGAGTGAGACATTTTTCTCCATAACTCCATTGAAACCATTCTAATGTCACCAACAACTTCTATCTTGCCAAATTCAGTAGGAAGTTGACAGTTCTTCCTACTTGCCCTTGGATTACTCTTATCTCTTTTGCAATATGTTTCCTTTGGTTTCTGGGCTCAGTTTGCTGGTAGTACCTCTTCCTCCTGCCCCCTGAAGACTGGAACTCTCCCATGGTTCAGTTCCCCCTGGTCTCTTTCACTCTTAAAGTGACCCAACAGCATGTAGAAATTATGGAACAATATCATTAATAGCATTCGAAAGTAAACATAGCTGAAGATAACTCACAAATGGTTGCAGCAGTGCAGCATTAGTACAAAAGTTCAAGCTGGATTGAGATGAGGACGTGACAAGGGGAGACCTTTGCTGGTGGCTGATAGCTCTTGACTGAAAGCAGAGAATACCAGAAAAACGTTTACTTTGTTTTATTGGATTTGCAAAGGCATTCTATTGTGTGGATAAAAGTGATTTATGGTAACATTGTCAAGAATCGGAATTTCAGAACACTTAATTTTGCTTATGCAGTACCTGTATCTAGACCAAGGAACCAAAACCAAATTCATGCTATTAAGTGGATTCAGACTCACGACAACTCTATAGGTCAGAGTAGAATGGCCCTTGTGGGTTTCCAAGACTAACTCTACAAGAGTAGAAAGCCCCATCTTCTCCTTAAGGGCAAGAAGCAGTCATTAAAACAGAACCGGGGATACTAAATGGTTATACCCAGGAAAGGTGTGTGTCACATTTGTCCTCTGACCATGCTTACTCAGTTTATATGTTCATTAGCCAAGAAGTTGAATAATATGAGGAAGAATGTAGCTTCCGGATTAGAGCAAGACTCATTTAACAACCTGTCACATGCAAATGACCCAACCTCAGTTGCTGAAAAGTGAAGAGGACTTGAAGCACTTACTGATGAAGATCAAGGACTGCAATCTTTAGGATGGATTACATCTCAACATTAAATAAAAATCCCCACAGTTGTTCAATTATGCTTGATCTAATTGAACTATGGATTGCTATAATATCTGTAAGAGTTCCCAATAAAATGTTTAAAAAATTACAAAACCCACAAACAGATGAGATGGATTCACAAAGTCTTTACAGATTAATTACTCTGTGCCTCCCAGCATGCCACGTGCATACTAAAATCGTGGTTTCTAATTCACCTCCTAGAAATTAAGTATATACTCCTATTTCTGTTACCTACAATAAAAGTTCTTAAAAAAAAACTGGAATAATAAGCACAACATCATGATACATGGAGATACAATTGAAGTTGTTAAAGATTTTACTTTGCTTGTATCCACAATCATTGCTCATGAAAACAACAGTCAAAATCAAACTCTATATTCTCGATTGGTTAAATCTGCTACAAGAGGCTTATTTAAAATGTTAAAAGCAAAGATCTCACTTTGAAATGTAAGGTATGCCTGACCCAAGCTATGGTATTTTCAATTATTTCATGTGTCTGAAAGCTCACAGTGAATACTAAAGACCAAAGGATTGGTGTATTTGAAAGATGAAGTTGGTGAAGAATATTGAGTTTATGGTGGGGTGCCAGGGGAATGGACAGTCTTGTCTTGAACAAAGTACAACTGGAATGTTTCTTGGAAATGACGATGGTGAGGTCTCATCTCATATACTTTGGACATATTATCAGGAGGGACCAGCTCACAGAGAAGGACATCATTCTTGATAAAATGAAGGTCCCTGAAAAAGAGGAAGACTGTCAATGAGTTCGATTGGCAACAGTGGCTCCAACAATAGGCTCCAACAGGAGTGGTTGTGAGGATGGTGCCGGACCTGTACGGTTTCATTCTGTTGTACATAGGGTCAGTTTAAGTTGGAACTGACGACATCTAGCAACAATAACAACAAATGTCATAATTTTTCTGTGGTTCTATTCTTCTAGCTCTCACTCATTAGATGGTCTGATCCTTTTCTTTGGTTTGAATCTTGATGGTGACGACTTCCCATGTTTTTATTTCCAATCCTTATATGAGGGGGCTTAAAAAATTTCATTGTCTTTTCATTCCATTTTTCCCCTGAACTTTTCGAAGACACCTTTTCTGAGTTTCAGACTTTAATGCAGGCAACCCCCAAATTATGAACAAGATCCATTCCTAAATGTGCTTTGAGTTGAAAGGGTAGGCAAGTCAGAACAGGTGAATGTGGTTCTTATTTAGCCTTGGTGGTACTGTGGGTGAGGTGTTGAACTCTGGCTGTTCTGTGGAAGAAATATGAGGCTATCTGTTCCCATAGAGAAATGCAGTCTTGGAAACCTTATATAAGCTCATTATGAATTGGAATTGACTCAATGGCAGTGGGTTTGGGGCAGTACTTTGGCACTGTTGATAATTCTTCAATGAAACTATATATAAAAAGTATATAATGGGAACTTAGAAAGGATCGTAATATATCAGGGAGATTCAATGGCAGTGTTACGGAGGAGTTAGCCTTTAAGCTGAGGCTTCAAGGCTGAGTAGGAGGCTACCAAGCATCCAGGCTGATGGGCTCCTGTGGCTTAAGCTACAGAGATGTGAGAAAGAAGTTGTGCATGATGCTGGTACGAGTTCAGAGTGATTGAAAATGAGACCAGGTAGATTAATGGTGAAACTAATGGAGATACTTTAAAAATAGCACATAGTAAAGAGTCACTGAAAAATTTTGAACAGGGAACTGACCAAATCTTCTTGTCATTTGAGAAAATCACTTGAAGCATTGTATAACCACAATGAGCCCAAGTTGGCAATTGATTGAAACATCAGATATAATAACTTACAGGTTTCTGATTTGAAGGACTGAGTTGATGGTGTTACCAGTCCCCAAACTCTGAAATTGGTGAGTACAGAATAAAGAATCTAAGGGGATGACTAGAATATGAAGCAGTGTAATATTTTGTCCAGAAATTGTTTGGATTACTTGTGTCACTTACTGTGTTATGCATATAACTTTTAATTATAAATATACTAAATTTATCTTATTTTTGTTCTTTTATTTTAATGGCTATATATACTGCTAAACTGGATGGTTTTTGATATCTCTCATTTTTATCAGTTTCTAAGAAGTAGACCAATTAGAAAAGGGAACACTTTTGATAATATAGTTAAACAAAAGAAGATCATTTCTTGATATTCAAAGAAGTAATTTGAGATCTAGAGCCATTTATTTTTTCAACCATATAAAAAGCCCTCTCCAAAAAGAAAAAGTACAATTGCACTTTGTTGAAGATAAATTACAGCAAATGGAATCTTGTTTAATTAGTCTCATTTCCTGATTAATAAGACATAAGTAGTTTTTCCTCCCGCCTTTAATGACCTTTTGCTTTCTTCACAAATGATGGTCATGATGTCCTCCCACCACTCATCAGGTCTTCTGTCATTAGTGTTCAGTGGATCACATCTGCTCTTGAGATGTTCTCAAATTTCAGGTGGGACAGACTCAGGAATCAAAAAGTCATTAAAAAAACAGAAAAGAAAGAAAAGATGAAAGTGTATGCCAGAAGAAACTCTGAAACTTGCTCTTAATTGTAGAGTAGCTAAAGCAAATGAAAGACTGACGTAAAGGAGCTGAAATAGAAAGTTTCAAATGGCAGCTCAAGAAGTCAGCCAAATACTATAATGAAACGTGCAAGGACCTAGAATCAGAAAAAAACTAAAAGGGAAGAAAACATTCAGCATATCAGAAACTGAAAGAACTCAAGAAAAAAATTCAAGCCTCAAGTTGCAATTTTGTAAGATTCTATATCGACTATTGAATTAATATTGAATGTCAAAATATTGAATGAAGCTGGAAGCATCAAAAGAAGATGGAAAGAATACGAAGTCATTACCAAAAAGAACTAGTCCACATTCCACCATTTTTGGAGGTAGCATAAGAACAAGAACTAGTGGTGTTGAAGGAAGAAATTCAAACTGCACCGACTACATTAGCCCCAAACAAGGCTCCAGGAATTGTTGGGATACCCATTGAAATGTTTCATCAAGCTGAGGAAGTACTGGAAGCACTCACTTGTCTAAGCCTGGAAATTAGGAAGACAGCTACTTAGCCAATTGCTTGGAAGATGTTCAAACTATAGAACAATATCATTGATATCACACACAAGCATACTTTTGCTAAAGATCATCCAACAACATTGTTGCAGCAGTACATTGGCAGAGAACTGCCAGAAGTTCAGGCCGAATTCAGAAGAGGACGTGGAACAAGGGATAATCATTGCTGAGGTCAGAGGGATCTTGGCTGAAAGCAGAGAATACCAGAAAGATGTTTACTTGTGTTTAATAGACCGTGTGGATCGTAACAAACCATGGATAATCTTGAGAAGAACGGAAATTCCAGGACATTTCATTGTGCCCATGCTAAACTTGTACACGGATCCAGAGACAGTGAACAGAACAAGGGAATACTGCATGTTTTAAAATCAGGAAATATGTGTGTCAGGCTTGTATCCTCTTGCTCTACTTGTTCAGTCTGTGTGCTGAGCAAATTATCAGAGAAGCTGGCTGATATAAAGAAGAGTGTGGCATCAAGATTGGAAGAAGGCTTATTAACAGCATGTGGTATGCCGGTGACACAACCTTGCCTGCTAAAAGTGAGGTGGGATTGAAGCACTTGCCATTGAAGATCAAGTGTGTCTTACAATTCAATGTAAAAAAAGACCCAAATCCTCATAACTGGATCAATATGTAACATCATGATAAATAGAGAAAAGGTTGCAGTTGTCAAGGATTTTTGTCTTACTTGGATCCACAATCAGTCCTTATGGAAGCCCCAGTCAAGAGATCAGAAGATTAGCTGCCCTAGGTAAATCTGCACAAGACCTCTGTAGAGTTTGGAAAAGCAAGGATGCACCATGGTATAGTCTCCATTGTATCTAATGCATGTGAAAGCTGGACACGAATAAAGAAGACCCAAGAAGAATTAATGCATACGAATTGTGGTGCTGGAGAAGAATGTTAAAAATACTATTGACGTCTGAAAGGACAAACCGATCTGTCTTGAAAGAAGTAAGGCCAGAGTGCTCTTTATGGTAAGGATGACACGACTTGGTGTTACACACTTTGGACATGTTATCAGGATATATTAATCCTGGAGAAGGATATCATGTTTGGTAAAGTGGAGGGGCAGCAGAAGAGATCAAGGTCCTCAAGGAGATGGATTGGCACTGTGGCTGCAACAATGAGATCAAACCATAGTAACAATTGTGAGGATGGCGCAGAACAGGGTAGTGTTTTGTTTTGTTGTGCATAAGATTGCTTTTGGGTTGGAACAGACTTGAAGCCACCTAACAACCACAATAGGAAACAGCACAAGGCTGTGGAAACCCTCCAGAATGTCACAGACCAAAGAGTAGGAGCAATGCCTAACTGTGCCCTCTATTAGAGAGGGAAATAGGCTATGTGAAGGGCTTTATTAGGTCAGCTGGCAAAATTGGAATACTTACATGAAACATAACATTTTACCAATGTTACTGTTTTGTATTTATGTACGAAAATATCTATAGCAATTATACTCAGAAGTATTTAGTGGTAAGGAGGCATGATATATGCAATTTGCTCTCAAACATTAAAAAACAAATCAAAACTGTGTGTGGAGGAAGAGAGAAATAAAGGGGTTAAATTTTAACGGTAAGTATGGATAAAGGATATACATGTACTCTTTGTACTATTTTTATTTTTACAACCTAAATTTGAAATTAGTGGGGGAACCGATTGCAATGATTGACGTATAACCCCCCTCACCCAGGGTGACGAACAACAAAAGCATGGGTGAAGGTAGACAGCAAATGGTGTAAGATATGAAAATAATAATAATTTATAATTTATCAAGGGTTCCTGAGGGTGGGAAGGTAGGGGGGGAGGGCGGGGAAAGAGCTGATACCAAGGGCTTAGGCAGAAAAAAAATGTTTTGAAAAGAATGATGGCAACATATGTACAAATGTGCTTGACAATATGGATGTATGGATTGTTACAAGAGTTGTGAAAGCCCCCAGTAAAATGATTAAAAAAGAAAAGAAATTATTTCCAAACAAAAAGTTAAGAAAAGATATATTGATAACATTCTGATGAATTAACAGTAAAGTTAAGAACTTAGGCAATGTATTCTAGAAGAATGAGTAGTTAAAATGCCCATTAAGCAGTTTCACTCTAATATCATATGTCTCAAGTGACCCTTTGGGACGTACTGGATCATAATTCATGGTTGAATTAAATAGTGAATACCTTAAGTGCCACTATTCTCTATTGTTGATTGAAGAGGAATCCATATGTTTTAGATATCAAATGTGGGGCAAACAGTATTGAAACATTGTGTTAGGAAAATGTAAAAACTGGATTTGTTTTGTGCTGGTTCATTCAATGAAGCTGTGCTAAGAGAAGCACTTAAAGGAAGTTACTAATATTTTCTCTGAAGGAGAGTTTGAAACTGTAAAAGCACTTAGACAGGTATTCAAATGAGATATCAGTGTCCCAAAACGTATCATACAGAAAAACACGATTCAAACCAAGTATATCAGAGACATGTGTTAATAGTTGACTGCCCTCTATCATAAAAGAATCTGAATTTTTATTCCCTTGGGAAATAAATATAATTTTGAAAAGGATTGCATGGTAATGATCCTTTTAGGATAAATTGATTGCAAACATTACCCCAAATAATTGATTCTTTTTATAATTAAGAATCAAATTATACTGATAAAAGCAATTAGGATATAGTTAAAACAGTTGAAAGTGAAACAGAAAATATTGGTAAATCCATATTGAAAGCTCCAAATGATAACATCATGAGAAGTAGAGAAAAGATTGAAAGTAGCAAGGATTTCATATTGTTTGAATGCACAATCAATGCTCACAGAAGCTGCAGTCGAGAGATCAAACGATGCACTGAATTGAGTAGATCTGCACAAGATCTCTTTAAAGTATTGAGAAGTCCAGAGATGTTACATTGAGGACTAAAGTGTGCCTGCTCCAAGCTATGATAGTTTCATATGCCTGTGAAAGTTGGACATTGAATAAGGCATACCAAAGAAAAATAATTTAATTTAAATTGTGCTTTCGAAGAATATTGGAAGTTCCATAGACTGCCAAAACAACAAACAGATCTGTCTTGGAAGAAGTACAGCCAGAATGCTCCTTAGAAGCAAGTATGGCAAGGCTTCCATCTCAAGTTATTTGGACATGTTATCAGGAAAGACAAGTCCCTGGAGAATGATAAATCATACTTGGTAAAGTGGAGGAGGGGTACCGTAAAAGTGGAAGGATGGATTAACACAGTGGCTGCAACAATAGCCTCAAATATGCCAACAATTGAGTGGATAGTGAAGGACCAGGCAGTGTTTCCTTCCCTTGTACGGGGTCCCTGTGAGTCAGAACAGATTTTATGGCACCTAATGACAACATTGCTAAATACCTGTGTGGGGCATTTTTGATCTGTGATAACTAGTTAAGGATTGTGTGTGACAAGCACCCTTAAACTTTGCACCCCAAAGGCCTTTTGTTCACCAGTTACAAAAAGCATAAAACCCAAGATATTATAAATATATTGGAAGTATTGTGAAAGTCCACAAGATGGAGATACACCTACTCATGTGTTTCAATTATTGTGAAAGAAGAGAGGGGATCCTATGGGATTGAGAGCTAGTTGTTAAAATGTTAGGGCTTTTTACTTAAAATGAAACAAAAAAAGAGTTAAGGTTTTTGTGAACTGATTATTAAGTACTACCATTAATAAAATTAAATTGTGTAAACTTACTATAAAATTCATTATGTTAAAAACAAAGATAACCAACACAATGTATCATTTGCTAATCATTTTACTACATTTTGTTACCTATGCTCTTGGATTATTTAAATTTATTGTACTTCTGTAATATTGGGAGGAGCCCTGGTGATGTGCTGGATATCATATGGGCTGCCAACCACAAGGTTGGTTATTCAAAAACACCAACTGCTCAACGGGAGAAAGATGGGGCTTTCTTCTACTCCCAGAAAGAATTAACAGTTGATCAGAAACCTTCAGTGGCAGCTCTACTCTGTCTTGTAGGATCATTATGAGTCAGGGTGGACTTAATGGCAGTGAGTGAGTTAGTATATATTGTAGCCTTGGTGGCATAGTTATTTATGCTTTGAGATGGTAGCCACAGGTCAGCAGTTGAAACCACCAGCCAACTCTGAGAAAAAGATGAAGCTTTCTATTCCCATAAAGATTTATCATCTCAAAAATCAGACTGACTTTCCTGACAGATGAAAATTCCTTCTCCAGTCAAATTCAGAGTTTATTACCTCATAAAGGGTCTCGGGGTATACGGGGGGA
Organism: Echinops telfairi; assembly: GCF_000313985.2. Taxonomy (NCBI): domain Eukaryota; kingdom Metazoa; phylum Chordata; class Mammalia; order Afrosoricida; family Tenrecidae; genus Echinops; species Echinops telfairi. Next base: position 30,627,462 of record NW_022103968.1, on the reverse strand, counting down.
CTTCAAAAGTTGGTAAACAAGTTCTCCATCCATACATACATCAATTGTGTAAAGCACATTTGTACATT
>NW_022103968.1:30612622-30625735 GCF_000313985.2 Echinops telfairi | reverse complement strand
CTTTAGGAGTGTTTTCCAGTCCAGTCTGTTGGGGCACCACGCCCTGGTCCCAAAGTCCACCTTCAGCATTCCATGCGGCCCTCGCCGCTCCGTTCCTTTGCTGTTCTGTTGCACTCCCTTAGTGTTTTGCCTAAGGGATGCCTGGTGGGATTAGATCGGGTGGAATTCCCACACTGTGTCTCTGGTGTTGTCGGCTGTAGGGCTGTGGGTCAGTCAAGGACATCATATCTCAGTGGGGCCTGCCATGTGGTCCTCCTTCTGGACTGGCTGCTCTAATCGGGAACATTGTCTTCAAGGCCTGGTGGGCCAGGATGTGCTCCACTCTCCTTCTCTGCCTTCATCTGCTCCCATGTTCTCTGATCAGATATGTCCCTCTCCCGGAGCTGCAGATTCAATGCCATCCTTTGAAATAAATTCTTCTCGGGGGAGGGGCAGGTGTCCACGTAGTAGCTGGGATTGGGGCCGGTTCCCCATACCTCCCCACTGGTTCCCTACTCCACGCTGGTATGTTGCATTCACATCTTGGAGCACTGGGTTGAAGTCTGGTCCCTCTTTCCATGTGGAGATATAAACAATACCCTCCACTTGGGTGGGTTAGTGCCCTGTGCCCCCGCTACCCATTTCTTTTTTAGGTTCCCCATCTTTTAATTTTCCCATGAACATTTTGGAGACCCTTGGTGCATAATTCTATATCATGAGAGTATTGATTGTAGATTTAACAATTTAGAAATCTGGAAGAGAATGACAAAATTGTTAACTTTTTCTCTCATCTTACTACCCCCTTTGAAATCTATGTAGTGAAATATTAACAATGAGTGCATCTGAATGTACACGGATATTTCTTTGCTCTGTGCAACTAGTGAGGCAGTTGTCAGAGTCTATTGCCACTCCTGTTGACCTCTTGTGCTATTTATAACCAGTTACCTTGGAGTTGATTCCAACTCATTGCAACTCTCAAGTGTGGTAGATTAGAGCTTTTCTATAGAGTTTTCAATGACTGATTTTTCAGAAGTGGATCCTAGTTCTTTCTTCAAGGGCCCTCTGCATCGTCTTGAACCTTGAACATTTTAGTTAGTAGCTGAGCATGTTAACTTTTTATATGCCCACTCACTCCTTGCTATGTATAAATCAAAATACTGTAACTGCCATTGAGTTACTTCAGACTCATAATGAGCCTCATACGGTAGAGTGGGAATTGCCCCATATGCTTTTAATTTTATTGAAAATGCCATAGATTGCCAAAAGAATAAAAATATCTGCCTTGGAAGAAGTACAGCCAGAATGCTCTTTAGAAGCAAGGATGACTAAACTTCATCTGATGTACGTTGGACATGTCAGGAGAGACCAGTCCCTGGAGAAGGTCATCACGTTTGGTAGAGGGGCAGCTGAAAAAGAGGAAGGCCCTCCACAAGATGGATTGACACAAGTGGCTGCAACAATCAAGTCAAACATAAGAACAATTGTGAGGATGGCTTAGGACTGGGCATTGTGTCATTCTTTTGTACATAGGGCCCCTATTAGAAACAACAGTGGCAGCCAACAACAGTCTTTACAGAACTATACCACCACATCTTTCTTGCTTGGAGACACTGCCTATTTTTTATTCAGTTAAGATTCACACTGCCTATCCTTTGGTTAGCAGCTACGTGCTTAACCACTGAACCTACCCTAGCTCCTTTACCATATTCTTATTCCCATTGTCATGGACAAACTAGTATTTACTCATACTTCACAGCACTGTTTTGAAGATTAAAGAATAACTCAATGTGAAATTGTCCAACACATTTCCATGCCCTTAGTTAATCGTAGGTAAAGGTTTATTTAACCTGTGATAAGTTTCTTCCCCTTATCAAATTTCTTGGCCAACTGTGGTGGAAGTAGGTCAGGAAATTATTAGCTTGAGTTATTCCATCAGAATTTTCTTGGTCTCTACCCTCTTTCACTGTACTCAGACCTAATTTGTTGGGACTGGGAATAAGAAAGTTGACAATAAGTCGTGACCGATTGATGCTTATAAAAAAACCCAAAACCTCTCCTAAGACATCATACTTCAAAAACAAATCTTCCAAAAAGCATTCTTTGATTACCTCTTTTGTCATTCTTTAGGCCCCAAATATAGTTTTAACTACCTTCTTCCATTCAGGTTACTATTAAAATCATTGCATTTACTTACATATATTTTTGTTGAACAGGTGTGATTTAGTTCTTCTTGAATATACTCATCAATCTAAATTCTATGCTTCTAGAATATAGAGATGGTTGTATTTTATGAGTACTTGATGGCTGGTTAATAGTAGCGCTGGTCATGTCGTAGTTACATGTTAGGCTGCGATCTGCATGGTCAGCAGTTCAAAACCCCTAGCAGCTCTGTGAGAGAAAGACACTGGGCTTTCAACTCCCCTAAACAGTTACAGTCTCAGAAATCCATAGGGGGTCACTATGAGTCAGCATTGACTCGATAGCAGTGAGTTTGGTTTTTGATGGCTGGCTATTACTATTATGATAAGATCTGTTTGTACTCAGTTTAAGACAATGATACTTATTAAAAGGGAAGAGGACTTGGGAAATAGAGGTAAAAGGTTTGGGGAAATATGAAGAAAGGATATTTTGATAAAATTCATGAGTTACTTGGAATCTCTCTTCAGTTGATTATCTGATTGAATTAGGTATATTGTAGCAGAGTTTGTTTTTTTTTTATATAAACATTTTATTAGGGGCTCATACAACTGTTATCCCAATCCATACACACATCAATTGTGTAAAGCGTATTTGTACATCATTTCTCAAAACATTTTCTCTCCATTTAAACCCCCGACATTAGGTCCTCATTTTTCCCCTCCCTCCTCGCTCCCCCCTCCCACATGAGCCCTTGATAGTTTATAAATGGGTATTTTGTCATATCTTGCCCTGTCCGACTTCTCCCTTCATCCACTTTTCGGTTGTCTGTCCCCCAGGGAGGAGGTCACACACAGTTCCATGTAATCGGTTCCCTCTTTCCTACCCATTCTCCCTTTGCCCTCCCTGTTTTGCCACTCACACCACTGGTCCTATAGGGCTCATCCATCCTGGATTCCCTGTATTTTCAGTTCCTATCTGTACCAGTGTACCTCCTCTGGTCTAGCCAGTCTTGCAAGATAGAATTCGAGTCATGGTAGTGGGAGCGGGGAGGAAACCTTTAGGAACTAGAGGAAGGTTGTATTTCTCATCATTGTTATATCGCACCCTGACTGGCTCATCTCCTCCCTGAGACTCCTCTGCAAGGGGATCTCCAGTGGCCTACTAATGGGCTTTGGATCTCCACTCCGCACTCCCCCCATCATTCACTATGGTAAGATTTTTTGTTCTGATGATGCCTTACACCTGATCCCTTCGACACCTCGTGGTTGGATAGGCTGGTGTACTTCTTCCATGTGGGCTTTGTTGCTTCTGAGCTTGATGGCCGCTTGATTACCTTCAAGCCTTTAAGACCCCAGGTGCTATACTTTTTGATAGCCGGGCACCATCAGCTTTCTTCGCCACATTTGCTTATGCACCCATTTGTCTTCAGTGATCTGTTCGACCCCCCGTGATCACACAGGTTGATATGTTGTTCCATGTGGGCTTTGTTGCTTCTGAGCTAGATGGCCGCTTGTTTACCTTCAAGCTTTTAAGACCCCAGACGCTATATCTTTTGATAGCCGGGCACCATCAGCTTTCTTCACCACATTTGCTTATTCACCCGCTTTGTCTTCAGCGGTTGTGTCGGGAAGGTGAGCATCATAGAATGCCAATTTAATAGAAGAAAGTATTCTTGTGTTGAGGGAGTACTTGAGTGGAGGCCCAATGTCCTTCTGCTACCTTAATACTAAATCTATAAATGTAGGCTCATAACCTAGTCTTTTTAAAAAATATATCTTGGTTCGATACATTGTAATTAGTTTCTCGCAGTTAAATCATTCTCTCTTTGTTGCAGATTAAGGAAGTGCCATGCAGCAAGAAACAGAGAGATGCAGAGTTCGAGCCAGAAGGCCTGACATGGCACTCTATGTACCCAAAGCTCGAAGGGGTATGGTCCTCTCCAAGGCAGATGATGAGGGAAAAAGCCACGGTCCCCCTAACTCTGTGGCGAAAGAACAAAAAGAACATTTTCTCTGCGAAAAAGAGCTCTTTAAAGACACACCTGGAGTTCAAAGAGTAGATATTAATCCTGACAAAAATGAACATAATCGTAGGGAAGGAAAGAAATCTTCAACAAAGTTAAAAAAAGATACAGGCCATAGAGAAAAAAACAAAGGTAGAATTTGCATTAAGGAAGGGACCACTGAATCCAAAGAAGTATTATCCCCAGTACATCACCAAAGAGCCTCCACTCCTGAGATTATATCCAATGTGCCTTTTAAGCCAAAAAAGGTAGAACGCTTGGAAGCTGAGACCACAAATATGATAAGTTGTGAGAATTTGCTTCCGTCACATTCTTGTTCAGAAGTTGGTGAGGCTCAAACTCTGGTCGCACCATTCCAAAATGTGGAAGGCTGTGATTTTAGTAGGCATGAACTGAATGGGGAAACATGGGAGGACAGAGATTTGAAAAGCAGAATTGAAACAGATTCTAATGTTGTGGAGATAGTATCCCAGTTTCCTGGGGTCTTCAATTATGCCTCGAAGCCTGGCGACATAAATGCATCACTAAAGTTGACCTCTGATTCTGGAATTGTACAGCAAGAAATGCACACATCTGGTGGAATATTGAAACCCAGCAATGAAGGCATCATGGCTATTCCTGTTCTTGGAAGTCCAGACATTATCATTGATCAGACATGTTTGGACTCTAAAGCTCAGACTGTAGGTGAGAGAGACAATAGTTCGGGTATAATCTTGAGCGAGGAAAGTATAGATTCCATTCCTGAGGTTCTGGGTCACATCACTCAGAAAATGCCTGTACTCAGCAAGTTAGAGAACATAAATGGCACTTTTGATCCTATAATGATTAGAAAATGTGAGACAAATGTTAGCACTGCTGCTGAGTTATGTGTAAAGTATGAACCTTCTGATACAACTATCCTTGCTCATGAAACATCCACAGATAATGGACTTGATAGTGTAGGTGATGTTACCACTAAGGTATGTGTGATGAACATGACAGATGTCTTCTCTGAGTATGTAACTGTGGACAGCCCTTGTGTAGTTGCAGTTAAAATAGTTGATGATGCCCGTAGCAACACAAGAAGTTTCTTAAAATACACAGGAGTAAATGCAGACACAGTTCCTCTTCGTGTAGATAGAAGTGGAAATGACACTAACCATCTGAACAACCTGACTACTTGTTCAGACGTTTATGCTGAGAGTACTGCATCGAGCTGCCCAGAGCCAGCAGGAAAGTTGGCAGAGAGCTTGTCAGATTGTGTGTCCTCCTTACCTATAAAGAAGATTGCTGGTAGTAATTATACCACTTTTTTGGACTCTAAACTTAGTATATTAAATGGGACAAAAGTGCTTTCAGACAGTGCCTTGGGCAATGATGTGGATTGTGCTGGTGATGTCACAGAAATGTTGAATGAACTGAGAGCTGAGACGATTAAAACAAAAGAGGAAGATGAGTCAGAGGATAGAAAATTTGATGTGTCTTTTTGTGATACGGAATCGGAATCTATGGAAACACCCATGGAGCCAAAAGCAACAGAAACTTCTCATGTGGAAGGAAGCACTGAGACTGAGGCAAGTTGGGACTCCATGTTTAATGATGATGGTGACTGCTTGGATCCACGTCTTCTACAAGAGGTAGGTTAAGATGAAATTCCTTGAAGGTTAGGGGATTTTTAGATATGGAAAACTGGTGTGTTTCAGTGGTAATTCTGTATGCACACTCACTTATTACACCCAATTCAAAGCCCCCTGCACAAAACTAAGACTGAAAGAATATCTGATAGATCTTTAAAAACTAAAACATAACAGAATTGAGCTATATCTATAATAGCTACATCCTGAGAAACCTTATTGAATAGGGTAGAGATGAATTACTTGGATTCCTGCTGTCTGTTGAGATACAGAGGGAAACATCTTAAAAGGCTCTATATATACCATGCAAGTCTAACGGGGAAGGTTTATTATTATTTATTCAGTAGATGTTGGAATAATGTTAGGCACTATATAGAGAAGGAAAGGATAAAATAAAGCCAAATTAAAAGGCAGGATGGTTTATAAGGAGTATAAACCCTGAGTTATAATGGAGAATAAATATTGTTTATAAAATATGTAAATACAGTAAATGACATACTAGTTAACGTTCATAAATAACAAAATGTTGGATTTTCAAAGCAGCTTGAAAATTGTTTATTACCATTTTCTTAAGATAATTCTCTAGCCAGCATTTAAATTCTTTACTATAAATAAAGGTAATTAGTTTTTAATAGTAGAACCACGCCCCTTTCAATTCTTATAGTTGCCTCGAATCCCTTGCCTGGATGGGGAAAAAGTGGTTTTCTTCTAAGATCCACAGTTTCATAGATGGAGATACCGTAGTTCATGTGTCACAGCTTTTGGAAAGACAGAATCAGGATTTCAGTTTAGTTCTGTTCTAATCAAGTTTCTCCCTGACCATTTCTTCACCTACAAAATAAAGGACTTTGTTAGAACAGTGTCAAAGATCCTTTTAAATACTGAATAATGAGTGTTTTGCTTCTGAGACCTAAACCAGAGGTACAGAAAATTATCACATGCAGGTAAAAGAGCCACATGATAAAGAGGGCAACCTCTTGAAAGAGCTCACTCTCCAGTATTAAGCAATTCTACCCAAATTTTAAAAAACACTGTGAATTGGGTAAAGGTTTACAGAGCAGATAATCAGTTTTGTGTTCAGCAATTCATATACATTTTGTTTCATTACAGTTTGTTCAGTGTACCATCACTTAGCCCACTAACTCAGTGTGTTTCCTGTTTTCATTCCTTCTTTTCCCCTAACCTGTCCTTTGTTCTTGGGTCAGTGCTGCCCTTTGGACTTGAAGTAGTTGATTATTCTGACACGGGTGAGTTCAGTTCCAGACCTGAAGGGTGATTAAGGGCCATAGTCTTGGGGGTCTAGTATGGCTGGTCTCTTATGATTTGGGTTTTTGATTCATCTTTTTCTCCCACTCTCCAGGACATTATAATGTGATCCTTTAGGAGTAATTGCCAACCTCATTTTTGGTGGGTGTTTATACACACTGAATTTCCCTATACCACCAAGAACACTTTCTACTGTCAAGTCAGGAAAACAGTATATCTTAAATATTCCTTTGAAAAATTAGAGGATATCTATAAATATCCATTCACAAATCCCTTAAAATTACATGAATAATTTATTGCTTGCATCAGATTTGAGACCCAAACAAAAATCAATGAGTCTCAAAGTGGTCCACAGACAAGGGCCTGTGCATTACTTGGTAATGCTAAAAATGCAACACCTCACTTGTGTCTCTACAAGGGGTTTCAAAAAGGTTTTGGAAAATGGAATGAAAAGATAATGAAATTTCCCCCACAAACTTTTTTAAAAGCCTCTTTATATTTCTAAGTTTTTCAGTTAATTCTGCTATACACACAGCTTGAGAACCTCTGTTCAAAGATAAATATGTATCAGATTGTCAGTCAGGGAACCAGAGATGACTGTCAGCCTGTAATTAGAAAAATACTGTTCAGTGGTGTTTTGAGAATAAGAGACCCGATTCAGATTAAAAACAGATAACTAAAGATGACTGGAAGTGACTAAAGATGAAGAGAAACCTTAGTCTCAGAAAGGAAGCAATATTAACAGGAGTTATCAAACGGTCTATCGCTGAGGTAGAAAGCACAGGCATGTAGAGAACACAAGAACTTCTCTGCGTCCTGTGACACAAGGGCAGAGCACATACAGCTTTTCACACATAGTAGTATTCAATAGATGTGTGTTGGATGGATCTAGGTCCCAGGGTAGAGTTGGAGCTTCCTGCCTCCAGAGCCTGAGTGTTGTATTTGGCTTCTTGCTGGAGGTGCTTGGGAGGGAGTGGGTTTCTATGTTGATGGATGAGGATGGATGAAAGCAGGAAATGGCGTGATGAATGGAAAATGACAGCTAGTGGACTCAACTTCAGACGATGATGGCCTCTTTTGTTTTGGGTTTTAGAAGATGTAATAATAATTGTGTTATTAAAAGATGTCATAAAACCAATAACATTAATAGCTCTTGGGTGACTAGTTCTCTTAATTTATTATTTATATGGCTCTAAGCATAATTTATTAAATGTTAAACCAGAGTGCCTGCCTACCTTGAAAACATTCCAACCCAAGGTTTTTGGCTCTTTTCCCAGTTGGCCTGTTTCTTTGTTGATAGTGGCCAGTCGTGGAGATAGACTCCTCCTCTGTTAGGCTGGGAGGTATGCCATACAACAGGGTGTGCCAGTCTTGGGCATAGGAAGCAATTTCCTGTGCCATTCAAACCTCAAAACTGCCTAAGGCAGGTAGAGAGCATAGATGCCATTATTGGGATCCTGGAAATGCAAGTCTTGATGAGTCTCCAAAGATCACACTTAACATTCTTAAAGTCATGGTACGTGATGCCCAGAAACTTAGGTTGGTATTGATGAAAGTCAGGATATTGGAGTGTCTTTTAGCCATCTGAGATCTTGGAACAAGAACATAAGAATTATTGTTCTCTTGGTATAATTTCCACAGCCCTACTGCCTCCTATACAGATCAAACCACCTATTGGTAGGAGAGTTAACAGGATACCAGCAATGTAACATTGATGTTGATGGATGCTGGCATAGGACCCCTTCGTTGGGCTACTTCTGACCTTGATTTAGCTTTTTTGGGTAGGAGTAATTATTTAGATAAGAGTCACTTGTATTTTAAGAACTTGGAAACCTGCCATTTAGAAAATCCTTTTGTTACAGAATGGAGTCCTGGTGGCATAGTGAGTTTACATGTAGGGCTGCTAATTGCATGGCAAGTGTTTGACTCCACCAGCAGTTCCTTGGGAGAAAGATGAATCTGTCTCCCTTTGTAAAGAGTTACAGCACTGGAAACCCACCAGGGCAGTTGTACACTATCCTATGGGGTCATTATGAACCAGAAAGCACTCAGTAACAGTGCCTTTGAATTTGGCTCAGTTATAGAATGCTGCTACCAACCATGGAAAGATAAAAAAGAATGCTACTTATTCGTACTTTTTCTTTACTGTGCTAACTCCCATTCACACTTATTGTCCCCTTTTAGTCTTTTGTGAAATTCCTATTAATTTTAAGTGGGAAACAAAATCAGAAGGAAAAATGAATAATCCAGCACTCAGCAAGTTATATGAAGTATCAAGGGAAGAAAACCAATCCCCTAGAGGTATGAATAATAGTTGGGACCCATCTATTTCAATAACAGCAAATATTGAGTGCTTAGAATTTGATACACAATAAGTAGCAGGTACAAGTTAGTGATTATTGTCACTTTTGTGCTAAAAGCACTATGCCAACTTCTCTCTTCTAAAATTGCATACATTATAGTTGGAGAGACAAGGTGTAACTATGTAGCCAAATAACAATCTCAAGGGTAAATAATATAAAGCAGCCTATCAAACAACCATAGGAAGAGATCCCTAAGGCTAGATTTGATCATCTAATGAGTGTTACAGAGAATGGCTTTTTCAAAGGGTGAAATCACAAGGGCCGCACTGCTTAATACTGCTTTTGAGTAGACTTGGCTGTGTCAGTTAGGTAAGAGATTTAATCACACACCCCTATCATTTTATTGTCTGATGTTTGTAGGTACTTTGCTATTTCTGAAATTAATACAAATCTGTATTTTTACATTCTTTTTATTCCAGCTGATCTTAGCAGATTTGAGATTCATATTTTTATAAAAGTGACCGAGTTAATATGTTGTTGCCCTAAGTGGGGATTTAGACTTAACTCCCAGCGGCTGTATATTTTAAATGCACTCACTTAGGGCATCCTGTGAAGAATTTGATTGAATTATATATATATATTGTTGAATATCCAGTCCATTAACAGATAATGAATAGATCTCTGGTACACCCAAAAAGAAAGAACATTATGTAGATTTCCAAGATTAACATTGCTCACAGTTAGTGTGTTCAGTCATGTGAGTCCCAAGTCTGAAAAACTCCCTTCTCTGAATCAGCATTCACTCCGCAGTGTTTTAATTTCTAAAAGTAGGCACTCTGCTTTAGGCCTGTATTGTCAGTGCAAGGGGGGTTTTATTTAAGGACGGTTGTTTGAAGACGCGATTCCTAATATGCCTTGCTCTGTCCCTGACTGGGATTCTGTTTAGTTAAGCACAAGATGTATGTATTGCAAGGGAGGATATAGTTGAACAGATAGGTAGGGGTGGTGATGTGATTCATACTGTTTATTCAGTTGAATTCATTCCCTGTGTAGTGGCCATATCAGGGAGGGAAGGTTTAGGCTAACAAAGGGCTACCAGGGCTTTTGGAAGGAGAGGACTAGACCTCTCAAATTTATCCTCTGGCACTACGGTCACTAAATAACTATCTGAAATATAATAGTCAGAACACTGCTGTTAGCATTATACATCATTGTAACTTTCTCTTGTTCCTATTTCCTTTTGTCCTTTGTCCTTTTTCTGCGTTCTTGTGTACTTTCCTCCTCTTTTGCTGTTACCTCCATCCAGTGTTCTAGGCCTGGCTGTTTCACTCATGATAATAGAGAGGTGTTACTGATAACCTGTTTTAGAGAAATCAGAAGGTGACACCTTGCATAGCATTTTGCCCATTCTGTGTTACAAATGCTGTGAAGCAAAGTTTGCATGTCTGGCTTTGGTTCCTTGATAAGAATATATAGCTCAAATATAGTAGATCTTTTATTTTCAGATAGAGATTATTATTGGAGACATTATCCATTTTTATACTTCATGTATAAAATGTTACAGTGCTAAGGCTGACTTTATCTTTCTACTATTGAAAATGACTTTGCCTGAAGAAGCACATACTGGTAAAGGGAGTTGGAGCTATAACGTGGGTTATACGTTATATACTGTAGTGTCATTATCTTTTTAATGTATGCTTTTGAACTTGGATCAAAAAATTTGGAAAGACTTTTAAGTAATTTTTTGGATTTCTTTATATCAGTGGTGTTATTCCAATCTGCCAAAAGTGGGGAGATAAGTTGGTAAAATATTTTCATTCTAGTAAACTGATTTTAATATCATCAAAAATTAAAATGAAATGGAAAAAACCATTGCTTTCAATTTTCTGTGATTCTGGAATCCTTAAATTGAATCAAAGCTAGAATACTTAAAAACTCATTAAAAAAAGTTTGAGAATGATGAGGGCAATGAATGTACAAATGTGGCTTACACAATTGATGTATGTATGGATTGTGATGAGTTGTATGAGCCCCTAATAAAATGATTTTTTTTTTAAAAGAAAAAAGTTTAAGCATATTCTTCAGTTAAATATTTTCATTTACCAGTCTTGAGTAAATCATAAAATTTTAAACTGATTTTCTTTTAAAGAAGATGAGTTAATAAGTAGGTAAGTAGTGATGACAAGATAGCAAAAGCAAAAACAAAACTATATACTGAGAATTGACTGTATGGATTACTCCACTGCCATTGAGTTGATTCTGACATCTAACAGGTCTTTGAGGCTTTGTAAATCTTTCTGGGAGAAGATAGCCTCATCTTCTTGAGAAGCAGTTGGTAGGTTTGTACTGCCCACCTTTTGGTTAGCAGTCCAACGTTTACCCAACAACGCCTCCAGGGCTCCTTTTGTATGGTTTGATGCTGTATAAATATGATGACTCTTGCAGCAACTTCTGTCATTTTATTCTACCAACTTGTGGTCAAGTCTCTAGTCTCCTTGTATGAGAATCCTCCTTGTACCTCCCATGTTTAAGTTGTTATAAACCATAGCTATAGTTTAAAATACTTAATAGTGTTTAATTAAAAGTAATCACAAAAAACATTCTTATTCTTTCTATAACTTCAAAGTTCTAAGCCAGGGTATGTTATAGATCAACCCTCACATTTAAAGCACTAGGAATTAGAACCTTATCCTGTCTTAGAGATAAAACTGTACAAGTTTTATTGTTGGTTGTTTGGTTTAAAGAAGAATGTTAGCATTGAAAAGGACAGGATAAAGTTCTGGTTCCTATTGCATTGAAAAAGACCTTTAATCTACTGTAGGCTTCTCAGCAGTACCGACAAGTGGTAGCCATCAATAGATATTGAACACCTTTTCTGTGCCTTGGTGTTAACAGTTGTTAAAACTCTAGTCTGCTAGCCAAAAGGTGGGCAGTTGAATCCCCAGCTATTCTGAGGAAGACAAATATAAATATGTTCGTCTGTTTCTGTAGAGAATTGCCTTCATGGGAAACCTACTGGTCAGTTTTATGCTGTCATGTGGGTTCACAATGATTTGGAATCTACTGATGGCAGTGGGTTTGGTTTGGGTAAGTGCTCTCTGCTCAGGACTTGGTGATATAATGGGTAAAAGAGAAGGATAACAAGGTTAAAGGAGTTTGCAGTCTTGTGGAGATGAAACTTATTCTCAGAAATAACTAGGAAAAAAATCAGTCTTCTGTTGAATTGAATTGAATATGCCATTGATTTTAAGATGTACCATCTTATGTATCACTGAGAAACTTATACCATATGCTTATCACTTAGGATTTTAATTTTGTATGTTAAAAGAACTCTCTTAGCTTTAGACATAAATGTTTATTGTATATTATCTTATATACATGAAAAGGAAAATGAAGGTGATAAAAACTGATTAAAAATTTCCTATCCTTTGACTGTAGCCTAATCTAATTAGTTCATAGTTCACTTTTCCTGATGAATTCTTGTGTCAGTCATTAATATTGATGGTTTTCCAATCCAGTATCGTCCTCTGTGCCATCAAGGACTTTGGTGATGCAGCATTTCTTTTTTTTTTTTAAGTCATTTTATTAGGGGCACATACAACTCTTATCACACTCCATACATATATCAGTTGTGTAAAGCACATTTATACATTCATTGCCCTCATCATTCTCAAAACATTTGCTCTCACTTGAGCCCCTGGCATCAGCTCCTCATTTTCCCCCTCCCTCCCTGCTCCCCCCTCCCTCATGAACCCTTGATAATTTATAAATTATTATTTTGTCATATCTT
>NW_022103968.1:30567128-30611243 GCF_000313985.2 Echinops telfairi | reverse complement strand
GGAGATAATAACATGCACAAAAACAAGACAGAGCAAAACTGAGCAACAAAAGAAAACAACACCAAGAAGCCAATGACAAAAAACAAAACAGAGCAACAAGAAAGAAAAGCTTTTAATTAGTTCAGGGACTGTTTGGTGGCCTTTAGGAGTATTTTCCACTCCAGTCTGATGGGGTGCCAAAGCCTGGCCCCAAAGTCTATTTTTGGTATTCCCTCGGGACTTCATTGCTCTGTTCCCCTTGCTGTTCTGTTCCACATCCTTAGCATTTTGCCTCGGTGTGGTGGGATCAGATCAGTTAGAATTCCTACACTGTCTCCAGTGTTGTCCCCTGTAGGGCTATGAGTCAGTGAGGGATGTAGTGTCTCACAGTGGGGCCGGCCATATGGTCTTCTCTGTGGATTGGCTGCTCTGAGCGGGAATATCCTCAAGGCTTGGTGGGCCAGGATGTGCTCCACTCTCTCTTCCTCCCCCCTTATTTGCCTACGTGTGCTCTGATCAGACATGTCCCTCTCTCTGAGCTGCAGATTCAATGTTGTCCTCTGAAATAAATTCTTCTGTGGGGAGGGATATAGTTGGGATTGGGGCTGGCCCCTCAGGCCTCTCCACTGGTTCCCTACTCCATGCTGGCATACGATGGAGCATTTCTTAAAAGAGTACATAAAACCAAAAATCTTTGTTACTGGATTCTTTTTTTTTTTAACCATTTTAATAGGGGCTCATACAACTCTTTTCACAATCCATACATCAATTGTGTCAAGCACATTTGTACATATGTTGCCATCATTCTCAAAACACCTGCTTTCTACTTGAGCCCTTGGTATTAGCTCATTTTTCCCCTCTCCCTCCCCACCCCTCCTCCCCCCTGAACCCTTGTTAATTTATGAATTGTTAGTTTGTCCTATCTTACACTAACTCTGCACTTGCTGTTTTTTTTGACTCTGACTTTGTAAATGTTGCTAAACTTACAATTCACAACCTCTCCCACTCTTTCTTTACACGCTATTTTGAAAACATTGCCTTACTGTTTATATGAATTTTTTTTTTCCCATACTAGTAATCAACCGTTCTACAGGTTTTAGCCCTGGTAGTTTTGATGTTCATGGTTGTTCATATATGTCCACCTTCTTGATTGTAAAATGTATCTTGATTTCTGAGTTAGTTAATTGTGCCAGCCTGGCCGATAATCACATGTGGTGCTGGTTGAAAGGCGGAGGGATAAATGGGTGGTGAAGCCTCGCTTTTTTAGTTCTCGGGTCTCTTGTTTTGTGATGGTTGCATCGGGTGCAGCTGCCTTAGCAGTTCCTGCTTCAGCTTGCAAGATTGACTTCCTACAAGACATCCCCAAGGAGAAGCTACATGGACCTATCCCGATGCAGCCCTGGGTGCTGGAGCAGCAGTGTGGAGACCCCTGCTAGTGCTGAGATGCTTATTCGTTCACTGACTCAGCTTTCCTCCTGCAGTCGGCATCATTGCCTCTGTTTTGTGAGGTGGAGGACTTTGTGGACTGGTGTTGGGTTAATGGGTTAATGTTGGACTTGTGGGCTTGGGCAGCATTGGGTTGGGATGTTTTCGTGATGCACATTTTCTTTGCATAAAACTCTCTCTTATACATGAGTTGCTGTGGATTTGTTTCTCCAAAGTACCCAGACTAATACAATTTCAAAGATGTTAAAATTTAAAAAAATGTGTGTTAAAATTGATTCAATATGGTATATATTCAACTGCTATCGTGTGAAGAGGAGGAGGCACCAAATAGGAGTCAAGAGGGTGAAGGTTGAAGCTGAGTTTAAGGAGAAGAATCAGAAGCAGAAATAACTTTCCATCCTGTAAGAACTTCTGAAAAAAACAAAATGCTTACCTGATTTAGGGCCAAACTTTGTCACTATCAGAATTTTAAATCATCTATTATGAAATGTTGTTGTTTTCCTTTTATATTTTTAAAATCTGATGCTCTGCATGATTTATATAGCGAAGGAAATTAAAGGGAAAGAATCCCTTCTCCCTCAATTTTAGAGCTCCATCCAAAGTCATTTAAAAAATACAAGGGGCTTCAAAGAGTTCATGGAAATTTCACTATCTTTTAGTTCTCTTTTCACATGCTATTCGATAGTCTCTTATGTTTCATGAATCATATCTTTAACAGAGGGCTCTATTGAGAATCTTGTTGAGCACATATTTAAACAAAGGAACAACTTGTGTCTTGTGTGTTCTTTCCAAAAATATTTATTGAATCCTGAGTTTGTGCAAAATAGTGAATACAGTTAGGGAGTCCAGGGATAAATACAGCATGTTCTTTATAAGCTGAATTATAGAATCAAATTGTTGGTGAGGAAGCGGAAAACCCTACCTTGTTAGTCTCAATCCTCACATTATGTGTGTAGTTGTTGAGTTAGGAGCTATGGGATTGAAATTCATAGCACTTCCTTGTGACAGAACTGCCCATAGGGTTTTCTTGGCTCTTATCTTCCTGGAAGCAGATCACCAGGTCTTCCTTTCTCAGAGCAGCTGGACGGGTTCAAATGTGCAACCTTTGGCATGCAGCCAGGCACTTAGCTGTGTGCACTATCTGTAGCCACACACAGCTATTCAGTGTGGACACTGCACTCCTTCAGGTTTGTGTGCCTTTGCACACTTATGTTCCTTCTACCTATTGTACCTTTCTGTGCGCTTTCTATGTATTATTCTTTATTCCTTTTCTTCATTCTTAGAACTTGATTACCTATTTTAATTCCCTGCTCACTTTCTTTTTCTAATGTGTGTTTGTTGTTATGTGCCAGTAAGTAATTTCAAACTCATGGTGGCCCTATGTACAACAGAAGAAAATAATACCTGGCCCTGCATCATCCTCAGAATTGTTCTTATGTTTGAACCCATTGTGGCAGCCACTACATCAATCCATCTTGTCAAGGGCCAAGCTTCCCCTCTACTTTACCAAGCTGATGTCCTTCCGCAAGGACTATTCTCTCATTATAACACATCCAAAGTATGTAAGACAAAGTCTCGCCATCCTTGCCTCAAGCATCTGCCTATACTTCTTCCAAGACAGATTAAATTTGTTCTGACGTCCAAGATTTTCCACCAGTACCATAATTCAATGCAGCAATTCCTTTCAGTCTTCCTTATTCAGTGTCCGACTTTCACACGCATCGAAAGTGATTAAAGACATCATGGCTTGAGCCAGGTGTCTTTTAGGCCTCAAAATAAAATCCTTGCTTTTCAACACGTAAAAGAGGTCTTATGCAGAAATTTTACTCTGTGCAGTGCATCATATGATCTCCTGATTGCTGCTTCCATGAGCATTGATTGTGGAATAAAGCAAGTTGTGAAATCCTTCACAATTGCAGCCATTTATCATGTTATGACCTATTAGTTCAGTTGTGAGGATTTTGGTTTTCTTTATATTGAGTTGTAATCTATACCGAAAGCTGTTAATCATTTATTAAATGTTTGTTAGTTAGGTGGTCAGGATGAAATTGAAGGAAGAGATAGTTCTAGCTGTTATGTAAGGTAATATGTAATGAATTCTATAAAAGTAGTATAAATAAACAAGTGCTGTAGAGGTATAGAGGAAGAATCAGATTGTATATGATTTCGTGTAACTGTTGTTACTACGTGTTGAATCTATCCCAACTCATGGTGACTTCTTGTATAACAGAATGAAATATTGTCGGGTCCTACACCATCTTCATAATCATTGGTGTGATCAAGCTTGTTGTTGAGGCCACTGTGTGCTTTGGGTGACTTCTAACCGAGACTGCTCCTCTTCCAGTACTATATCAGACCATATTCCGGTGAGATCTATAGGGTTTTCATCACTGGCTTAAATACCAAATTACTTAACCAGGCCTTTCTTCCTACTCAATCTTAGTTTGGAAACTGTGCTTAAACTTGTTCACTGTGGATAATTCTGCTTGGTATTTGAAATACCAGTGATACAGCTTTCCGTATCTCAGCACACAAATCACTCCAACTTGACAAACTGATAGACTGGTGGTATAGTTTAGGAGGGGTTACATAGAAGATGTAATGTTTAAAGATGCCCTTGGAGAATAATGTGTTATTTTGAGATAGGTAAACTAACTCCAGCGAACATACTTGGAAAAGAATATAACCAAAGTAGTAGGCAGGAAGGAGCAAGATGTGTTTGGGTATCTAGGAATGTTATTCTTTGGTTGAAATATAACTTATTTTAAGGGGTGATATAAAGCTAGAAAGGTCTTACAGGTATGCATTGCTTAACATCCATGATACATTCAGTGAAATAGGATGTAATTTCGATTTGACTGTTAAATGTAAATACCATATTCTGTACAGGCAGTCCCTATACAATCTGTAAAGTCAAGTCCTTGTAAAGCCTCTTACATTAAAATCTTGGGGGATCCTGCTGGATTAAGCTGGCCTTGCTGAATGTGCAGCTAGGTCTAGTGAGGACTTTTCTAATGTCTGGACACAGGTGGTAGGAGTGGAGAGGTGGTGCATAAACTGGGCAGAGAGTAGTTGGCAGAGTTAGGTGTGAAGGTGGCAGTGGCATCCTTAAATACCGTGTCCATATTGGTGTGACCACTTTCTGATCATGTGCAGCTGCTACCATCACTGCTGCCTGAAGATGGGAGCCCAAGAATGCCCAAGTATGTCTGGGAGTGAAAGTCTGTATGGCTATTGGACAGGTGAATGGAGCCAACACGAAGCCCTTCTGCTTGTTCACACTAGGGATTTGAGGTCTTTAAAACGATTAGGAGAAAGAATAAACAATTTTTTAAAGCCCACTCATCTACCAAAGCAGCCTACCAATGGAATCTACTCAGGAGCTTATCAAAGGCATTCTTTTTGATATTTTGCGGGTTTGTTTATAGCATTTCTGTTTATTTTCCTTTCAGGCAACCCAGTTGTTCGTGCATGTTTTTCACTTTTTTGGTAGATTTTTTAAACACATGAACTAGAGTAGCCTTAATGCCTTTTTTAGATGAGTTCAACATTTGAGTCATCTCTAATCTGATTCTATAATTGTTTTGTATCTGTCAGTGGGTTGTTTATTCTTTTCTCTCATGATTTGTTATTGAATGCTAGACATCACATGTAGATAAACAATTAAATCTGAGATGAATAAAATTTAAACCCAGAAATTAACTCACCCCTTTTTCTGATGTCATAAATTAACATACTGCCACCAACAACAATAATGAATGGTTTTGTCATTCTGGTCAGGAAGTTGAACTTGGGATTTCCCTTGTGCTGCTGTTAGCCTGTGTTCTTGCTAGGAACTGGACTGCCAGAGCAGTGTTTTCTCAGTGTTTCTCAGCGTTCCTGTTCCATTCTCCGTTTTCAATTGTCCTAGCTTGCCTGTGCTATCTGGAGAGGCTGTTCAGGTCTCCTGTCTTGCTCCCAATTTGTCCTGTGACATTCAGGGGCAGACCAAGGATAAAATAACTTGACTCCACTTCTTTTTGAAGCTCCCAGTTAGACTAACCTTGTATAGTAGCTCATGCTAGGGCCCGTTAAAAGTTTAGCTGATATCTTAATCACTTGTATGGTGGTCACTTTTTTCCATTGTCTACAAAAAATGGAAGTTTATGTAGTCTGCCCCTCTGGGGGCACTTGTCACTCTTCTGATTAATGTTCCTTTGATTGTCTTGCATTCTCAGTTCTCTGGTGAGCTGAAGAAGTTATAATTACATAGATTAGCTGGCTTGCGGCTTTCTAGATTCTAATCAAAAGTGGAATATGTATCGCTGTCCTAGTAGATTAGCACTCAGTTAAAATTTGTTAAAAAGGAGTTGAATTTAGTGGATGCATGATAAGAAAGCATTATTATGAGCATTTACGTATCACCTTATTTAATCCCCACACATAATCTGTTAGGGGAGGTAGATTCAGATTGGGAGTGAGAAGAAAGAAAAAGGTTTTGAATGAGTGAAGCCGGTTGCACAGGAGTCCCTCGTGAAACAGGCTTAGTCTTCACTAAGCTTAGTGGCACAGCTCAAGTGAACATTGTCATGGATGATACTTACATCACAATCCCTTTCTTTCTTCCTGCCCCTCAAAGTGCTTGAATCCATTTTTAGCTTCTCCAAGGAAACAATACAAGTTCTCCTTTTTCTTATTTGATAGAGAAACAAAACCTAAGCACAATAGGGGTATGGGGCGAATACTCTCAGGATATATTTAGATTTTGAATTAATAGCATCTTTTTATAACAAAAGAATGGCAAAAATAAGGCAGTGTTTGTCATGACTGCTGCCCTTTTCCACTTGTCCTCCTCCCCCTTCCAATATGAAATGCTAAAACTTCCTTCGGTTTTGTTTTTATTTTTAAATGGGGATATAGAATCTTAAGTATCTTGTACTAGCATTAGATCCCCCAGTTGCTTGCTATGTGGTGATAATTCCTTTAGGTAGCTCTCATGCTGGCGGCCATAAGTATAACTTGTATCACTTATATTTGCCTCAATATGCTCGATCTTTACCCTTTAGTACCTTCAACAAAAGAAGTATTAACAAAGTTTTTTTTATGTTTTAAAATATTTATTTTGTTTTTGTTCTGTTCCAAAAGAGAAACTGTGAGATGAGCCTGATCGTTAAGTGCACACAAAACAAATACTATTACTTTCTCTCTCTAGCTGCTGTTGGAATTTCATTTTCCAAGATGTGCTATTTGTAGTTTGCCACATTAATCAGTCTGCATTTTCTCACAGGCTAGTTGATAGATGCAAGTTAAGTTTTATGCATTACCTGTCTGCTGGAATTTTAACAATTTTTTGTGTATCCCATATGTCTAATGCAAACTAATTGATAGTTGATAAACCTGGTTATCACTGTATTCATGAGCACAGTAACAAGAGACCTGGCCAAAGATTAAGGAATAGGACCAGGGAGGAGGAGGCGGTGGAGGAGTGTTCACATTTGGGAGGAACTTTATATAATCCCCTGATTTAATCAAAGTCATTTATGAGCTTCTTCTCCCCTAGTTATCAGGGAATATGAAAAGCAGAGAAAGCATCCAGGAACCTAGATTTGATTATTACAACCATGAAGTTCCTGATATTGACCTCAGTGATTGTGAATTCCCACATGTCATTGAAATTTATGACTTCCCTCAAGAATTTCGCACCGAAGACCTTCTACAGGTTTTCTGCAGCTATCAGTAAGTATTTGCTGATGGTTGTGGGCATTAAGGAATGTGGGTTGACATTTTCTTGAAGTGTCTTCTCAAATAATACCTGGTCCTTTTTGTTTTGTTCCCCGTGTCTTCTAAAATGATATCTGTTCCTTTTTGTTTTGTTTCATATTCCCTGTTTGTTTTGGTATCGGATTTCTTGGTTACCTTCAAGTCTGATAAAATCTGTATCAAATCACTCTTCTAAGTTTCTTTAAAATGCCATATAATTTCTTAGATTCCATTTCAGATTTAAGAAGAATATTAAGAGTGATGACAACTGAATCTGCCTTCAAGGGGGCACTTAGCTCATTTACATTTATTGTAATTATTGATATATTTGGCTTTTGAATTGATTAGATTTCTCTCTTTTTGTTGTTGCAGTTTATACTCTTTCTATTCTTTGGCAGTTACTTTAGAAATTAAAAAATGTATGCATAACTTATTAGTGACTAAAGCAAATGTTTTTATATTCTCCAAACCTGTAAGGGCTTTTAATTTCATTCCCTACTACGCCCTGCTTTATTTGCAATTGATCATTTTCCCTTTAAAAATCTATTTCATGATTTACTATTTCCTTTGTTCCTCATTTATTCCTTCTGATATCACATATCTTCTGTCTGAAATCTTCCTCTTGCACAGGGCATATTCTTGAGCATTTACTGTACTAAGAGTTTCTTGATAACAAACTTCTAATTTTAGAAAATATTTTAAATGACATTATTTTACCTTTATTCTTGAAAGAGCTTTTGGCTTGATCCGAAGGTCTTAACTTAGCAATCTTTTTTTTCTCTCTCGTAACCTTGAAGATATTTTACTGTTTCCTGGCTTTCTCTGTGGATGATGACAAATCATTTGAAAGTCTAGCAACTCTCATTTCTGAATGTAATCTGCCTTTTCTCATAGGATGCTCTTAACAATTTCTGCTTACCTTTGGTATTCTGCATTTCCACTGAGCTGTAGACTTCATGGTTTCTTTTTATTTTTCTGCTTGAGATTATTTGGGTTTCTTAAATTACTGGGTTAGTATTTTTCACTGAGTCTAGAAAGTTCAGAAACTGTCTTGTCAAATATGGCCTCTGTCTCAATCTCTTTCACCTCCTCTAAGGTGCTTGTTTAGAAATATATTAGATCTTCCTAACCCATTACTTCCTTTTCCTAGTTCTAATTTTTTACTTCACTGCTCTAAATTCTGAATAATTATTTTAGTTATGTATTATTCTTATAAATCTGTCCATTGAGTTTTAATATGTTTTACTTTATTATGGGTTTAATTAGTTTCCTGTGTAAATAGGGATCCTAGTTTTTAACCTAGCATATTGCTAGAAATGTCATATTACTAAGCTCATAATCTCACTAACCTTGCCCGTGTTCTTATTTGTTATAATTATCACCATCCTCTTTTTAATTGCCCTAATCTGAAACGCTAACACCTTCTTTTACTTTGCCCTATCCCGTTCTCAAGTCTTCTTCGTTCTCCTCCTCTTTCTATTGGTTCTGTTTCCATAAAGTCTTTTGTATTTGCCATCTCAGCTGCTGCACTGATTCAGAATTCCTTTCTTCTCTTAGACTTCATTCCAGGCTCTCCACTTCCAGAGCATCTTAAATATTCCTCTTAGTTTAATCTTTCTGAGGCAGACCTTTCATCGTGTCACGCTCTTGCTCCAGAACTAGCCAGAGGATGGCCTGCAGTCTCAGCCTCACATGCTCTTCATCCATGCGCAGTTTCTGCTTGACTGTTGGCTAGTTTTCTGTTCTTTGTGCAGGACCTTATCTTTCTCTGCCTTTGATGGTGACCTGCATTTGAGCTTGCTGCTTTCCATCTCACTGCTTCAATCTCATCTCGCAATGTTCTCATAAACATATCTCATTTTTTCAAGACCAAACAAAAACAAAATGTTTAAGGTCTTGACTTCCTCCTTCAGTGGACTCTATACCGCTTATTTTTATCTTTCCTGTGACAATTTTTATTTTGTGTTTTGTAGTTCTTTATAAATAGTTTGTATCTTCCGATTGACACATACTCATAGAGAACAGAGTCTGTCTGAGGCTTTGTATGTCATATAGAGACTCTCAGTGAAATGGAATGTATTTTCCCACCGTCACCCACTTGTTTAAGACTTGTTTTTCACCTTTCCTTCTTCAAGGGACACTATGAGGTTGGATACTA
The DNA here is from genome assembly GCF_000313985.2 of Echinops telfairi. Classification (NCBI taxonomy): domain Eukaryota; kingdom Metazoa; phylum Chordata; class Mammalia; order Afrosoricida; family Tenrecidae; genus Echinops; species Echinops telfairi. The sequence goes on along the minus strand of NW_022103968.1, from coordinate 30,601,921 downwards.
AGATTCCTTGTTGAATTATATTCTGTTGATGTGGGTAGATAGGGATAGCTTACAAACCTACTTGAAATTCTGGTATTAGCAATGGAAAAATCATTCTCTCTTCATAGGAGTGTGAAACACACAGAAATTGACCTAAGTTTTAAGGTGTCCAGGAAGGAATAAGCTTTCTGAAACTCATTAATGGTCTCTATATTTCAGGCACATGACTGTGCCTTTACTTGAATCTCTATGAAATCACATTGAATAATAATTGTAGTGACATGTTGAGTTTGTGTTATTTTTTCTTAGAGCTGGCGAATTTATCAGATTTGATTAGGACCAATGATATTTGATTGGTTAATGGAAATGGTCAATTGGGGAATGATTTAAAAATAATAATTGACATACCTCTTAATACTTTATTTTAATTAAAACCATGTATTTTCAAATACTAGTCTTTTGTTAGGTATCAAGGTCTTTTAAAAAGGTACTAGTCTGTGGTACAGATAAGAGCGCTCGACACACAGAATCCAGGACAGGCAGAAAATCTCCTCAGGACCAATAATGAGAGTAGCAATACCATGCAGGTAGGAGGAAGGTGGGGGGGAGAAGAGAGGGCAAGAGGGAACTGATCGCAATGAGTCACATAACCCCACCCCCACCCCAGGAGGACGAACAACAGAAACATGGGTGAAGGGAGACAGTGGATGGTGCAAAATATGAAAATAAAAATAATTTATAAATTATCAAGGGTTTATGGGGGTTGGGGGGAAGAGGGGCTGACACCAAGGACTCAAGTAGAAAGAAAATATTTTGGAAAAGATGACAACATATGTACAAGTGTGCTTGATATAATTGATGCATAGATTGTTATAAGAGCTGTAAGAATCCCCAATAAAATGATTTATTAAAATTTTAAAAATACATATATTTTTAAATTTAAAAAAATGTATATATTTTAATAAAAATATTTTTAATTTAAAAAGTTACTAGTCTGTTTACACTGTCTGATGTCTCCCTTCACCCACTTTTCTGTGAAGGGAGACGTCAGACAGTGTAAGACACAACAAAATAATCATTTATAAATTTTCAAGGGTTTGAGGGGAGGGTGTCTAGGGAGGAAAGGGAAAAAGTTGGAGCTGATACCAAGGGCTCAAATAGAAAGAAAGTGTTTTGAGAATGATGATGGCAACAAATGTACAAACGTGCTTGACACGATGGGTGGATTGTGGTAAGAGTTGTACGAGCCCCAATAAAATGATTTTTAAAAGAAAAAAAAGTTACTGATCTGTCAGTACAAGAATCCGTATAACTCACCTCATATTATGTGGCTTAACTCTTCCTTGGTAATTTTGGTATCTTCTGAGTACAAATTCCATATAGTAGGTTGAAATGTTGGTTTAGTCCAAACATAGTTGAAAATAGTTTAGGGTTTTGTTTTGTGTTGAAGTAACTTCACCTTTTCCTAGTAAAAAAATTCAATTAAGTTTTCTTATATATTACTCTTCTTGTTTACATTGGTTTATCAAGTTGGTAAAAAAACAAACAACACTTCTGTTAAATTATCTGTTCGGGATTATCAGGTCTATCTACTCGAGAAAGGTAAGTAAAAGAAATCCATTTCTGTAACTCAAACATGAAAGAAAACTTTAGGCTTCAGGAATAGAGAGAGGGGTAAGTCAAACTCAAAAGGGCGTATACGTTAGTGCTTCGATCCTGGTAATAAAAATGAAAAAGTCTATTGTTTAATACTGTAAATTTAAGTTAAATATTCAGTTTATTTAATATCTTGAATTTGTGAGATTTTGTTTCAATTAGGGTAATGACCCTAACTTTTTCTAAGAGGGTGATCGTTCACTACCATCAAGTTCCAACTCATCGTTCCAGCCCTGTAACAGCAAAACAAAACATCACTCGGTCCTGCGCCACCCTCACAAATTTTGTTATGCTTGAGCCCCTTGTTACAGCCACCATGTCAGTCTGTCTCATCAAGGGTCTTCCTATTTTCCTCTGCCCTTCTACTTTAGCAAACGTGATGTCATTTCCCAGGGACTGGTCTCTCTGGAGGACATGTGCAGAGTACCTGAGGCGCAGTCGTGGAGGGTTGGCTAAGTCAATGTTTTAGGCGGCTCTGCCCTCCTTGCACAGAAGCACTCGGAAACAAATGGGTGAAGCTGTATGCCGGCGGAATAGGCTGCCTGTTTTTGTGTGTGAAGTTCTAGGACAAGCAGAACTAGCCAGCAGCTGTGCATTCCGCTGAAGCTTCTTAGGTGGACCATTGGTTCTAAAAACTGATGGAAAGGAGTGAATGGACCAGTGAGGCAGTTAAAAATCTCTACCGTAGACCTCACTCTAAATAGACGTCAGTCAGTCTAACACATTTCAGTTGTGTTACAATCCAGTATCAGGGCCTGTTGCATATAAAATGCATTAAACTACCTTAGATTGTCTTTAATAAATATAATTGTTAAGAGCAACTGTCAGTTTTACTAAGGTCCAGAATATCCTGGAGATTTTTATTACTGTTACTAAGTGCCATTGAGTTGGGTTTTGAGTCTCTACGGACCCTATGTACAGCAGAATGAAACATAACTTCTTATGCATCTTCCCAACTCTCAAAATTGTTAAGTTTGAACACGCCACTATGCCAATTGATTTCATTGAGGACGATTTGCTTGTTCTGATAAATTAAGAACTTTCCTTAGCTTTGTTTTTTCCTAATCCCACTTGCAAGATCATTTTTAAAAATCACTACCAAAAGATAAAACATTTTAAAGAATTCTGAGATCTCTAAGTCCTCCAGAGCCCATCTAGGTTTGTTCCTGTCCTTTTTGTAAAGCTCTAGTATTATATAGACCATTGAATTTTTTCAAGGCTTCCAATTCCTGTGATCATTTTATACCATGACAAGCTTACCTTTCCATCAGGACATTTTCTAGCCTTCGGTGCCTCCTTTATACATTTTTTCCTCAAAGTAATTTTTTCTTGACTAGTTGTTAAACAGAGAAGGTACTTTAGTAGATCTCCCCCCCCTTTTTTTTCTTTTATATTGATTTATTAATCATCAAGTCATAATGCAAAAGTATAAATGAGACCTGTGAGTTGAACACCTAAGTCTACTTCATGTTTTAATCACCATCTTCATCAAGACTATTCTTCCAGATGAATATTGCTATAAATAATAAAAATAATGAGTATCATTTATTATATACATTAAGGGATTGACATGGTTCTTTGCTTTGTCGTGATTGATCTCATTTACATTTCACAACAACCCTATGAAGAAGATACTTTGTCTATTTCTGCAGATTACCAGATAGGTTCAGCCTGCCTCTGGTCTTAAGGTAACAGAACTGGGACATGAGTTCATTCTGATCTTACCCTCAAATGTGTGTTCTTGCCCTGCACTATATTGAGTCCGTGAGCATTTTTAGGCTTCTAGCTGAAGAAACAACAATCGTGGCTTTGTCCTGATACTCTTTGTGATCACTACATACCTATGCCATGAAATAAAAGATGGCGTTTTTTTTTTGTTTTTTATTCTTAAATGTTCGCTGTTTTCTTTACAATCTTCTCTGTTTATTTGATCCCCTTCCTCCCTACCCTCGCTATTTTCTCATACCTCCCCACCCCATTTTCAGTTTATACTTGTTTTTTTCCTCATTACTTGACTGTTTGTTTGATTTGAAATCTTGCTTTCTCTGTCTGTCTTTCTGTCTCTCTGTCCATGCGCCTGCATTTGTATTAACGCCAAGTGACTTTCCCTGTCTATTGCTTCCTCTAATATTCCTCTACCCCTCCTCCACTTCCTCTTTACACTTTTTCTTGTTCCCTGACCATAAGAATATCTCTTATACATAGTGCATTAAATACTTTACCTCCCCAAGGGACTTGTAAGGATTAATTAGTTGATGTCTATAAAATGTCTGGGAACGTAAAATACTCCTGGGAAGTTCTTTATGATTGTATTATTGCTTTTAAAATTCAGTGGCTTCTTCTGTCCTCCAAGCTGGTTTTTTGTGTGTCATTATCACCATTCCACCTGTGCACTCTGAGTGTTCCTATCTCATCATGAAATGCTTTATGAGCTCTATTTGAGAGAGGTTTCATATAAGTAAATTTTATTTTAAGAAATAAAATTGTTTTCTTTTGTTGCAGAAAGAAAGGATTTGATATTAAATGGGTGGATGATACACATGCTCTAGGAATATTCTCCAGTCCAATTACAGGTATTCATGCTTCTTTCTTATTGCTCATTTTTTCCAGCTCTGTATTTTCTGTTCCTGCCAGCTGACATGTTATTCAGCCAGTATAGGCAGTTAAGCAGATGCAATTTTTGTGGAAGCCCACAGGAGGTTGCTATGAGTAAGCATTGACTCGAATGGCATTGAGCTGTCTGGTGCTGTGGTACTTATGTGTTTCACCCCTCCCTTCTCACCTTAATTGGGTGGTGTTTGGATGGATAGTCAACTCTTTTCAAGGTTATTTGTACTACTGCATACAGAAAGAAAGAATAGAGGTTTAAGGAATGACTGGAACTGAATTTTACAATATTTATAAACAAATGATTTGAAATAGCCCTTTAACCTGTCCAGTAAGAGATTATAATAACTACTCTCTGAATATATGATCGGGCCTTTTCATTTGTGTCACCGGCCTCATAACGAAGCTTATGCAAAAGCATTCAAATAAGTTAGAGCTGTTGGTTCCTGTCTGAGCCATCCAATATGAGTTGGCAAACTTTTTCTGTACAAGCCACATAGAGTAATACTAGGATTTGTGGGCCCAAAGGCCAAGGTCTCTGTCACAACTACTTGAAAGCAGCCATAGACAATACGCCAACTAATGGTTGGGACTTGCATTCAAACCATATGAAAGCATTTGACTGGCTGAGCTTGGTCAGAGAGCCATAGTCTGCTGAACCCTCGTCTAAAATAAGCACTGCCAAGTTGTCCCTTCATGGATTTTCAGAAGTGTACCATGTCTTTTATTTGTCATGAAAACAGAAAAGCCTCTAACTTTTAGGAAGTACTTTTTATGAGACAGCCCTGATTTTTTCTTTAAATCCATCCACTTCATGTCTGCTTCTTCTTCGTGCTTATTCCTCATTTCAGCTCGGGATGCTCTGGGTAGTAAACATACCATGGTGAAGATCCGGCCCCTGTCACAGGCCACTCCAGCAGCCAAGGCCAAAGCCAGAGCTTGTGCTGGTGAGTCTTATCTCTTAAGGGGTGAGGGTGGTTCTTGTTGATGATTTTTCCAACAGTTACACAGCATCCAGAGTTCTAAAGACATATCACCATGCTCAGTTATTGAAGGAAGTATGTTTTTATCAAAACCACAAGGGAGAAAAAGAAAAGGCAAGTGTAGTAAAGTTGTTTTCATGTCATGTTGGATATGGGCATCTGAGCAGCCACTTAGAGAGTGGGAGGTCCAGGTCTACCTGCAGGCAATATAGCAACCAGTTTCTGAGGGCCTTTCTCCCCTCCTTATGCCAGTGATGAGTGCTAGTTTTATGGGGAGTTGTGTTGAGCTATGTGATAGTGTTCCTGTAAGAAGCTGTGTACATGCATATAATGAAGCCAGGCTTTTATTAATTACTGCTGATGCAGCCCTTGTTAGTGTTTCCTGTATGTTAATTACTGAGTTAAATCACTCGGAGCCAGAATGCTTTCTGGTCCTTACTCCCTCCTACTTTACTCCCTTTCTGTGTTCAGAATTCCTCCAGCCAGCAAAGGAGCGTCCTGAGACTTCAGCAGCCCTAGCCAGAAGGTTAGTCATCAGTGCCCTTGGGGTTCGAAGTAAACAGAGTAAAACGGAACGTGAAGCAGAGCTCAAGAAACTGCAGGAAGCTCGAGGTGAGTTGAAGGGATTGCCTTCTGTAGCCCCTAAGGCAGGTGTGGGCAAAAGGGAATGACGCCTGCGCCATTTTGTTGTTTCCCTTTCCTAGAAGCCTTTCAAGTGTCTGGACATAGTTTTCACGCCTTGTGTGCAGGAGGAAGACATGTCAGGATGTGACTGTGTGTTCACATACCATGGCACCCTAATCCATGCTCTTCCTGTTGTTTTTCTCGCATTTTCCGTGGCTTTTTCTGTAGTTGTGCTACCAATTCTGAAACGTAAGACCTGTAAAGAGCTAATAGGCTGTTAGGCAGAAACCATTATTTGTCGTGCTTTTAGTGGGCCATGATATCACATGATTTAGATTAGAGACAGAAGACAAGCCAGCAACTGGCATTTTGGTGTTGATAATTATGGGGAGATTTTGGGTTGTTTTCTTTTAAGACACTCCTGTGTGGTTCCATTAGAGGACATCTATATTTACCCATCTTCTGATTACTTACCAGAACTTAAGAGTTCCCAGAAAATGTTCCCACTGATCCACAAGGAGAATTTTTCTTTCTCTTGAGTTGAAGTTGAAATCTCTCTCTCTCCTTTATAGGCTGTTGACTTTTATGTCAAGGCTTGGGGCTTGGGCTTGGCACTTAGGTACTTTATATCAACCATCAGCCTTTAGACAGTCTCATTGCCTTAGCCCATGATCTGTGGAATGTATGAGGGCAATTTAATCTGAAAATTCCACTTCCTGAAAAGTAACTTCATTTTTCCTTTAAACGAATTGAAGTTTTAAACTCCTTGTTTACTGCCAGTCTAACAAGGCCATTAATACTTGCTGTCCGCTCTGCTTTGGTGATAGCAGGCAACCTGGGGACTCTCAGCTGCACTGACCAGATAACCAGTAACAGAATGTGTCATGGCAGGTGCTGGAATTTCAGAGTTGAGCCAAACTAATTTTTGAACACTTAACGATTATAATGAGGCAGTTTTGGCTTTTTAGTGCATTGTTCATTTAAGAACCTCTTAACACTGTAGAAACATACAATTCCTTTGGTTTTAATAGATTTCAGTAGCAGAACTAGATTATAGGAAAATGTGTCATGTCCTTAACTCTATATTCACTGATTATCTCTGAGGAAAATAATTTCTCTGGGATAAGCGCAATTATCTTAAAAGCTCAACAGAGAGTAAATAACAGTGGTATCAGTAAAAGGAGAGGTGACACCTTTTGAGGTGCAGCAGGTTTCCCCAGTGGGCGTCATATCACAGTGTTAACTGGGCACTATAGCCACTCTTTGCCATGAGTATCTTCTGAGTATTCGCCTGTTTCTCTGTAGGACATCAACATGCAGCTCCACATGCAGTCTTTGTTTTAAATGCCCAGCTAAACCAAGGACATTCCAGTGATGCAATGAAAAAACCAGATTGTTGGCTAAGGGGTTACTCTATTACTAGCTTTTTAAAAGAAGGCCTTTATTTCTGAATAGGGAACTGACTTTGATAAGCGCTTTCTATCCAGCAGTGCTGAGGCGGTGCAGATTCTGAAGGATTCTTCCTTTATTAAACCTCAGAGCTCACCCATTCTTTATAGCTGAGAGAATGTGTATGGAAAAATTCCTGATCTATGTCTTTCTGGCTTCTTTCTGTATTGAGCAGATACTCTTGTACTGGCCTATATGAAGCCCAATGTTTCTCTCACTTCAAGATTCTTTTCATATTGAAGTTAAAAATAGTAGGTTGGTATTAAACAGAACAAATATTTTTGTTCCAAATATTTTCTTCTTCCACTGGAGGGGGGAGGGGTCAGTACAGCATAGTGAACAGCAATGTTGTTAGGTGTCAGCAAATCATTTCCAACTCACAGTGATTCTAGTACAATGTGACCACTTCCTACCTGTCCTGTACCATCCTTCAAATTGTTGTTATGTTTGAGCCCCTTGTTGCAGTCACTGTAATTACATTTTAGGTTGCATAATCATATTACCAAGGTCTAGACCTTAACTTCACAACTTACTGGCTCTGTGATTTTGCGCAAATCACTTTCCTCCCCAGACCTCTGTTACCTTATCTATATATGGGAATCAAATGAGAATGATGCAGGAGAGCTATGTAGCCACTCTCAGAAACCACTGATGAGTATCTAGTGAGTCCACAAATTCTAGTGCATAATTTTTGTTATTACTCTTTTTGTTTCAAAATCTATGTCAGTCGTCTCTCAGCTGAATCTGCTATTCGCCAAGCGCCTGCTCTGTGTAAAGCATTATGTTCCCTTCCTGATTAGAGAAGCAGCAAGATTTCTTTTCCTCTCCTTAAGGCTTTTAATTTTAGTAGGGATGGTTCTTTTGCGTAGGGAAGAATATACAAACTTCCCTCAGGTATTTTAAGTAACTGGTTCCCCTCTTTTCAGTTCTAAAGATTTCCAGATTGTTTGAAAGTCATAGAAACATTGACTACAGGGACTAGAAGGAAGTGACATTTATGGGGCACATCATTTGTGCCCAGGAAGTGTAACGTGTTATGGTGATGTTGTGTTCTGCTGGTATCGTGCTATGATAATGGTATGGTCTCCAGTTTAGTGCAGGTCCAGAGACGTTAAGTAACTGCCCTAAGGTCACACAGCTGGAAAAGTGAAATCGGCATTTGAACTCAGATATCTCTAATTAAAAGCTCTGTTCCTCCTTTAATACCATAATCCGTTCAGAAAGACTTTAAAGAGTAATGGTATGTTTTTCCATAGGTGGGAAAAGTTACAAAGCTGTTTTAGATTTCAGGAAGAAACCTGACAGGCATTCTTGTTAGTTACCTGTCTCACTGTTTAGCACCATTCACTTTCAAAAAATTCTTCTTAGATGTAACTTAAATCTTCAAGATAGTTTAAACCAGTTCCTCTTCTTTTTTCCTCTGTAGATACAGAGAACATCTGGATACCATTCTGTTCTAATAGCTCTTAACTGTAACGATCAAGGGATGATCATTTAGGAATGAGAGAATCTGGGCTTTAATAGTTTTTGCCATTAGCTCATTAACTAGCTGTGTGGCCATGGACAAATCACTTGTATATTTCTTGGTGCCCCAGTTTTCCACAAAGTAACAATAATGCTTGACCTACCTAACTAAAAAATGTTGTGAGCACAACATAAGTTAGCATCTGTAAAAATGTTTAAAGAGGTAATTTACAAGTTGAAGGTACTGTTATATGATTGTTAAGAAGTTAGCGTTTGTTATGAGATTGTAAACCAGTGATGACAAATTTCTACTGTCTTTAGGCTTACTGTGAGTCAGAATTGATTGAATGGCAGTGAGTGAGAGCTATTCCTGCATTCACTACCATAGCAGGCTTAGTTTTGACATGATCATTGTAAAGTGACCAGAATTAGCATGGGAAATAAAGCATACCTGCTACAGAAATCACTGCCATAAAGTTGATTCTGTCTCAGAGCAACCCTATATAGGGTTTCTGAGACTGTAGATTTTTAAGGGGGCCAGAAAGACCCACTTTTCTCCCTTGGAGATGCTGGTTGATGTGAACCCTAGACCTGGTGTGTGGTTAGCAGGCCAGCACTTACCAGGCAGTAGTACCACTAGAGCTCCTAATCCTACCACAAGTACTTTTATTAATATTCTAGTCATCTTCTAGACTCTTTTCCTCCCATTTAAAGAAGTATCATTCCTGGCACTGTGCCTGGTGCATTAAAATGTATTCAATGCATGTTCACTGAGTGACTGCGTGGATGATATGGTTACTTTAACTTTCCTGCATAATTCTTATTTCATCACCCATTGATTTCATTCATGGCTGTATGGGTCTGCCATGTCTTTCTTTATAAAGCATAGAGAATTAAGCAGTACATATGAAACCCTCCTGATTCTTGAATTTGGAATTTGCAACTTTGCTTTTTAAATACTTCTGTGCTAGGTGACTCCAGTCTTTGATCTTCTTACCTTTAATGAGAAGTCTAAGGAAATGAGAAACTAAGGACACCCTGAGAAGTGGGAAAAAGAAAGTATCCAAATAGTATTAAAGAATGTACTTATATCTGTGGAGAAAGAGAGCTTTAGGACCTAACCCTTGTGTATCAGGAAACCCTAAACCAAACTCAGTGCCAGGGAGTCGGTGCCAGTAGGACTGCCCTTTAAGTTTCTGAGATGAAACTTAAATAGAAATTCCCATTTTTCTCTCTAACAGCTGGTGGCTTCGAACAGCTTACCTTGCAGATTGCAACTCAATGTGTAACCAGTATACCACCAGGGCACCTTGTATATCAGGAAAGTCTCTTTAAATTCAGCAGTGTTCCATAACAGATCCCAGCTGTTTTGAGTCAGGATGAAAGCATAGACCATTTGTGTGTGCTTTCATTTGACTCAACTGTTTGTTTTATATCAGCGATTCACATTAAAGGATAAAATCATATCTGAAAGACCATACTCTGTGTTTGGATTGCATCATATGCCCTAAAGATACATAGTGTAACTCTTAGCCTCTGCCTGTGGTTACCACTTGTTTGTCAGTTTGTTATACTGTGGTGGCTTGTGAATTGCAGTGATGCTAGAAGCTATGCCTCTAGTATTTCAAATGCCAACAGGGTCACCCAAAGTGAGCAGATTTCAGCAGTTTCCAGACTAAGGACAGACAATGAAAAAGGAATCGGCTGACCACTTCTGAGGAAGTAGCCGCTAAAAATCTTATGCACAGCTTCAAAACATTGTGAGATACTGAAAGCCTGCTGAATGGAAGCAGACATTATTGGAGATAGTGTCAGAAAATAGACCCCTTAGATCAGAAGGCATTCAAAATGTGACTGAGGAGGAGCTGCTTTCTCGGAATGGGAATCGACCGTGTTGGTGTGAAGGCAGTAAAGCATGTTGGAGTGGAGCCTTCAGGATCTTCATTTGCTGATGGGGCATGGCTCAGGGTAGGAAGAAACAGCTGCAAAAATCTAATAATGGAACTTGAAATATATGAAATATGAATCTAGGAAAATTAGAAGTGGTGAAAAATGAAAGGGAACCCATAAAGATTGATATTTTAGGCATTAGCTGAAATGAACTGGTATTGACCATTTTGAATCTGTATTCGTCTGGGTAGACCAGAGAAACGAATTCATAAACACGTATATGTGTATAAGAAAGAGCTTTTTATACAAGAGCAGTTGAATATTAGAAAACATCCCAGCCCAGTCCAGATAAATCCATAAGCCCTACATTAGCTCATATGTCCGATACCAATATATAAATTCCTCTTCAGACTCATGAAACACATGCAATGATGCCAAATGCCGGAAGGTCACAGCCCCGTGGGTGGATTGTCTTGTGGATCCAGTGATGGAAGCGTCTCAGCACTGGCGTGGGTCTCCATGTGGCTCCTCCAGGTCCAGGGCTCTCGCTGCCATAAGCATAGCCCCATGTGTCTTGTCAGTAGAGTCTCGCAGGGAGTGCGCATGTGTCCCACCTCCAACGAGCTATTTATCTCCTTAGTTCCTCCAAATTGAGGGGTCATCAAGCTGCCACCTGATTGACAAGCTAACCTCCACCCCTTCACTCTTAGTCCTTTAATTGACAACAGACTATGTAACTGCCACAATCAGAAAATCATATGATTTTATTATGCGGGGAATGATACAATTGAGGAATTTCATTGCCAAAAAGGGCAATGCAAAATCAATCTTAAAGTACAATGCTGTCTGTGATAGGATTACAACTACCCACCTTCAAGAAAATCCCATCACTACAACTATTATTCAAATTTATGCACCAGTCGCAACAACTAGTGATGAATCTTCCATTTGATCGATCAAACATGCAATCAAGGTGCATTGAGAATTATTGGGGATTGGAATGCAAAGATCAGAACAGAGAAAGGAACAGTAGTTGGAAAATAAGATCTCCATTATAGAAACGAAGCTGGAGAGTGGATGGTAAAATTTTGTAAAACTAATGAATCTTTATAGAGAATACCTTTTTTCAACAACACAACAGGCATCTCCAGATGGAATACACAGAAATCAAATTGACTACATCTGTGGAAAGAGAAGATAGAGATGTTCAATATTAACACCTAAAACCAGACCAGAGGCTGACAGGAACAAACCATCAATTGCTCATATGTAAGTTCAGGATAAAGGTGAAGAATATTTAAACAAGTTCATGAGAGCCAAAAAATGATCCTAAGTATATCCCACTTGAATTTTGAGAATATCTCAAGAAGAGATTTGACACATTGAACACTACTGACAGAAGACCTGGTTTCTGTGGAGGAAATGAAGAACCTCACTCATGAGGAAAGCAAGAAGTCATGAAAAATACAGGAAAAAAAGAAAGATCAAAGTGGATGTCAGAAGAGAATACGAAACTTAATCATAGACTAGCTGAAGCAAATGGAAGAAAAGATGAAGTTGAAACACTGACTAGAAGACAGATAACATAATGATATGTGCAAAGGCTTAGAGTTAGAAATCCGAAAGGAAGAACACATTCAACGTATCTCAAGAAAAAATTCAAGCCTCAAGTTACAATATTAAGATTCTATGGGCAAAATATTAAATGATGTGGGAAGCACCAACAGAAGATAGAAAGAATACAGACACTACCAAAATGGCCTAGTCAACATTCCACTGTTTCAGAAGCTAGCGTATAAGCAAGAACCGATGGTACTGAAGAAGTTGAAACTGCACTGGAAGCATTAGCCCAAAAAAAAAAAAAAAGGCCTTAGTAATGGATTGAAATGTTTCAACAAGCTGATGAGGCACTGAAAACACTCACTCGTCTATGCCAGGGAATTTGGGAGATAGCTGTTGGGTTAACTGGAAGAGATCCATATTTGTACCCATTCCAAAGAAAGGTGACCCAACAGAATACTCAAAATTATAAAGCAGTATATTGTTATCACATGCAAGTAAAATTTTGTTGAAAATCATCCAACAGTGGTTGCAGCAGTATACTGACAGTGCATTGCCAGAGGTTCAGGCTGGATTCAGAAGAGGTCATGGAACAAGGGGTATCATTACTGATGTCACATGAATCTTGGCTGAAAGTAGAGACTATCAGAACGATGTTTACTTGTGTTTTATTGACTATGCCAAAGCATTTGACTATGTGAACCATAACTATGGATAACCTTGAGAATAGGAATTCCAGAACACTTCATTGTGCTTCTGCGGAACTTGTACATGGATTAAGAGGCCGGTTGTGCAAACAGAACAAAGGAATCCTGCCTGATTTAAAATCAGGAAAGGTGTACGACATTGTTGTATCCTCTCACCTTACTTGTCAATCAATATGCTGACCAAATCAAACACGCTGGATTACATGAAGCTGAGTGTGGCATCAGGACTGGAGGCGTATTAACAACCTATAGTATGCAGGTTACACAACCTTACTTGCGGAAAGTAAGGAGGGTGTGAAACATTTGCTGATGAAGATCGAGGACTGTAGCCTTTAATGTTGATTAAAACTCAATGTAAAGAAGACCAGAATCCTTACAACAGATCAGTTGGTAACAGCATAGAAAGGGTTGAAGTTATCAAGGATTTTGTTGCTAGTCTTGCCAATCTTAGCCCAAAGCATAACAACAAGGTCACTGGGGCTACTTTTGAAATATAAAGGCAGTTAAATTTAATTAAGCTAGCCAGCAGAGATGAGGGAAGAGGCATACCCAGCTACATGGAGATGCCCCAGGAACAGAAACTCAAGATATCTGCACCTTCCTCAAGAGCTGAGAGAGAGAAAGTCTCCCTGGTGCCAGGGCCCTGAATTAGAACTGCTAGCCTGCTATGTTTTAGGGTACAGAAAAGACCCCAGTCTCAAATACAGGTTAAGGAGAACATTTATTAAGTCTTAAAAGGGACAACACAAAGATACAGTCACATCATCTGGATGAGAAAGGCCATTAGAATAAGGTGACCAGATTTTAACATTGGTATAGAGGGACACCATTGATAAAACTCATATCCTGGCGAAATAGCCACACGGCAGCCGAAAACCGTATACCCTAGCTTGTCGTGCATTCTTTCCAAAATTTGGGACTTTTTAAAAACGCCGCAGGATGCGGGAAAAATTGTTGAAAATCGGGACTGTCCCGCCAAAAGCGGGATGTCTTGGTCACCTTACATTAGAATGAGGTCATAAAGGCATGCAAGGATTCACATTCAGGAGGCCAGTTAAATATGGCATAGACCAAAAAAACAGTTATAAATTCATGATTGGTTAGCTGATGAGTACATCGCAGTACAGGTAGGACTACGGAAGCAGGAATAGGATCATGATTGGGACACAAACATTATTGTTAAAAGCGTTTACAGCAGTGGTTCTCAACCTTCCTAATGCCACGACCCTTTAATACAGTTCCTCATGTTGTGGTAACCCCCACCACCACCACCACCACCACAAAATTATTTTTTGTTGCTACTTCATAATTGCAATTTTGCTACTGTTATGAGTTGGGCGGCCCTTGTGAAAGGGTTGTTCAACCCCCAAAGGGGTCACTACCCACATGTTGAGAACCACTGGTTTACAGGATTGGTCCAGAGCCTTTGAACCAAGGTAATCATGGCACAACAGATAGGGCATGTCTCATGACCATATGACTCCCTGTACTGCCCCTAGGAAGCCAGTCTCCATCAAGGACACTCATAGGCAAGCCCCTCAGAGAGATGACCTCTCCTTGGTCTGGTTAGAGAAGGGTGGTGGTAATCCGCTTTCCAGTGTACTCTGCCTGAGGGTAAGTTTATCTGCATCCTTGGTTAATGATCAGAGAGAATTCAGTGGAGACTTAATCTATGTGGGGACATGGAAAATGGATTTTGGGCTTTCACTGTCATCCATAGTCTTCTGAAAATGGGAGTACTCAGAATTTTAGCTCTAATTCTTAACTGTGAGAGAATACATTTCTGTAATACTAGTAAAATTTCCCCGTAATACAGTTACTCAAAACATTTGATTCTCAACCAAAATTGGAGATGTAGAATAAACTAATAGATTTTCATTTTTCAAAGCTTGCTATAGTTTTATAAGTTTACTTTCCATCTTGGGAGTAAGTAATTAGTTGACTGTTTCTGAAGGGCCATTTTGGGGTCATAGGCCAGAAAGGCAGAGTAAGGAAACAATAATTTGGTTTCTACTTTAATTAAACCACTAAAAACTTGTAAGTAAAATTGTCTGTATGTGACATACAGAGTCAATCATAACTGCTTCCTTCTGAAATTCTTCGTAGCTGTTCTACCATTTTGCCTTAAAGGGCACCAGTGCATTGCCAACTCATAATCTAGGTCTTTCCTTGCTGTCTTTTTGTTGCCTGGTTTTTGACATTTTATTTCTAGCCACATTTTTTTCTGTTCTAATATGATATTTTTCTCTAAAGAGCAGGATTTACCCAGTTATTGGTGTCATCTGCTGTTTAATAAATGTATTGGATCAACTGTAGGATTTTGACTGGCCAGTCAGTCACGAACTCTTGCTGAATAAATTGTAGTTTTTGTATCAAATCCAATAGAGTGCATTATACTAATTCCAGTATGTTTGATACTTTCCGGAGGTAAATGTCCCCTTAACACTTATGTACCTCAGACTGTTTTTTCTAGTGTATTGATGATTATATAAAAACTTGGTAAATTTAAAATGTAAAACCCTGCTAAAAGTAAGACGTTGCTTTTATTATTTCTTCTTGATCTCCCAGGTCTGTCACTCCATAAAAGAAAGCAATTAGATTAGTTTGACCAGACTTGTTCTTAACAAAGCATGTTGATTATACTCTGTAGGTGGTTACAGAATGGATTTTTTGATTTCTCTTCAATTATTTCCTTAGGTATAGAGCGTGATTTTTGAAAGTCTTTAATTTGCAGGATCATCCCTTTTTATTATTTTTTAAAAACGTGACACTAAATTGGCCCCTTTTCAATCTTCAACGGTTTCCTTTTTCTCAGTGAAAAGTGGTTGCTGACCACACCATGATTTCAATCAACTCATTTATTATAGTTGTTTCTGTCAATTTATTATTATCCCAGAGGATGAAATCTTCAGGGCCAGCTTACATGATTGTTTTAGGTTAATTATCTCATACTATTGCTATTCTCCCTTAATTCCCTGCCCTTATGACTGTTGTTTTGACATTCTGTTTACCTAGTTTGCTTTTTTTAATGTTTGGAAGTGAAGTTAATGAAAGATCTTTTCAAGCACTCTGTCAGCTATTAGAAGCCTTACTTTCCATCTCTTAGAAACAGCAAGTTTATCTTTCATTACTTTTTTCCCCCTCACATTTTCCCCGTTTTTTCAGATGGTATTCTAAATTATCAGGTGGTGCCAGCTTAAGAACTGAGGATTTAGATTGCACCATTGCATTCCAACTTTGGTTCTTCCTGATGTTTCTTATTCAAGCCACTTAACCTCTCAACGCTTGTCTCTTAAAATGAATAAATTATTTTTAAGCCCCTTCCTAACCTCCGTTTCTCTACTCTGTTCCATGTTTGATGTTTCAGCTTTATGCTCACATTTCCACTATTTTGTTTGTTTGTTTCTCACTTTATCTGACTCTTACTAGTTTTCTCATACCATGTACCACCAGGGTTTTCTCTTTTATTTACTACATGCATTTTGTGATACAAATATGCAGTCGCTTATTAAAAGAAAGACATTTGGGACAAAAATGTTTCCGACTTCTGAACTTCGCAGATGTTAAGAAGGTATGGTGGTCAGTATCTTCTCTGTTTCTCGCCATCACCCATGAGTTCAAAATCAGCCCCACGACACTCTCACTCCTGCCATACAAGGTCTGACTGTCCACACTGAGTAGGATATATGAAGACTAAAAATAATCTTGTCTTTTCAGGTCAGATTTACCACCAAATGTGTTTCATCCCCCAAAGTAAAGAAAAATCAACAACTTTCTTTTAGGAACTCAAGTGTTTGGATTTTGGAATTGTGGAGTGTGAGCTAATCAGACATTATATTTATTACTGCTGGATTTCTTGACCTTTTATACCACTTCACATATTACCTTCCTAATTTTAGTTTCTAAGATTATAGGAAATTTTGAATTTTTCTTGGGATCCAGAACCACTTTTTTTTAAGAAATCATTTTATTGGGGGCTCATACAACTCTTATCACAATCCATCCATCCATCCATTGTGTCAAGCACATTTGTACATTTGTTGCCATCATCATTTTCAAAGCGATTTCTTTCTACTTGAGCCCTGGGTATCAGCTTCTCATTTTCCCCTTCCCTCCTCCTCCCTCCCTCATGAATCCTTGATAATTATAAATTATTATTATTTCACATCTTCACTGTCCGATGTCTCCCTTTGCCCCCTTGTCTGTTGTCCATCCCCATGAGGTGGTTATAGGTAGGTCATTGTGATCGCAGAACCACTTTTTGATTGTTTGCCTTTGCCTTTAGAGCCCTTTTCCCGTTCTCCATTGTTGTAATAACCTAAACCACAGTGCCTCCTGGCGCCCTGTAGACAAACCAGTTAACTTGGGCTGCCCAGTGGGGACGACCTTTTGAAATTTGCCACCCCTTCCCTCCCCCCACTGTGTGTGTGTGTGTGTGTGTGTGTGTGTTTTCTCTCTGCTTCTTATAACTTTGCTGTTATATTCAGATAATGCCACAAGATGGTGCCCAAATTGCAGCAAATTTCTTCTTGCATTTCCCAAGTGCCAGTCACCTTTCTCATCGGGTTCTTTACCCTTAAAGTGCAGCAGTATAGTATGAACTTTGTAAGAAAGAGATTTTGCTGATTGGGAACAATATGTCAAAATAGCAAGTGTAGGTTCAAACTCACCTTGATTTCGGTAATCACTCTGGTTTATGGCTGGAAAAATCTTTTGTAGACATTATTTTTGTTGTTGTTGTTAGGGTTAGGGTACAGTTAGGGTTAGTGTTAGTGTTAGGGTTGTTAGGGTTAGCGTTAGGGTTAGGGTGGTTAGGGTTATTAGCGACATTATCAATCTCAAACAGCAGCCTTTAGGGGGAAGTCCAAAGGTATATCATGTCTATTTTATGGCATCATAATAAATGACTGGCCGTGAAATTAGAACTGCTATTTGTGGCAGCTAATGAAGTGCTTCAGTTTACCACATGTATTGTCTCTATTTTCTTGGAGTCAATGAAAGTGTTAAAATGAAGAACCAAGCTTCATATTATCCAAATTTGGGTTTATTTGTTCTAAAACAATAATGGTTCTTGCTGTCTTTCCACTATATTTTTCTGTGTTAGGGTGGTATATTCCAGAAGAATCTGGCTCCTGTAAGTGCCGGATTTCAGTACCTGAAATTCAGTTTGCTTCTGAAATCTCTTTCCTGTGGGCTTGTAGAAGGGAGATATAACTGATTCCGTGGCCACCATTTCCATTTGAGTTAGAGGTAGAAGAAGAAAATTAAAACACATTCTTGGTCCCTGTTGAAGTATCTTGTAAAGATTAGTAAACTAAGAATAGGGGATATTATTGGTGGCATGGTGTATTTGGAACAGGGCTGCTAGCTACAAGATCAGCTGTTCTAATTCACTAGTCACTCCTTGGGAGAAAGAGGCTTTCTACTCCCCTGAAGAATTACAGTTTTGGAAACCCACAGGAGTAGTTCTGCCTTGTCCTGTGGGGTCACTATGAATTGGTATTGACTCGGTGACAGAGAGTTTGGTTTTGGTTTTTATATTGAAGGAATAAACATAGTAGAGAAGTAGAATTAAAAGGAATATATATCAATAAGCCAACAATCTGGGTCCTGTTAGATTCTGACTTATTCTGCATATTTTTTATTCCTATTAGCCTGTCTTTTACTACTGTATAAGAATAAATGTAAGATTTAGTGAGATGTTGTTTCTACCTAAAAAGCCCTTAGAAGGCTAGTAGTATTAACTCTTGGAGTCAGGATGAGGAAACTCACCTGTCTCATCTACTAAAGTTGTCTTGGTAATTTGGAGTAAGGGGAAGTCACTGGTTACATGAAGTATACAACCACTTAAACATGGTCTTTATTTACAGAGAGAAAACGTCTGGAAGCCAAACAACGGGAAGACATCTGGGAAGGCAGAGACCTGTCAGCTGTCTGAACATCACTCAACAAAAGGGAAAATTCCATGGATTCAGAAAACATTTCTGTAGTCTTCAGATAAGAGGATCTTTCCTGAGCTTTGCATACATGCAGATAGGCATGTTAATGAAAGATCAAGAGTAGGATGACTGACTGGGTGTAAAGGAAGATGGGCTTCTGCCTGTCTTCACTCCTCAGTGTAGTGCTTTGAAATCACCCTACTGTGATGGGCACAGAAGAGAGCCATCAGCCAGGAGGAACCAGGGAGCTGTGTGACTGCCCACAGTCCCGTAGGCAGGGATAGTCATGTTAGCTAGGCCCTACTTCAGGATGTTTTAAGGAAATTTCAAACAAAGCAGAGGATTCAAGCCTGCCATAACAGGAGACTAAGGCCCTACAAAGTCAGGCTTTCCTTGGACCCTCACAAAGCTGAGAGGAGTCATGTTGAGGAAGGCAGAATAGCACATAGGGCAGAACAGCAGCGCATGTACTTGGCATGCGTGGGGCAGCTCCAGAACTCAAAAACTGGTGAAGTGCAGCAGATGTGAGTATTTGGACTCCAGGGTTTGTACTGAGCTGAGTGCCTGTGGCTGGTCCAGCTGCACAGCAGCCGCGGGGCATGCCAGCTTCAGGTGCCAGTCCCAGTGTAAGCAGGCACACTATCATGTGAGAGGGAGACATTAAAGCCCGTCTTATGACATGTCACTTTGGTTGTTGTCAGCTTTTCATTTCCACAATGAAACGAGAGAGCAGCCCTGCTCGCCTGTTAGCATCATCGCAACACTGATGGGGTAAGAGTCTGCGGCTCTCATTGAGCTCCACTGAAGGAAGAGCTGATCTTCAGTCGCAGGGTGCGCTACAAAGTTGACTCTCCTGAGATTGTTGGGCATGAGTGGATATGCAGTAATAGCTCCTTCCCCTGCCTGCCCTTTGTGTACCACCTCCCCAGCCTCTTGACTTTTCCCATCTCTGCCACTCAGACATCCTGTGCAGAGCATGGCATGCAGCATGTGCTCGGTATGATCTTCTCAACCTGTGCCAGAGGCACGTGCCAAGTGGCACCACACCATTCATCACAATGCAGAGTATGCCGGGTAAAATAAACACCCCCGGGAAGTGACAGATTTCCTAAAGGACATGAGCAAATCAGGGCCTTGAATTTATCCTTGTCTGTCTGCTATCTGCAGCCTCAGTATTTTCAGAAAGCCACCCTGCACTGAAGAAATGGTCGTGCTAGACGTTAAGATGCTGAGGTAGCAAGAAGTAGCGTCTCATTGTGTTTTCAGCTAGGGCAACAGCCTTGTTTTTGTATGATGTAGCATCCATGACAATGATGGATTATTAGCATTGCCTAGAACATGGTAGAGTGGGGCTCTGTTGAAGCACTCCTCAGATGACCCTGGCTGTGGAGCTTAGTCTTGACCCTACTGTGCCTGCTGCTATTTCTTGCAGCTCCTCAACATTGCTTTTCTCATTCTTGGTCAGTTCTGCCAGTGTTCCTCGTTTATATTTTGGCACCTCTATTATAAGTTGGGGAGATTCAATGAGCCCCTTTCTTAACCCTTGTGTCCCACTGCCATTTAGTCCAGTTCCCCTCTGGCTTGTAGCTACAGATAGAAGATCTATTTGAATAGTATGGCTATATTTGCAAGGAAATGTAGAGAATTGCTGCTATGTTCATATGAATATGTATACCTCTGAGATGATACCTTTGCTGTACTTTGATCCTTCAAGGCTAAGGGTGACCTTAACCAAAAAGCAAGCCCATTGCCCTCAAGTCTATTACTGATCCTATAGGACAGGATAGAGCTCTGCCCCAAGGGGTTTTCAAGACTGCAAATCTCTCTGGATGCAGGCTGCCTCCTCTTTCTTTCACAGAGTGGCTGGTTGAACTGTAGACATCTCCATTAGCAGCCAAGCACCTAATCACTACACCACCATGGCTCCTGGAGTGACCTTGAGCAGTGACACTTGCTGTTACACAGAGCCCAATGTTTATTTCCCATTGTGCTTGTAGTTGTCGTGATTATGTTCATTGTAATGCTAGCAGCATGTATGTCTTTTTCCATTAATAGCATTAATAGAGAAGGTACTTTTAAGTTTTATTTTCCCAGGAGCTCATATTGATATCTACTGGCTTTCCTCCATTTCCCTCTCATCAGTGAGAGAGGGAAGAGAACCTGCTGAGGCCCAGCAGAGAGTATATTGAGCTTGTCCAGAGAGGAATCCAATCCATGATCCTATGAAAACCATGCCTTCACCAGCCAAGCTAACTAGAGGGTGCCCATTGGCTTGCACTGGCTCCTTGGTTAAATGTTTGGGAAGACAGCTGATGGGGCCTAGTGCTTCCTCTCTGTTGATAGACTGTCTCATTCCCAGGGTCACTTGAGATTTATAGTCGAAAGGTATGTCCCCACAACTTCTGATAGACTCTTCACAGAGGGAACATCTCTGGGAACTACAGATAATGATACTGTGTAAGAAGCTGAGGTGGCCAATGCTCTTCATCTCCCTGAGGTGAGTCTGACAGTTGGTTCTGTCTGGAATTTGGTGGTTGGCATTCTGTTACCATTCCACAGCTTGTTAAGAGCCATGCCAGCCACCGGTCCTCCCGTGTCCTTCCCTTTCCAGCTCAGAGAAGGGTAACAGCACAGCCCTTGTAGAGTGGGGTTTGTTTCCCCTCCTAAGAATTAGAACTGGCTGCACCAATCCAACGTGTGATGTGGGCAGCAAGACTGACACCAGAGCCAGTGGTTGTCTGCCTGGGCAGCTTTTTCTGGCCCTCTTCGAAACTGGATCCAGCAAGGAGCAGTGGGTAACCTCCCTGCCCGAGTCCAGTCATCAGTCACCACCCACTCCCCCGCCAGCTGCACATTCTTTCACAGACCATTAGTTGCATATGTGAGTATAATGTTGTTACTGTTTGGGAGATGTTTGCTGGATCCAAGAGGAAATCAGTCCTTCCCTTGTTTACCTAAACTGCCGTGCCAGAATAGAATGCTCCCTCTGCCTAGTGAAGGAGGTGAGGGAGTTGAGCGCGAACAGAGTGAAGGAGAGAGAAGAAAGCACATCCTTGTCTCCAGAGCCAGTGCCCAAGAGCATGTCCCCCTTTGCTCCCCAAAGTAGGAGCTGGGGTGTGTGTGTGTGTGTGTGTGTGTGTGTGTGTGTGTGTGTGTGTAAGAGATGTGGTGGGAGTAGGGTTAGTACTGTTTTAAATCTGCTACCAGTCATGTTGGTATTGCAGATTCAGTTATCATAGTTTCTGATCCTTGGACTCTACCTTCTTGCTTCCTCCTTCCATCTCTTATCCTTTCCAGCCCATGTGTCAGCATTGAGCCTGGGCATGACCATTGGTCGTAGGATAGTGTCCGCCCATCATCATGAGCAGCTTGTATGTGGGGGTGCAAAAGGGTAGAGTTAGTACTCAAGGAAGCATACAGAATCACAGCTGGTCTTGAGCAGCCCATGATGAGCAACCTTTATTGGCATTCGAGTATCAGACCTGCAAGGATCATCTCTTAGTGTGCCTTGGAGAAAAGATCTAAGAGTCATTTCCAAGAAGACCAGGGGGTTTTATACTACCTGAGCAAGAGCATATCTTGGCCACATCAAGCAGGGTTGGTGGCCTTTCCTAGGTTCAGTCTTTAGTTAAACGTTCCCTGTCTGACTTCTCCATTCGACAGGACCTGTGTTTCTTTTCCTACAGAGATTAGGGGTTTGTTCGACTGACCTTGTCATTACCAAAATTGAATTCTTGCAAAGTTTGCTCCAGAAACCTGGTCGAGACCTGAAATGTAGGCCAGTCCTGAGCTGTGTGATGATCCTGAGAGACTGGAGTGCCTAGCAGGAGCTTGGGTCTAGATAACTCCAGCAGTCCAGCTTGGCCTTCTCTTTCTGCTCTGCAGGAAGGCCCTCCCTGCCTGCTTCCCTCCCCTCCCACCTCCCCCACCCCCCACCCTCCGCCCTTGATATTTGTCCCTTCTCAAGCACTCAGTGAGTGAGGGTGTAGGCCCAGCAGGAGTTGCCTGAGGACCTTAGCTCCCAGGGATCTTAGAAACACCTATATGTGTGGTAGAGTAGAAGAAAACCCCTAAAACACACTTCTTGAGTCTGAGGGAGGAGTTCTAAGTGAGGACAGATCAAGTCGGGGGACTCTTTACTGCCTCTGCCCGTTATGACTTTGCCATGAGCTGGGTTGCACTGAGCTCCTGGCAGAGAGCTGACCTTCATCCCCTGTGTATTTTGGTCCTTTGTCTTCCATGCCTCTGGGACATGTACAAAGCACCATGGGGGGAGGGATGGGATCAGGGGAGACCCGAGCGTTAGTCCATCCCTAAAGAGCTGAGAACTCCGGAAGCAGGAACTCCGAGGACACTGTCTCCTCATGGGAGAGGAGCCCAGGGAGCCAAGTCTGGAAGCCATGGGCCAAAGGCCCAGCAACATCCTGCTTGGATGGTTTCGCCTACCAAAGGAGGCTTCCTGAGCAGCAGCTTGGTGCCTGTTGGCACTGGCCCCTTTCCCTCCGAATTGGGGCTCTGTGAAGGACATGGCTCCAGTAAGCTGAGGTATCTGGTGTGTGGGCAGCAACTGGGAGTGTGGGGACGGCTTTAGATGAGGTTGTTCCTGAGCCGCTGTGCCTGCTCCAGGGAGAGCTCTGTGTTGGCTCGATATGAATCCCCTGTAGGCCGAAGGAAGACAGGGTCAGAAGCCGGCCCTGCATCTGTCTGCAGGACAGCACGAGCACCCAGGTCCATTGCACCCAGCTCATCCTTTCCAGCACATGCATGTGGGCACCAACCCATTCCATAATAAAGGACCCAGGGCTGGTGTGGCCTTTCAGGGGAAGTGGGACAAATAGGTCATTCACATGTGCTCATTACTCTTTCCTCCCCATTGGATTTCTCTGCAAATTGTTCCTTGGGAGGCTGACCCCTAAAGATGATGTCACTGGGTTCCCTGATGCTCTAGTTTCTGGTTAAGTCAGTGGGAAGCAACCGTGCGAGATGAGAGGGTGGAAGTGGATGGTTCAGGGTATCTTCCCCGGCTCTGGCCCTGAGCTTCTATTCATCGCTCACTATGTCCCATTGCTGTCTGCACACCTCCCTAAATAGTCCTTTCTTTCAGTCACTCCAGATGCTCCGTTCCTGCAGACCCTGACGTAGAGAGATCTCTTAACTACTGTTTACAGCAGTAGACGGCCCCATCTTTCTCCTGCTGAAGGGCTGGTAAGGTCCAAACTGCCACCCTTGCAGTTGGCAGTCAAATGCCTTAACTGCTCCGCCACCAGGGCCACTGTGAGTTTGGCTCCCCTCATCAGGGAAGGCTTTTTGTAACCATTGGTGAAAGGACACAGAATCTACCTGGCTGAGAAGCCCGAGACTTTTCTTCCTCCTCCTCTTCAGAGTTATCTTTTGAAAACATAAATCTGATCTTGTGCTCTCTCGGCTGAAATTGTTGCCTGTCTCCAGAAAGCCCGCAAGATGAACTCCATTCATTTGGCAGCGGTTCTCCACCTGTGGGTCATGGCCCCTTTGGGGGTCGAACAACCCTTTCACAGGGGTTGCCCAATTCACAACAGTAGCAAAATTGCAGTTATGAAGTGGCAACGAAATTAGTTTTACGGTTCATGGGGGTCACCACCACATGAGGAACTGTATGAAAGGGTCGCGGCATGAGGAAGGTTGAGAACCACTGTTTTAGAAGAACCATCATCACCTTCCCTGCAGAGAATCTAAGTGCAGCTGAGGTACACAGCCCCCTGCCATGAAAAGTGAAAGCTCCCCGCCTTCTGGCTAGAAAATGGTGAGCCAAACTTTGCCGAGACTGCTTGCTCCCCTCTGGTTTTCGCCGACAGCGTTTGCCCCTCGTCTGAGACCAGCGGGCACGGGAAGCCTGTGGAAGCCCCCAGGCTGTTGCTGGTTCCCTGCTTGCTCAGTATCTCATTGTTGCCTGGTTGCTGACACTGTCGGTGTTTAGTTCCCTATTTGCCCGTCTGCATAGCCCACTGAACACTGGGCTCCTCTCTTCATAGTCACATCCCTAGTGCCTGGTCCACAAAAAGGGTCGTAACAAATGCTTGCTGACTAGCTCAACAGTTCTGCTCCCATAGGCACTAGTGGGTCTGTGTGCACTGCGAATAGGGGCTTTGTACAATCAGCAGGTGGGAGTCAGTACAGAATATGAACCCAGGCACCTACTTCGCCGCTACTGAATCACTAACTCTCCCTTGGTCCGAAGCTGTCAATCCCATAGCATGCCCCACCCCCTGGTGCCCTCCACCAGCCCCTCGCAAGCAGAGGTCACAGCTGGAGACAGCTACAGACCTGGGGGACTTGTGGTTTGGCATGTGAAGCGCTCAGCTTAGGCTGGAGGCTACTGAGAAAGATGATGTGGAAAGGAACGGGAGGAGTGGTGGGCTGGGGAAGGGAAATCCTCACAAGGAGCTGGGCCCGAGTATAGGACAGATGGGAGGAAGGGGGACAGACAGCCGTGACGGTGAGCCTGCGAGTCTGACTCATTTCCCTGCGAGGCTGGCCAAAGACTCATCTCTATCATCCCTGGCTCTTACACAAACACACGTGCACACTACACATGGGGCCCATTTCTGGCCTCCCACACATCATACCTCGTCACATTCCTAACCTCTTACCCACATGCCACACCTAGGGCCCTTTCCTAGACACACACGCCACACAAGTCCCATTCCCCATTCTTCCAGCACCATGAGCCCGGCCAGGGCTGGTCCTGCAGTGGCTCGGTTACCTGTGTGGCAGTTGTGCAGCCAGATCCGGTGCCCATCATATTTGCAGCGGCACTGCATCATGTTGTTGGAGAAATCAGACTCTGCCACCTCGAATTTGGGGTTCACAACCACCTGGGGTGAGAGAAGGGGACAGCCTAATGAGCCCCGAGTGGTGGTTTCTGTGAGTTGACAGTGGCTCGGTGTTCCTTCCTCTGGAGGGTGGCTACAGTCTTCGCTTTGTGAATCCTGACAGTCTACCATAGGAAGCCACCATTGTTGAGTCAGCCCTGACTCTCAGGCATTGCTACTGCCAGGTTGTCAGTTCTGCTTCAGATGACCCTGCAGACCACAGGAGAGCTGCTCTGTGGGGTTTCCGAGGCTGTAAATCTTTATGGAAGCTGACTACCTCATTTCAAACCCAGCGGTGGGTTTGAACTCGACCTCATAGTTAACAGCCCCACACCTAACCCAGAGTGCCACCAGGGCTCCCTAGGAAGGCATTAGCATCCCCATTTTGCAGATAGGGACTGAGAAGTCACAGCTGGTTTGATCAAGGCCGGGGGCTCTGGGTCTTAACTTGGCGCTCTCTCCCCTACAGCACAGCTCCTTTGAGTGACGGGCTTGTTGGAGACCCTGTGTGGAACCCTTTTCCTTCCTTTGACTGCAAGGAAGCTTTAGGAAATCTAGAGGAAATGAGGTTCTGTAAGGGGTTCTGCCTCTTGGCCCCAGCCCCTTACCTGGAAGATGTAGTCCCCAGGGCCCACATCTGTGATATCCACCCATTGGCAGTCGATGTCATGCCGGTAGGTGTCCCAGCAGCCTACAGTCACCCCCTGCTCCCCAAAGTTGGCACATGCATAGCGCCGCTGCAGCCCTGTGAAGAAGGGTTCAGACAGTTGCTGGGGCTGAGTAGGTGCTTGGCACTAAGCCCTCTGCTAGGTCTTGTACGTCGTTTAGCCTTGAATTCTCCCTCCGGCCTTCCCAGGTAAATACCACTGTATCCACCTGTCAGGGACCTGAGGTGGCGCAGCTGCTGAGCAGAGCCAGGACTCCTAATAAATAAGAGCCCAGCACTGGGCCAAACCACCACCTGTGACAATGATTATTTGGAAATTTGGTTGAAAGATCATAGCTCTGTTGTGCTAATTCACTTGTCCACCCATCACATCCATCGGAAAATCCAGTGTTAGCCATGCTGTTTCTGCAAAGAGGAATCCAGTAATCCATGCCCTCAAAAGATTCCACTGAGATGAATTTGGCTCGCCTACGACAATTAGCTGAGTTAGGAAACAGGCATTTAGAAAGTGGTACCACGTGTGTTGGAGATGCAGACAGAAGAAGTAGACTGCCCATCTCATTTCAGAAGGTAAGAAGTAGATCTTGTTTAATTTCCTGAGGACTGTTGCCAACCAGGGAAGCAATCCCCATCTGTGCCCATCTCCGTGTTGGGGCTTGGGGCTGTTGGACAGGGCAGAGGGGGTCCCAAAAGGACTAATATAACATGAGAGATGGGTGGGGGGCCCTCAAATACACTGGTAGGAAGCCACGTACCTGTGGGGCAGTTCGTGTCCTCTAGACAGAAGCTGGCCTTGTGTCCCTCAGCCACCTTGGAGCCATTGAGAGTGAGTAGGTCATAGTGGGTGAAGACTTCAATGCTGTGATAGTGCCTGTGTGACAGCAGAGGCTGTTGGCTGGGCAGCAACACCATCGGATCCTCTCAGAGGAGCTGGCAGGGGGCTGAGGCCCGTGGCCCATCATTACCCAGAGAGAAAGTCATAATAGCAGGGCAGTGCCTGTCTCCATCCCAAACCCAAGATTAGCGTGACCCACAACCCGTTTCCCGGCACAGCTGCCCCATCACCCAGCGGTCTACCTAAGTCAAATCAAAGCTCTACCCCAGTAGCCTCCAGGAGGCTGGTGCTGGGCTGCAGGCCCCAGCTAGAAACAAGGAGAGGGCACCTGGTGTGGGGAAAGGGAGCAGGGTGGGGGGGAGGCCCTCGCAGCAAGGTCAGGAGCTGAACGAAGGAAGGGAAAGGGAGCTTAGCCTGAGATCAAATTGCCACCATCATTCCCAGTCCTGTAATGACACCTCTGTTCAGGCTACAGGAAAAGGTACTCATTATCCCAGGCAAGGCCAAGTCCCAAAGCTGCTGCCCACCCCTCAACCTCCCCACTCCCGCCCGCTGCTGTGTCCTTAAATGGGGCACATCGCTTTCCCTTCAGTCTTTGCCACAGGCATTGTCTCCCTCTGTCTGGGCTGGAGGCTCCTGATAGGAAAGAATGCCCATTGTCTCTTTAGAGGCAGTCCGTTCACACTGTTGTCTGAGGGGTCTCGCCTTGCTGGCGCTCAAACCAGCGGGCTAACTCTGCAGAGCCAGCATCCTGGACAGGGTGCTTATTTGGGGAGTACCCCAAATAAGAGCCAGGAGTCCCTACTTTTCCTGGCTCCTAGAGACAGGGATGACCCAAGGCCCAACATAGGAAAATGGCCCAATGCCATTCTAACAAAGACAGATTCTGCCGGCCATGAGACATCTCTTGGGCTCCATGATGACCGTCAACACAAGAGCATCCAAGGGGAGGTGAGAGGGAGCTGAGGAGGGCAGGCTGATGCTCTTGTGACAGTATTCTTCCTGGAGGCCAGGCCAGGCTAACGGCAAAGGAAACCTCACCAGAGACGAGAGCCCTTGTGGAAAGACCAGGCTGCTTCAGCCCACAGCTCTGGGGCCAAGGCTTGGTGGGGGCGGGCACTCACATGTGACACTGGTGCCAAATCCAGCTGTGGCGCCCAGTCTTGGGCCTGAAGTCAGCTCGGCCCAAGTTGTAGATCTGGGAGGAGAAGCGCAGCAGGCGCCGGTGTCCATAGGGCCAGTCCATGAGGTCGGCCGACCGGGAGAGGCAGTTCTCCTCGTGGGCGCAGTAGAGCTGGCTGAGCGGGCGGTCCTCCAGGTAGGCCGTCTCCTGCACCAGCTGGGCGTTCATCACGAGGTCGGGAGCACCTGCAGATGTCCGCGGATGGCATGGTGGGGCAGCCACAAGCAATCCTGGCTGCAGCACGATGGGCAGCCTGACCCTCATGTCACCCTTTTGGGAGGGGCTCGGGCAAGGAGGGCAGTTTGGGAGCTGTGGGTTGTATTAAAGGAGCAGTCCCTGGGTACTGCAAAGAGTTAACACCCACAGTTGCTCGCTGAGAAAAGTGCCTTGGAAGAAAGGCCTGGCAACCTACTTCCCAAAGAGCAGCCGTGGCTGTGCCCTCAATACACTCAGCTGCCAGCCATGGGTTACCCTAGCCAAGTCCCTGCCTCTCCCCGGGCCCCAGTCCTTCAGAGGAAGGGGTGGGTGTGAAGGGGAGTGGGGTAGGTTCATCGCCAGGGCCAGGCCTGCTCATTCACACTGCCACAGGTTCCCTCATCCAGCCTGACCTCCCCAGCGGGCAGCATTGTGGGCATCCCGCGCATCTGTCTGAGGCTTCTGCCTGCCCTCTCTGCAGCCCCCTGCCTCTTGGCCATCGCTGCCATCCCCACCTCAAGTGTCTACAAAAATGCGAGCTGGCACAGCGAGTGCCACGGAGCTCCAGAGGAGTGGAGAGGCCCGTTCTCAGGGCTTCTGTGTGCAAAAGCACAAGCTTCAGATTCTAGACAGCGGTGCCAGCCGTGTGGGGCTCCACCGGCGGAGAGATGGGAGTACCCGGTGGGTGTCATGGCTGTGCCCAGGGGCTCAAGGGACTGGGCGGAAGACCTGCACCATTGCCAAGAGCCAGCATCGTGGTTATCCATTGGGCTGCTCACCACAAGGTCAGTAGTTGCAAACCACCAGCTTCTCTCAGGAACAAAGACAGGGCTTCCTATTCCGTAAAGAGTTACGGATCTCAGGAACTCATAGGGCCGGTTCTACCTCTCCTAACAGGGTCGCTTTGAGTTGTCATCGACTTGGTGGCAGGGAGTTTGGTTTGGTTTCTGTGTTTGCCACTGACAGACCCTAGAGTTCCCGAGGTGAAGGAGGAAAGCGCCCAGAGAGGACGAGAGAGGGCAAGAAACGAGAAGCACTATGGCTCACCAGGGCAGCAGGTGGGCAAGGGGGCAGGTTGGTGTGGGCAGTGTGTTCAGCACTTGGGCAGCAGGACAGGGGAAGGGGCAGGCTCCCGGGAAGGGAAACTGAGGACCAGCAAGCCCCCACATTGCTGTCAGAGGGTGGTATAGGGGGCCGCTGTCCTGGCCCTGGACAGAGAGGAAACCTCTAAAGGTCATGGACAAAGGTCAGGGGTGGCTCAGGCTTGACATCTGTCTGGAAAGAAGGTCAAGTGGCAGCTGTTGGGCTGGACACTGGTCTTGGCCCAGACCTGGTTGGCAGGTTTCCGACGTGAGAATCTGGGTCTATGAGGCAGACTGACGCCTCAGTGGTCTGTCCCTGAGCCTTCTGGGTAAGCCCTGCCCAAGAGGGGAACACAGAGCTGTTTCCACAGCCCGAGCATGACTCTCATTTATATACCAGCCATAGCCCCTCAAACATTTGTTGACTACGATTGACCCTGATACATCGATGTGACGTTGGGACCCACTATACTCACACACAGGTCCAAAGGGGTGGGGTGGGGGGAATACCCTCATTCCATGTGATGTAACATGCATGGTTTTTACTCGGGTTTTTTTTTTAACGATTGGTCATGACTCGAAAATGGACACATTGTTCTACATCTTTGGGTTTTCCTGTGCCCTCTCTTCACTCACAGAACTGGGCTGCCATGGCCTGGTAATTGGCAGAGCCTGTGCCCCAAGGCCCCGTGGGCTGAGGGAGGGGGCAGTGGGCAGCCACCGGTACTCACTGTCTGTGCAGGACACTCCGGCCGAGAAGCGACCCGCACCGTGGGAGCAGTGCACTGGCCCGTGCCGCTGACACTGCTGCAGGGCCAGCTCCGTCCCCGAGCAGCGCACCCCACTCAGCACCACGTCTCCAGCCCCTGGCGTCCCTTGCCAGTACCAGGTGTCCTGGGGAAACAGCCAGCGTCCCCTGTCAGGTCTGAGAGGGGCCTGGTCTCCTTGATTCCTCACCCCTGAGCTTGGGTCCCGAGGACCCCCCCCTCCACCAGGCTCCACTTAGCCCGGGCCTGGGACACTTCAGTAATGGGGATCCGAGCAGTCCGTTCTACATCTGGATCCTCAGGAGGACTAGACATTTCTTCTATGTGTTGAGGCAAAACTCCAGCTGTCTGGGGCGCCACCCCTTTTCCCTCTTCCACATGGCAGCCCGCAAGCATGAAAAAGAGGGGCCTCTTCTCTTCCTCCCCACCCAGCCGTACTCCCAGTCTCCCAGGGTGGGACCTGGCTCTCCAGGCAGACATTGAGTCCAATATGTGTGCTTGCAGGGGGGCCTCTACATCCTCTCCAGTGCAGTTCTGATACCTTTGGACTCGACCCACTTCTTTCCACCTGAGCTTCCACTAGTCTGGTCCAAGCCAGCATTGTCCCCCACCTGGGCTGTGGCAGCCTCCTGCACAGGGGGGTGGGGGGTGGGGGGGGGTGCGGACTGTATCCATGTTCTTCTCCCCACAACCCTTTTCCAAAAGAGCAACTCTGCAACCCCGGGTCCCTGTTCCCTCCGCCAATGTACGTTTTCTCTGGCTAACTTCCAGACGCCCTTCCTGAGTGCACAGCTATAAACACTTTACGAAAGTCTGCCACCCCTCCATGACAATCCATTGCATGAGGCAGGGGCCCCATCCTCTTGTCCCTCAGCACGCAGCATGGCCTCAAATCCAGAATGCCTGTAATTAATCGTTGAGCATGTGAACAAGGGCCAGCGGTCTAGCTCTGCCCAGGGCCACTCGAAGGAAGCTGTGGTCCTTGAGACTAGGGTGGGGGACGCAAAATAGGGAAGACGTGAGGTGGGGACCTACCTTGATGGCGTGGTTGGCAAAGCCCAGACCGAGCTGCCGGCAGGTCACTATGGCTTCGGTGAGCCCCCAGTGGTCGCTGCACACGGCTCCCCAGCGTTGGATCCCATTCACTTCCACCTGCACCTCCACCACACCCTCCTCGGCACTGCGCCCACCGGCTAAGCGCACCTGCGACCATCAGAAGCGTGTGAGGAGCAGGGGGCTGTGGGAGGGGGACCCAGCCCAGAGAGCCTTCTCTTCTCTGCGGCTAGACGGATGCCCCCTTTCCTAGGGCCCTAACTTCTAAATGGAGGACATCGGCTAGACTCTCGGAGAGAGACCTGGCCCTGAGCCCTCACTAGGGGTTCCTACCTGGTCCTGAGATCCTCCTCACAACATGCATGGTTGCTGCCTCATCCACAGTTACCCCTGCACCCCAGACCATTCACCCCATTTGATCAGAGAGGGAGCCAAGAGCAAAGACGTGAGGTGACCTGCCTAGTCCCTTGTGAGCACTGAACACAGAGCTCTCCTGCCACCCGGCCTCCTCACGGCCACTGCCCAGGCCCACTTGGCACCATGACCCGGGGGTGTCCTGAAGGAAGCCCCCACCCCCGGGAGACCCAGCCAGGTGGCCTCCATGCTGGCTGTCAGGTAGAGTTATCTGGGCTGGAGGCTGAAGCTCCAACAGCCTCTCCTGGGTGCCTGCCCACTAGCTCAAGCTGGTGACTCGGGCGATCTCTGGTAGCCTGGCTTCCAGGCCCCAGGCCGAGGGGGACCTGAGCTCACCTGATTCCGGAAGCCCATGTTGGGCACGTTGCACCGGACGGCAGCGTCATTCTCATGCCGACAGCCATTCTGGGAGCCTTCCAGGGCTCGGCAGTCGCTGAGAGTCCGCTCATAGCCCCGGCAACGCACCTCACTCAGGTGGATGGGGCCTAGCCCTGCGGGGGTGGGGGCAGGGGAGAGGTGCTGTATGGGACTTGGTGTCTGCAACCTCGCACCCAGGCTACCCCCACCCCCACGGACTGGACTGGGAGAGCCGTCTGCCTTGGCCCGGAGTGACAGCGCCGCCAACCAATGGCCACGTGTTCATCCACCTGTCTCACCAGACCCCAGACCCACCCGCTCCACTCACCTTGGCCCAGCTGGGCCCCAAAGAGGGCCTCCCGAGCAGAACCAAAGCCCAGCTGGCGACACACGACACTGGCGGAGATGAGGTTCCATCTGTGGTCGCAGACAGTGCCCCACTGGTGGTGCCTGAGCACTTCCACCCGGCCCTCGCCCACCTGGGCCCCCGAGCGGAGGCGCACCCTGGGCTCCTACGGAGAGAAGCCAGTTTCAGGGCTGGGCTCCACGGCACCACCGAGTTCCAGCCCGCCTTTTGTCCCCCACTTTCCCCGTGGCCAAGTGGGGAGACAGCAGCAGTGAGAGCCACAGCTAGGACAGGACGGGAATAAGGAGCGCCTTACAGGAGAGGACCTTCCCTGGGAGGCAGGCACCCACCAAGTCGCCGCGCCTGCCCCCTTCCTCCCTCAACCTCGGCTAACTCCTTGTTCTTTGGGGTGGAGCTAAAGCGTCCTGGTGACGCAATGGGTTAAGTGGTGTGCCGCTAACCTCAAGGTCAGTAGTTCACACCCACCAGCGGCTCCGCAGGAGAGATGCCGCGTTCTATTCCCGGTAAGGATTCATAGCCTCGCGGGGTGCTTGGGGGGGTGGTGGTGGTCTTTCTTCTGTAGGATCACTATGTATCAGTTGACTGAGCAGCATTGGGTTTGGGGCTGAATTGGGTCAGCACGACCCCAAAGGCCTATGGACTGTTCTAGGGAGGTGCAGGTGTGGAGTGTGAATGACAATAAACAACTCACTGCCTCCCAGTCGCCCCCCCCCCAGCTCACCACGACCTTATAGGTGGTCCCCAAGACTGTACATCTTTATGGGAGCAGAGAGCATAGCTCCCTCCCCATGGGGCGGTCTGTGGGTTGGAATCATGGACCTCGCCTTTGGTTGGCAGTCCCATGCCTGATCCATGGACCAAGGACCCCCAAACCGAGCTTGAATTCTGTTGGAATAATTCTCCCTGCCTTCTGCTCCGTTGTGGCGACGGTCTGTTGGGGGCCGGTCTGTCTGAAACGCCTCTCTGCTGTAGCTCACTTTCTTTTTATAACAAAAAAACAAAACCCACACCCAACCCCCCCCCTCGGGGTGGGGGAGGGGGGGGGGGGGGGGGAGGGGGGGGGGGGGGGGGGGGGGGGGGGGGGGCTGTTCAATACCTTCTCCAGAGACAGGATGTAGTGGCAATGTAATTACTGTTTTTATGGTCACCTTCTATTCCTGGCAGGACACACCATTTCCCCACTAAAGGGAGGGCTACACACTGTCCTTTCTAAGTCCATCTGTGAGGTGCCCCTCCTCCCACCTGGGTCCAGGGCTTCTGGGGGCCCGGAGCCAGCCCCTCCACATGGGGGTCCCAGGGTGCTGCAGCTATGGGGCTCACCTGGGCCCGGGGTTCCTTGTGCCGTGCCTTTGCCTTGGGTGGACGGAAGCGGGGCCCGGCCACACAGCTGACCACCGCGTGCATTCCCCCCGGGCAGGCCAGCTGAGGCTTGCCCTGGGCCGGGGACACCTGCACCTGGCAGCTGGCCATGTGAGGCTCTGTCCCTAGGCAGGTGACACGGTGAATCCAGAAGGAATTCTTCTTGATCAAGCTCTTCAGCCTGGAAGATGAGTGAGGTTAGGAGGAAGGGAGGCCGTGCAGGGCAGAAAGGAAGCTTTTCTACCCAGGTGCCTGTCAGGAAGCCGTTCCTCACCTGGAATTGGGATCCTTCATCTTCAGATTCCAGACCTTCCTGTGGAGGGAGGAAAGGAGGGAGGGTGGAGCTGGTGCAGGCTCCTCCCACCCCTTCGTTTGCACCGGACTTTACAGTTTATAAATTCATCCACCAGTCATTTCCATGCAAAGCCTCACAATAGTGCCAGGTGGGAAACCACGTCACAGGTAACAACAGGCCATTTGACCCCCGAAGGAAGCCAAGCCTAAAAAGGCCCCTTCTCCAGCCCGGAAGAAGGTGGAGCCTTTGGGGGTGGGGGTGGCGCTGAGACAAGGCACCAGGGCCAAGGTCCTCTCAGGACTGGTGGCCATTAAAGCCGGTGCATGTTGGGGCAGCCTACCCAGAGAAACCCAGGCTGTAATCAGAGCTGCTCTTGTCATGGACGTTGGATGAGCCAGCGAGACCCAGAGGTGCAATTACCAGGTCCTGGGGAGATGGAGGCCCACATCCCAGCCATCCCTAGGGAGGGAGCCCTGTGGCTACCACGTGGCAGCCCAGCACCCCTCCTGA